>NC_084525.1:8149919-8456169 GCF_024500275.1 Phycodurus eques | reverse complement strand
AAAATAAACAAATACACCGCTTCATTTATTTACCTGTACACCTCCCCACAATCGACACAACGCACGATACCGAGAGCGAGATTCGATTATTACTGTCAATGCACCTCGTTGATATAATAGCACATTTCTTAGTGTCTTACTTCATAGACAGAGCTCCCAGTGTGAGTGCTACACTCAAAATATACAACACGTAGTTGAATTAATACACTGTTTATCCATGTCAATCAAAACTAAGGAGTAGTGTCTTTGTAAAGGCATTTTTTTTTTTGTATTTCATCTTATTCGATTGTATGCATGTATTGTATCCTATAAGATGACTGAGGAACTTTTGCTTGAAATTCAAGGACATTTGGAATTGATTTCTTCCAAAATGTGGAATTGTCCTTTCTTTCAACTGCATGTATTGCTACCGAATTTGCTAACTCCTCATTGCGCTGCGGCAGAATCGGAAGGCAAGCGCTCCAGGACCAGCTACACCCGCTACCAGACTCTGGAGCTGGAGAAGGAGTTCCACTTCAACCGCTACCTGAGCCGGCGCAGGCGCATCGAGATCGCGCACGCGCTGTGCCTGAACGAGAGGCAGATCAAGATATGGTTCCAGAACCGAAGGATGAAATGGAAGAAGGACTCAAAGATCAAAGCGAAGGAATAAGGGAAAAGCGTAGGGTGGCTTCGGTACGGCACGGCACAACGCGACACACACGCGGCGTGCGAAGAGCTGTCTGACCTCCGGATGAACTGCGGGGAGCAATGACATCATGACACGGCCTTGCGGCTCTTCATCACCAATTATGTGTCGCTCGTTGCAGTTTGGGATCCAATGTATTGACTATCGCTCACTCTGATCAATTGGTTTACATTGCTAAATGAATTTGCTGGCTTGTGCGGCGATAATAAGCCCACTGTGGGGACAAGAGGCTTCGAGTTGCCGTGGGCCCAATCATTCACGTTCTTAATTGGGATGAAAACGTGGACGTTTGGGTTCACATACCAAAGGGGCGGAAGAAAAAAGAAGCAAACAAGCAAACAAACAAACAAACAAACAAACATTTCTCCGTGTAACATGTTGTATTTGGTGCGTTCGGTGACGTGTCTTTGAAAATGACCGAATTCATGTGTGTAACCCAAGAAAACTGTATATGTGATGATACTGTGATGTGCAAAAAAAAAAAAAAAAGGCACCTTTGTAGCCTCGTGAATAAATAGCATAATTGAAAGCTCGATTGTTGACTGTAACCAATAAAGTGATCACATGCACTGAGCGTATTTATTATGTGTTTACAGTAATTACGTCGTAGGTTTTTATGACATTTGACAAGGCTGAGGCCTATAAGGAAATAATTGAACACATTAGGTAACAGTTTAGGTAACATTAAAACAGTTGCAATTTTTAATGTGCTTCGGAAGCCACCGCACTCTTTCATCGAGTGACAAACGCGCTGTGAAGTTTAAGGCCCCCATAAAACTTGATTGCCTCCCGTTTCCAGACAGACAGTTTCCTGTTTTGCCAGGAGAAGGAAGGGAAGCCCTCGCCTGTGATAATACAGCCCCTCCCCAAACAGCAACGTGGAGGCAAAAGTCGGCTTTCCTGCACCAAGGCTGTCGTTTTACGAGACACCATATGGTGACACTGTCCACGTCCGGTTAACTTGTTATATGTTTTAAAAGGCACAGTGGCCCTATTGGCTTAAATGGAATTGACTCACCTCCTGACTCCTCATAAAACGTCCTCGGTGCTGAGAAGAAGAGAATCGCGGTCCGCTTTCTTTGCCTGCATGCATGCGCTCTCTTGGGCCTCATGTGGCCTATACGTTGGCAATGTATTGAATCCCCCCCAGTCTCTTCTTTTTAGGGTATTTTAAAGTTTACAAGGTTAGATATGCCAATTGCCCCGAGCAGGCCCTGTGAATGGTGCTCGCGAAGCACGTGGTATCATTTAAGTGGCTTTTATGGCCTGGAAGAGCTGACAAACCTTCGATATATACACATCATATATAATCTTAAGTGTCCGGCAATCGCAGCTGCCGGCTGGCTGCATGCATGCGCCTTATCTGGGCCACAGAGGGCGAGGACGAGTACCGGTCTGCAGAACCCGGAATACTGCTTTGGACCGCAGCAGTAAGTTATTTGCCTGTCAGGCATGTTATCCTTTCATTTCACATGCTTGGAATATGTTCAATGAATTCTTTTCAATCGCGCATTTGATTGAAACGTGTTCATTACACAATGATTAGTTTCAGTCACAGACAGTCTTTTAAATGTGGATTTTACGATTATTGAATGCAATAATATTCACACTGAACGTAAATACAACATGTTTGAAATTAGTACGCGTGGTGTCAGTGGTGCAATGCAATTTATTTACAAGTATAAAATACATTTAAACACACAAACGCCGAATATCCGCGCATTGTTTAATAGAGACGAAGAGAGGGAGAGTGTGTGTGTGTTTGAAGGCGTTTTTTTGTTTTGTTTGTTTTTTTAACGTGGAGGCATAGAGACTGTGTATGTTTTCGTGCAGCCACAGAGACAAACAAACCAACGAAAACAACACAAAACCGTTGCGCGCGCGCGTGTGTTCGCGAGGAATGAGCGCAACGTCATCGTGGCTTCGTGCAGGCGGACGTCAAAACTCCTTGCACTGAAAGGTTCTTTGGGTGTATTTCATTTGTACATCGGTTGCACACGATTCGTTATTAATGAATGAATTAGTAATGATTTCAAGGAAACGAGGGGGGGAAATGACCACAATTGAATAATATGCAGCCCGGGTTTAAGGACTTACTTTTCAGGGTGGGGAGATTCCTCTGGAAGTTTGTATTGCTGTGCAAGTTGAAGTCAAATCTCTCTCTCTCTCATACACACACACACACACACACACACACACACACTCACACACACTCACACACACACAAACGAGTGTCTGAATTGACTGTAGATGAGTGTGGGGGGCTACTGTTGGTCAGTGTGATCTGAGTGGCTTGAACGAGTGTGTGTGTGTGTGTGTGTGTGTGTGTTTTTTTTAAATTGTATTTTATTTTTAAATTTGCTCACTCTTGGGCAACATGCGTGTGGACGCTCTGCAGAGGCACCAGCTGCTCGACAAGTTGAGCCACTTTACGTCCTTCCTGTTTTACTTTTACTCTGTTTTACTTACGACAATTGCACACATTTCAACATCGTGTTATTTATTTGAAGTACACGTTTCCTGTCGTGCGGCCTGATGCGTACTACACTTCCATTAGGGGGCACTGCGCAACACACTCCTTAAACATGTGTGTGTGTGTGTGTGTGTCTGCAGGTCTGCAGATTGTAATTAGTCGTCAGTTGTTGTTCCGACTGTATTTTGTTCAAAATTGCCCGTTTTCGATTGAGAAATCGTCATCAACTCAAAGTTAAATTGAACTTCTTGAAATTACCCACATTTACAGTAGATTTTGGATCATTTATAGAGCCCTTGTGTTGCTAAATTGACATTTTGTTTATGTGTTGGAATGGTTGTGCAACTCTCATTAACAATGAATGTTTATTTATTTTTTTCATTTTTATTTTTGAATCAAATTTGTGCTGTTGAGCCTGAGGATTGAAAGTGAAACAATGCAAACATCCGCTTTCTCTGACAGTGACATTGTTTTTCTGTTCCTTTCTCTGACCTGCGCAGCTGACACGGTCATTATTCAAGACGGACAGGTCACTTCCGGGTGACTTTTCTTTTGTCTCAGCCCACATTAGAAGCATCCAATCCCACTGCATCGCGCTGCAAGTCCACCTGAATTTATTGACAATGTGAAGACAAAGTCGTATCATTTTTAAACTACGTGCGGTTGCGCGATGACGTAAAAAGGCTTTCTATTTATGCACATTAGCCCGAGGAGGCTGTACTTTTAGTTTTGTGTCAAAAGGACCCGTCCTAAATGCCTCTTCTCATTCCCTTTTCTAGGACAACCTCAGCCCATTTGCAAATAAACCACAGGAGGGAAAGTGAAACGACCATCGAACGCAGCATATGAAAATAGAAATGGAAATAAATATATTTTTCCATGAATTAACAATGTTCTCATCGCTATAATTTCAGTTGGGCTTCATTTAAAAACGAACAATCATAGAAATAGCGCAGCGATCACACACACATTTACAATTAATGTTGCGTACGTTGCGAAAACTAAAACAATGTGTATACATGAAGGATGGTCAAATCTGATTTATTTTTCTATTTTTTGACATACATAGGTGTAGATATTTTCCAGATCATTAGCAACAAGTGGCTCGTAAGTAAATAAGGACAACGTATATAAGCAGCAATGTAGAAGTGTAAAACATAAGTTTTATTTAAAATAGAGAATATGTAAACGATACATATGTGATGTAAAATGAAATAAATACATATTGCGAAGCAGATATATATGCGCCCTAATGAAAAAAAAAACATTAACTACGGTTAAAAAAATCTGTATGAAAATATCACAAAAATAACAAAATATTTAAGACGTCTCGAAACACTTCAGCATATTTTATATATTAATGCATTCATTGCAGAGCTGCGTTTAAAAAAAAATGTGGCGGCTTGGCTGTTAATAATAATCCTGCAGGCACCACGTTTGATCTGGTGTCTCCTTTGTGTTTTCCAGGTCATTCCACGGGTTGAGAGAGAGAGAGAGAGAGAGAGAGAGAGAGAGAGAGAGAGAGAGAGAGAGAGAGAGAGAGTGGGGGGTGGGTGGGTGGGGGAGAGAGGGGAGTGCGTGGGGCCGCGGACGTGTCGCCTGTCCACCTGTCTCCTGGTGGAGATCTGACACTTCTTGCAGCCTGTTATGAGCTTGAAGGCCAGCAGCTGGCTCCCTCGCCGGTGCCTGCCTGCTTGAAAAAGGTTACACTTGTATAGTGTTGGCGTAAATGTACACGCTAGGCCGTGCACTCAAATTGTGGCGCAAACTACTTCAGCTTTATTGTCATGAAAGTTGCATAGGGAAGTGGTTGAACACTAATCAACACTAAAGCAACGTTTCATGTAATGAGGGGCGAAACAAGCGCGTCTAAAAGCCCCTCTTTCCCGCATGGCTTCTTCTCTTTGCGCATACATTCATATTCGACCTCTCTCACTGCACTTCATTAAAACTTTCTTTTTCATTATTGTTACAACGGGACGATGTAGCTTATTGCAATTACACCTGTGGGGGCGGGGCGGGGTGGGGGCGTGCACATGCGGTCTATTCTGTTAACGGTTTGATTAAAAGCGCGTTATAGCCATTTAATCAGGGATATTACAGCGCCCAGGTCAGGTGCCACTGGGCCACCAATTTACGCACGGCACCACCGCATCGTCTGCATTTCCTATATACACGTGTACAGCTTTTAATTAGCAAAGGGGCGCTTAATTAGCCCTCCAATGAATAAATGAAACAGCCAAATAATCCGCCCGAGGGCCTCATCTTTTTCACTTTTACATTATGACCAGTTATTGAACTAGGTGGACGATGTGAAAGCCATTTGTGCGGAGAAGGAATTCATTGGCGTCCCTCCATCAATAATCCTTGGCAGTGAACTATTGGAGGCAGTCAAACGCGCGGGGTGAAGCGCGGGTCAGCCTGTCTAACTCTTATTAAAATTAAAATGCATCCTGGCGGAGCAACAAACTAGTCCGCCGCATCCCCGTCGCCACGTCAAATAGCACATTAGGTTTTTGCTATCTCATTGTTGTTGTTTTTTTTTTTAACGAGGAGAAATCTTCAGATGCATTGGTTGAACTCTCTCGTGCACTTCCACTGTAATCAATGCCATCGATTCACAATCTGGGCTATGTTCGCCCTTTTTAATAACCTACTAACAGGACCACATGTCCGATATGGCATTTTTCATCCCGGTCGTTTCTCATTAGCTTCCAGAGCGGCAGAAAGAAAGGTTAGCGAGCGGTCAGTATGCTAATAGCAAGCAGAAAGAAATGGTTGGGAACAATGGAAACTTATTTTTCATCCGCGCTGTCACGCGGACCTTTTGTGTAGGCTGCGTGTTTGGGACTGAATATTCATAAAAGAGCTACCTCAAAGGAGGACATGCTTGATTCTTTGTGTTGATCATCGCGCACACGGCATTTCAAATAACATCATTTTTTTTTTGTGGAATGATCTATTACTGATACGCCACTTCTCCACAAAGGCTGAACGATCCGCATTAGTTGCCTATATGTACCCTGTAGAACCGAATTTGTGTGGAGTTGAAAACAATCGCAAATACGTGTCTACGGGAATGCATGGGCAGCTCCAAGTCGCCACCAGCCTCGGCCTCCACGTAAACACCAGCAAGCAACGCGCGCGCCCACGCACTTCGTGGCACTCCTGTCGGGTGCCCTTGCCTGCACGCATAGTCGAGACGAAGCCGTGAAGCCACATCCGGAGAGTGCGAGCTACCGTGCGCGACCCCGTGAAACACGTTTCGCACCAGCGCTCGTTTAAAGCTGACTGATTTACAGCTTTTATTGCGCTATAAAAGGCTTCCAACATCCTAGCGAGCGCTAATAGAAATGTCATGCGCCTTCCCTCCAAAGCAGGCCGGCTACAAACGCAGCACGTTGTCATTATGATTATGATTATGATTATGATGATTATTATTATGAAGTTCCCAGGTAAAAGAATAAAAAGAAGTAGATGGAGCAGGCTCTCCTCTCTCGCAGCTGACCCCTTAGATAAGAAAGGGTGCAGCGTGCACATGACAAGTTTCCATCGAGATAAAAGCAGAGCGAATGCGCACACTGCTTCAGATACTATCAGCGTTTGGAGCTGGATTTCCAAATGGCAGTCACACCAAAATCTATGTTGGTTCAGATCCACTGGAATAAGCAAAGCCTTAAAGCGTCACTCTAAGCGTTTTTGTAATATTTAATCACTTGCATCTAAAGTACTGTATGTCTCCTGTATCATGGATGGAGAGGGATGGCCCAGTCATTTGCATTCTGGTCTTGTGCTTTTATTTCAGACACATAGTACGGTTTCTGTGAGCAAAACCAGTCAAAAATGACTTCAAAGGCTTCTATATAGTCATATTATTGCTCTATGTAAGGTGAGGGGACGGCACAGCAACCTGCGACATTACGATATCTTGCTGACAACCTCCATGAAATGTCACGATTAAGCAATTTTACAATATCAATGGAACTTATACCGGGTCAACTTGTTTCCAGTTGTGTTCATGAGTTTGCAATCCCTGGCAGAATTTGCGAAATATTGCCAATTTTGGGTTAACCAGTTCATTGCTATGTTTTGTTTATTGGTTGTGCTATTCTGAAATAGGTGAATTTGAATCTCAATTCAAATAAAAATAAACGTGTTTTGCCTGATCACTCACGTTTTCTTTAGAGACCCCGTAAAGTCATTTTCATGTTTTGTTTCTAAATACATTCAATGTTTGAAAAGATGTGCCGAATGCAAAGACTGAGGACAATTTAGTACTGAATTGTTGAGATATAGGGTTAAACTTTATTTCACCGTCTCAGTTGTACAGAGTTTTGGGGCAGCCTTCAAAATAAGCCCAAGAAGGCACTTGGGGCATGAGTCCCCCTTCCCCCAATATAGACGTACTCCGCACCGTCATTTCAGCTCTGGCAATTCGGTGCGAGTGCCACATGCTTATTCATAATAACTTGGCCCATTTCGACCACTACAGTTTGCAGTTAGCAACCAAGCTATGCCAACAATCTGAAAAAATACTCAAATCTGTGCTGAAGTGTTTTAGGTGTTGTGTGTTATTTGGACCACAGTGTTTTTCCCGTGTGCCCGAACGCTTGGCGTGCATCGTGAGACAGTGACTCACACCTGCCCACCAGCGTTATAGTAGCCACCAGCGGGCCTTCAGCCTCAGGGTGGTTGCTTGGCCGCCTGCAACGTCGTGGGGTGAGGAGGAGGAAAGAAGAAAAAAAAATTCCTCCTATAGGTGACTAATGCGTCACACTGCTGTGGTCGCTTCAGAGCGCGCCATCGTTGGCCACAATTCCGTCAACGAGCCGCTGATTTTCAACGGCGCCAAGGGGGGGGGGAGAATTGTCTCTGAGCTCCCAGTGCAATTACTGGCAGCCACGGTGGGCTCAGAGGCTGCCTGGCTGCCACAGAGTGCCTCTCTGCGGCCTGCGAGAGCATGTGCATCGCTTGAAACGAGCCGGGAGAAAAGGCACACATTTGACTGACAGGTGAACGTTTCGCGGGGCATGTCTTTTTGCGGACACGCCCACAGCGTTTAAAAGCTGAGACAATGTCATTTCTGCACCATTTTGGAACCGGGTTTCATCTCAGAATACAATGATTTGCAAATCATGTTCAACCTATATTTAATTGAATACACTACAAAGACAAGATATTTAATGTTCAAACTGATAAACTTGATTGTTTTCAACAAATAATCATTAACTTAGAATTTTATGGCTGCAACACCTTCCAAAAAAGCTGGGACAAGTGGCAAAAAAGACTGAGATAGTTGAGGAATGCTCATCAAACACCTGTTTGGAACATCCCACAGGTGAAAAGGCTAATTGGGAACAGGTGGGTGCCACGATTGGGTATAAAAGGAGCTTGCCTGAATTGCTCAGTCATTCACAAGCAAAGATGGGGCGAGGTTCACCGCTTTGTGAACAAGTGTGTGAGAAAATACTTGAACAGTTTAAGGACAATGTTCCTCAACGTACAATTGCAAGGAATTTAGGGATTTCATCATCTACGGTCCATAATATCATCAAAAGGTTCAGAGAATCTAGAGAAATCACTGCATGTAAGCGGCAAGTCCGAAAACCAACACTAAATGCCCGTGACCTTCGATTCCTCAGCAGCACTGCATCAAAAACCGACATCAATGTGTAAAGGATATCACCACATGGGCTCAGGAACAATTCCGAAAACCAATGTTAGTAAATACAGTTCGGCGCTACATCCGTAAGTGCAACTTAAAACTGTACTATGCAAAGCAAAAGCCATTTATCAACAACACTCAGAAACACTGCAGGCATCTCTGGGGCCGAGCTCATCTAAGATGGACTGATGCAAAATGGAAAAGTGTTCTGTTGTCCGACGAGTCCACCTTTCAAATTGTTTTTGGAAATTGTGGACTTCGTGTCCTCCGGGCCAAAGAGGAAAAGAACCATCCGGACTGTTGTGGACGCAAAGTTCAAAAGACAGCATCTGTGATGGTATGGGGCTGTGGGGATGTGTAACTTACACATCTGTGAAGGTACCATTAATGCTGAAAGGTACATAGAGGTGTTGGAGAAACAGGTGCCATCCAAGCAACGTCTTTTTCATGGACAATGCCAAACCACATTCTGCACGTGTTACAACAGCGTGGCTTCGTATTAAAAGAGTACGGGTACTCGACTGGCCTGCCTGCAGTCCAGACCTGTCTCCCATTGAAAATATGTGGCGCATTATGAAGTATAAAATACGACAACGGAGACCCCGGACTGTTGAACAGCTCAAGGTGTACATCAAGCAAGAATGGGAAAGAATTCCACCTCCAAAGCTTCCACACTTAGTGTCCTCAGTTCCCAAACGTTTATTGAATGTTGTTAACAGAAAAGGTGATGTAACACAGTGGTAAACATGACCCTGTCCCATCTTTTTTGGAACGTGTCGCAGCCATAAAATGTAAGTTAATGATTATTTGCTAAAAGCGATCAAGTTGATCAGTTTGAACATTAAATATCTTGTCTTTGTAGTGTATTCAATTAAATATAAGTTGAACATGATTTGCAAATCATTGTATTCTGTTTTTATTTATGTTTAACACAATGTCCCAACTTCATTGGAATTGGGGTTGTACTTGCCGATTAATTTATTCACTCAAATTTGGCAGACTTCTTTACATTTTTTTCTGTGGTGTGTTAAATTTACGACATTTGTTGTGTCACTTTACGGGGTCTTTAAATAATCTTATAACTTCTTCAGGAGTATGTAAACCTAGGATCATAAAACACAACAAGCACTATGCACACATTATTGGATATAATATAGTTCGATATTCGTGCAATAATTGTTTATTCAGGAGCGAGAAAAATCAGTTTCACTGAAAAATGTGGATAAAAAGCAACTACATTGGTCTCTTGTCATCACTGTATGTTGGATGCTATATAGTCAATGTCTTATAATGTTTCAGTTAACTACTAGTACATAACACATACATAATAGAGCCATGTTTTCATTATGAGGACATTTCCATTTAATTACAAAATCATCATCCAAATCCTTGGAAATCAACAGCCGTGATATCAATACTTTGTTTCTTTAATGCCGATTGTATCAGAAAACGATCCATACATGCTCGTAATTTGTTTCGGTGTGAAGTTGGCAAAATTGACTTTGCTTCTTTACTGCTTCTGTGCTGCTCTAAGTTAGCTTGTACTGATTGTGGCTCTTTTTTATTGTGGTATCATAGCTGTAAAGTTCCCATTGGAGCATTATAGGCATACTTATCTTATCAGGTTTGTCACACAACTTTATGCTGCTCATCTGCTTTGTGACATGTGTCAACTTAATTACATTGTTTATGATTGTGTGTCACGTGCTTAGTGATGTTACAGTGCTGAAAACATTGGAATAAATGTCGCATGACTGATTATTTTTAGCTGTGCTTGTGTATTTTGATAATGTGATCTTTCTTTATCCTTTCTCTAACTAAATTGAAACAATGCAGTCAATATAGTTTTAGCTCAGGCAGGCACAGGCCTGTTTCAACCCACAATTCAGCCACTCCCCCCCCCCCCCCCTGAGCAGCACAGCCTAAGATGCTGTCTGACATTTCTATGCTCAACAAACATTGTTTGGAGTAGTAAGGATTAGGTGGGAATGGGTGGGCAAACTATCAACCGTGGGCCAAATATGGCCTGCTTGGTTCTTTAATCCGGCCCATTGAGTCATTTCCATTATGTAAAGTCGTGTAATACCGTATTGATTGCATTTTTTTGTTTTTGTTTTTGCTAAAATTGGTTAAAATGTATTCATTCATTTTATGTGATTTGTAAAATGCATGTATCTGATTAATTAGTTACTGATTGTGTCGTGGTACATTCACGTGACTTCTGTGCAGGCAGCCTGTGTTTAGTTCCCACTCAGTGACGGCCTGAATGTGAGTTTGAATAGGTATCTGCCTCTACCAGGGGGTCACCAAACTTTTGGAAAACGAGAGCATACTACAGTGATGAATGCGAATGACTACCAGTTTAACATATTTCTGGTTTGGTCGTGCATTAGAATGCTGACCTTTGAACTACAGTGGAGCCCCGCATATTAGTGATTCGGCATTCGCTAATGCCTGGATCAGACTACAAGACAAATTTGGTCTTTCACAATGGCACTATGTCAGACTGTTGCCATAAAATCTTGCCGTATCTCGGTTAGTCACTTGTAACACTACACGACATTTATTATGATAACACAGTATCCTGTCTTTTGCCATCACTGGGCTTTATCTTGTCAAATCAAACACCGTCGTGGAAGCGGCACCAGAAAACGTGTCACCGCGACCGGATATACCTGTTACCATAACGACAAGAACAACAATGGATTGTGGCAATGTGTGTTGGATGAAAAAGAACAAAAAGAAGGCAAAAATGTGTAATGTTGTCACTTGACGTTTTGGGCTGTCCATTCAAGGGGCGCTTGAGGTACTTTTAATACGGCTCGCAAGCAGGCAACATATCTTTATGCAGCCAGCTAATGCTAGCACGTTTGCACGTTAACACGCCGGCGTTCTGTCGAATCATGCTCTAAAGCGTCTGTAAACATTGGTTTGCGCGCGTGAATAAATGTTGACAACGGCGAGCAAGGGAGGCAATGCGCCGGCCGCAATACGCAGTCCTATTGGTCTTCGTCAGGGCTGTCAAACTCATTTTAGACTCACATCCGACCCAATTTGATCTCAAGTGGGCCGGACCAGTATATCCATGACCCTATAAGCTATTAATAAAATAAATTAAACTTTTTTTTTTTACCATCTTTTTGGGTGCACATTACTATAATTGGGAAAATATTCACATTTATTGATTATTATCTTGTTCCTAATCTTGTTTGAAATCATATGAGCAAGCTCGAATGTCATAACAAAAAATTGTGCAATTTCAACAATATTATGAATCTGTGTTTTCATCTACATCTTTTTCAATTTATATACATTTCCACATCCATCTGAAAATCTTGAAAGGCTCAACTGACTCATCACACCATGCAAACTAAAGTAGGAACTTTTTAGAATGAAAGTGCAGTTATCCTCCTGCCTTGTAAAAGTATACAGGCAGATTGACAGAGTGAAGCAAAAAAATGTATTTGCGCTGTCAATGAAGGATACATATCCACAATAAGTGCAAAATAGAAACTCAAATTTGCTACTTATTTAATTGTCACTCAGTAGCTTGCCATATAAACCAAAGAATTTATATGAGGTTAGCATTAGTCTGCACAAACAATTAGCAACCCCCTCTCCAACTATTAGCATGGATCAAATTATCTTGTAGTCTACGTCTCACTAAAGAAGTGACTTCCAGCTTTTCCTTGTCAGGTGGTCGTCACCACAGTGAGTCACTCACGTGATTTGTTTGTCTGACGTAACCTAACCGTGTTTTTCCGGGCTTTAATAAACCCATGTCCCAATTAACTTCACAAACTCATTTTTTTAACTGCACATATGCACATTTGCACATGAAATGACTGAACAAACAATCCATGATATAATACATACATTGGCAGTGTTTCACACAAAGTGTCACTTTCTTACTGCATATTGATTGGAGGTGTGCCCCGCTGCGCTGATCTGTTTTCTCTTTCCGCTTTGTGCATGTCACATCACGCGACTCACACCACTTCTGGTTTTATTGTAGTTGTGTTGTGTAAAATAAGAGTCTATACATGTAAATGAACTAAAACGTGAGTGATGGCAGAACAGTGCCCGCGACCCAGATTAGGCCCCAAGACGGGCCGGTTCTGGCCTGCGGGCTCTATGTTTGACACCCCTAGTCTACGTCAATTTGTACTGTCGGAGAGCCGTCGTTCATATATCACACTACACAGAAGATTTCTCCCCAGAAATCAAACATTCTAGACTTTTTATTTTGGCGTCATAGGGCAAAATCATTGGTCGTGTCGCAATATGTCGCACAACAAAATGTTGTCGTTGCTGACAAAATATGTCGGGCTCGATCCGGGAAATTGGCCGCCATAGAAAATCGGGCTAATAACGAGGCTAAAATCCTGCAGTCTGATCTAGGCATTATTCACCTTTTCACTGATTTTTTCGGAAGGTGGGGGGGACGGGGGGGGGGGGGGGGGGACGGACCTATCCCCCATTAATTACAGAACCCCCCGATTTTTTGCCGGTATTTTTTCCTGATCTCTGCTTATTCTCTATACTATTTTTATTTTTTTAAAATATTGTCATTTCCAAATTCACACCAATGCAAGCTTGGTTCAAAAACAAAACAATCGCCACAAAAATGTTACATGTAGCTCCCTAGTAAGGGCTGCTATTTTTTGTAGAACACGCACAAAAAAAATGGCTACAGCTATCTGGTGAGTTTTTCTTTTAATACAGGCCAGTGAGCTGCGCATGTGGTCCATGGAGGGCACCAGGTTGGTGGCCCCAGGTCTTTACTTTATGTGCTCTGCATGTGACTATGGTGACCAGTCCAGGATGTGGTCTGCATTTGGCCCGGAGTCATTCGGATAGGCCCCAGTTCCCCTCTACCCTAAAAAGGATGAGCAGTGCAGAAAATGGATGGGTGCATGATTAAATAATTGGTTAATTAAGAAATTAAATGGGGGCAATTACCATAAGTAGTTATTCTATATATACGTTGTAACTATTTTTTTGTTTTAGCTTATCTTCAAATGAGCTGGACCATCATTTTCAACATCAAATGCGGTCCTCCAACGGAAAATTTTTCCCAGTCTGCCTGTCTGTGGACTAGACACAAACCACATCAGCTGGTGCTCTCATGCCAATGTTTTGTAACCGGTTTCATGATGAAAGTGCGGCTGGGTTCATTTATTATCGTACGGCGGCTAGCACTTGGTTCGCTATATTGTTGTTGTTGCCATCCTTGGTGCAACGGCTATATTGTCCCCTTGGATAACAGAGAATGTTGTGTTTATATTTTCTCCTTGGTCAGCAACTCAGCTACTACTTTTGTCTCCAAGATCAATGCCTTGGGTAAGACAAGCGGAGAGAGAGAGCGGTGGAGAGCAAGAAGGGGAAGGGAGAGAGAGAGAGGGAGCTTGGAGTCCACCATGTCGACTGGAGGTATGCTAAACACCTCTGGTTCCTCATCCGGGTACCGCGCGGTCCGCTGCGATTGGCCGGCGGGGTCACGTGGTAAAAGTAACTTTACAGGGCTGCTCGCAAGTAGGAGGGCTTTATGGAGCAGAAAAACGACAAAGCTAGAAAAATTATTTTCCACTCCAGAAATTAATGATCATGAGCTCGTATTTGATGGAGTCTAACTACATTGATCCGAAATTTCCTCCATGCGAGGAATATTCACAGAACAACTACATCCCCGAGCACAGTCCCGAATATTACGGCCGCGCCCGGGACCCGGGCTACCAGCAGCAGCAGCAGCAGCAACAGCAGCAGCAGCAGCAGCAGCAGCAACAGCAGCAGCATCACCAGGACTTGTACCCTGCACCGCGGGCCAGCTACCAAGAGCGCCAGTACAACTGTGCAAGCATCCCCGAGCCCGACACGCCGCGGGGTCATGCGGGAATAGCCCACTCCGCGCACCTGCTCACGGGCAAGGGCCAGCCCGCGTCGTGCGAGACCCCCCAGTTGTCCATGTCCCCCGCCACCCCGCCGACCGCAGCCTCCGCCTGCAACCAAGCCATCCCGGAGCATCCGAACAGCGCCGCCTCGTCCAAGCAGCCCGTGGTGTACCCGTGGATGAAGAAGATTCACGTCAGTACTGGTAGGCAAAACCTGCGTGTTTATGTCCGCCCTCTCCCCCCTTTATCAGCCCCCGACTCCCAGCTCGTTGCCAGCCCCTGCTCCGATAGCAGGGAAGCCTTTTGAAATGGCACAATTGAGGCGGATTTACGACTCGGCATTGGTAATTACACCCACCATAAATTTTATAGCCGAGGTATACTCAGGGCAGCCGTATCACTATGTGGCTTCTGCTGTTATGTATTGCGCCGTGGAAAAGGGAGAGAGAGAGCGCCGGGACATATGAATAAGAAGGGATGGAGAAAAAAAATCCCGTTTTGTAATCTGGCATTAATAATTTACCTGAGTTGGGTGCGAGTGCCCTCGCATTTAAGACGCCAACTTCCAAAGTTGCCTTTTAAATATCCCAAAGGTGGCCATAAATCTTTCAAGTCACATCCATGTTTACCCCTCCTTTATGTCGTCTTCTTCTTCTTCTTCTTCTCCTCCTCCACCCTCGCCCAGTGAACTCGGGCTACAACGGCACGGAGCCCAAGCGGTCTCGGACAGCATACACCCGCCAGCAAGTCTTGGAACTGGAGAAGGAGTTCCACTATAACCGCTATTTGACTCGGAGGAGGCGCATCGAGATCGCCCACACGCTGGTCCTGTCCGAACGCCAGATCAAAATCTGGTTTCAGAACCGCAGGATGAAATGGAAAAAGGACCACCGGCTCCCCAACACCAAAGTGCGCTCGTCGTCGTCGTCGTCGTCGTCCTCCGGCTCCAACGCGACTTCTGCAGCCGGCGCGGTGGCCCCTTCCTCGGCCACGAACACAGGGGCCTCCGATGAACTGAGCGGAGCGCAGCATGGCGACGATATTACCAGGTTATAAAACCACACATGGACGACGCAGACGGAGAAAACAAACAAACAAACAAACAAACAAACAAACAAAAAACTAAACAGAACAGAACTGATTATTTATAGAATGATTATATATTTTGTTTTTTTTTCTCGTAGCCATCGTGTGCGGTTTCCTCCAAGTCCAACGTTATATAAAATGCATGTTATATGGCATGGATTACTGCGAATACCGTTGCATTCTTTTATACGTGAAACAGGGTTTAATTTATTTGAAACGTATTTTAAATTGTGTTTTTATTATGTTTTGAATGAAGGAGAAATACAGACAATTATACATTTAATCCAAATATTATTGTGGGCCACTCTTTTGCCCTGCTGCCCAGGTGAAATGCACAATCTATTTATTTCAAACAACACTGGAAGGAAGTCAATATAATGATAATTATTTTTGGTATTAGGGGAAGATAAAAAAAAAAGAAAAGAAGCTGAAACACACCATTGATCTTGAACTTGTATGTTTAGGATACAAATGTGACAATTACCTCGTGTATTTCAGAAACATGATTAAAAAAAAAAAAATTATTTTTTTTTAAATTTACAGTTTGGTTTCGTGGTGTTGGTGTTGTGTTAGGCCGTTTTGAAAAATGGATTATTGTGAAATGCAATAAACGGAGTTTAGTGTACTTGTGCTAATCCTATTGGTCAATAAAACAGTGAGTGTCTTCTAGTTTTCTACACGTTTGGTCGTCGGTTCATCGTGGGCGGATTATGGTTCACTCGTGTTTGCCGGAAGTGCGGGAGTGTGTGCGTGTGTGTGTGTGTGTGTGTGTGAATATTTGGAACTGGAGCAAGCGAGAATCACTGTGTTTTTAAACTGTCTCTATGAATCCTGTAGCATTTCAATGCTCGCGTGTGCGCGTGCGTGACTTGAACACAAAGCTGCATGCGAATCAATTTAGAGGACATTTGCAATGTGTTTAGAGGTTCGACATTGTTTTGGAAAACAGTCTTATCGCTTTTGTTCAACGGATAAATAGTTGCCCGGCTTTTTTAAATATTCAGCAGACCTCCACGTTTCCTCATGTACAAAATAAAGTGAATAAAATCATGATTTGCCAATATGCATCATGTGCTGTTGGTTCATGGAGAATAGCAGGACCACGTGATCAGTATATGGGATGCAGCATGCAGAGGATGTGATTTTTCCGACCTTATTTTTTTCGCCATTTGTTTTCTAGAACAGCAAAACATTGTCTATTTAAAAAAAAAAAAAAAAAAATAAATATATATATATATATATATATATATATATGCGCAGAAGAACTGACTATATTTTTGCATGTATATACCTTTTGGGATGAAAGGATCCAAACATCTTTCAAGCTTCAAAATGCACAATAATTTGATAAATTAATAAATGTGTGACATGAATAGGGTGGTATAAATGCCTTTCCTCTTAGGGGGGGGGGGGGCATGGTGGGTGCGCAAAAGGAAGAGGGACTCTCCACCATCCACCTCTCACTGCTTACACGCTTTGTGTTGTGCAAAAACATATCTGTTGGTAGACAGTTTGATCCTACATCATTTACAGAATATAATATTTTTAAAATGTGGCTTGACTGGGGGGAGGGGGTTGAAGTGGACTCACTCATAGTGGAGCAAAATCGTTAACGAGTGCATATGGAGGTTGTTTCTCCCTGCAGAATAGCGATGAGACGCGGCTGAAAAATGACCGGAGGAGCCTTTATGTCGGCGGACACGTTGGAGAAATGGATGTGCTGGCCACAGTCAGCATGCAGCATCCCTCCACTCCCCTTTTTCTCGCCCATGTGTCCCCTCCATGTCGCCACGCTGAAAAGGTACTTGATTGAGGTTTGGGGGCGTTGGTGGAGGGGGCGATGTGCATGGGAGAAGGCCGAGTTCACACCGAGGACACATTTTCTGTCCCATTAGGCTCATTTCAAGCTGGATGGTCGATCCCCTCCCACCCCGCGACCCACTCGGGTTCTGGTCCCCTTGGCCTCGGCTTTTTGTTTTTGTCTTTTTTGTGTGGGCTCTTTCTGCGCCTGTGGAGAGGCCTGCAGGCGGGTCACGACTGAATGTGTTGCTCCTTTTCTGGACCCCGACGAGGTGACCTTCCCTGCAAGTGCATATTACCTGCAGGATTCCTCATATTTGAGTGAAAATTTCACAAAAACTATGCACTGTAAATTGCTTTTTTATTTTATTTTATTCTGTGCTCTAGGAACGTTGATGGAAAGTATTTTTAAAACGCATTGCAGTAATGTTCCACTAGCTGTGTCATAAAATTCTCAGTAAAAAAACAAACAAACAAACAAAACAAATGGTACATATACGTAACGTAGGCTCATGTGTGAGGCCATCCAGTTTAGTTTACTGTTTGGACAGCAACTTCCTGAAGTCCTTGTAATGTAAGATGTGTGTGGTGTTTTCCAAACATAAACCGAAGTTTAAGATGATAAAATGGCCCTTAGCGGTATAAAGCTATATGAACATCATTAGGATGGCAAACATCATAAAAGTGTAAGCA
Organism: Phycodurus eques; assembly: GCF_024500275.1. Taxonomy (NCBI): domain Eukaryota; kingdom Metazoa; phylum Chordata; class Actinopteri; order Syngnathiformes; family Syngnathidae; genus Phycodurus; species Phycodurus eques. Next base: position 8,437,873 of record NC_084525.1, on the reverse strand, counting down.
ATAAACATTTTATTGATTTATTTGTCAGAGCAGAGTTGAGATACCCTGGCAGAATTTACAAGGTGTGTATCATTATTTGAAGAAATGAAATGAGTGATCAGGCAAAACACATGAACACAAACGAACAAAAAAAAACAGTGACTCAAATTAAACAAAACAGGAAAAAAATAATGAGATGGTTTCCCATTCAGTCATATCTCCCACCCCCCCCCCCCACCCCACCCCCCCCCACCCCCCCAAACTGCTGATATTTCACAAATTGCTAACTGCTCGGGCAGGGGTCGGCAACCTTTGAAAGAGCCATTTGGACAGTCTCCCCCCCCCCAAAACTAAATAAATAAATAAATCAGGGGCCACAAAACCCTTTTGACATCTATAGTGAGGATACGCTGCATATATTGTTGTATTTATTTTTTTGGTAACTCTAGAAAAAACTATTGCGTGTTGCATTTCTGAAGGCAATGAAATGCAATGGAAAAGGCAACATTTTATTTCCGCATGTAACAAAACCATTTTGAACTTTAAAAATAGCTGCTTAGTCGAAGCTTACTTTCAATTAAAGTACTTAATGTCTATTTGAGTCCTCCTCGTATACATGAAATTAATTTAAATGATCCACCTGCAGCTAATGCGAACCAAAAATGCCGTCTGCTTCTTTGCGCCACCATCATTTTTTCGCTTTTGGAGTGTGCAGTCAGTTGTCAACTTGATTGAAAAAGGACTATTTTATTTAACAATGTCAAATATATATATATGTATTTGCCAAATAATAGCCAATAATAATAATACCCCTTTATCGAGGTTATTGTGATTTTTTTTTTTTGCTCCTGAACCTTAGCATTCAGCGTCCGCACATCAGTGCTGTCGACTTCACCTTCATTTTCACACAAACTAGTAAGATGTCGTTTGTGAGGCGTCAGCGACGTTACAGTTCAAGTATGTCGTATTAAACGTTCTGTTTCCTTCAGAAACTTTGATATTTGTTATTTATTTATCCACCAGTATTCGAAAAGCTCAATAAATCTTGGCGCCAGGTGTCGCACATATTTGTGCGACGCATATTTTGAGCGACTAAAAACAAGCAAACAAACACAAACTTTGCTCTTAAAGTTATAAGCGTGACACCATTTAGAATTACACTAGAAAAACGAAAGAGCTCATTTCAATTCAATGAAATACTCATTTATTTCCCAAAGTCACAGAGAGCCACAGCAGAAGAATGAAAAGCGCCACATGCGGCTCTGGAGCCGTGGGTTGCAGACCCTTGTGCTATAAACGTATAAGCACAACTGGTGAAATATTATCCTCGCCAATGTTACCCCCCCCCCCCCAAAAAAAAAAATAACACCAATTTTGGAAAGCATAGTTTGAGCTCCATTTTCTTTCCATTTTATGTATTAATGAGCATTTAAAGGTGTGTTCAAATGTTTTTTTGGGGTTTTTTTTCACACCACTCCGGAAAAGTTTCGTAATTTTTATTTTATGCATGCCTACCTCGAAAAGACTTTCTTGTTTCTCGTCTTACCTGCACGTGAGAAGATCAACTCTAATGCAATTTCGAGAACTAATCTCCGCGTCCTTTAAATCCTTGACGTTAAAATGTCCTTTTTTGGGGGTGGGGGGGGGGGGGGGAGTAAATAAAGCAGAGCTGCGCTTCAGTTGAGGCAGCAGGCAGTCACTGCGAACGTGTGCAGCTCGTCTCAACTTCACTGTTTTAAATTCCTAAACACTTACTCAGCTCCAGAGGCTTTTTTTTTTTTTTTTTTTTTTTTTTTAAATGCGCGTGTCTTCCTCTGACTGCTGAACCGCTCGGGAGTTTCAGCTCCAATTGCACCCTGGCATACGTGCTCTGATTTATGGAAGATGCAGACATAAATAAATAAATAAATACATAAATAAATTACACGAACTGTTATCGAAATGTTTGAATGAGAGCGAGGATATATATATATATATATATATATATATATATATATATATATATATATATATATATATAAATCTATATATAGTTGAATAGCTGGCGTTTTTATTTGCACACAAAACAAACGTTGTGCTCTCAGGTGAGTGCTTTGTGCGGCCACTTTGCTTGGTGACGAAAGGTGTCTCATTGTTATTGTGTGCCGTCGTGGCAGCTGCATAAAGGCTGCGAGTTGAAACAAGGGTCACGCTGCCGACTTCTCTGTGCATTGACCACAACCGCTGGGTGTGTCATAAACGCGTAAATCTCCTCTCGCAGGCAGCAGATGCACCGCGTCCATTTTGTGCTCCATTCATTTACATAAAACACACATTTGAGAACGCCGGCAGCTAGTTGATTTGCATGCAACTTGCCGTGACAATCAGATATCCCGAAGCACTTGAACGCCACATCGCACAGGAAAAGATGACCTTCGTCAACTTTAATGACGTGTCATTGTGGCGCGTGCATGAAATACATTTCTATTGGCATCATTAAGGATGCTCAGTTTAACGACTCTCATAATAACAATAATAAAAGTAATACTATTACATTTATATAGATGTGTCAAACAGTGCATTTCCTAAGTATTCATTTTTTTTTAAATAAACATTGTCATTTAGGTGTTCATTTAGAATTGTATTTTTGGTGGTGGTTGTAGTTCAATGCACTGGGAACTCCACACGTGTAAAAAATTATAATGAAATAATGAATACAATTTTAATGTGATGACATTGTACACCAATGCAAACTACGACCACAATAATATACATTGAATGAATGAATGCTTCTCGGACAGTGACATTTAAAAACAGAACAATATATATATTTTTACAGTTCTTCAATTGGATATTATTATCTTGTGGAAGAGGTCATAATATGATTTGATTTATTCTCTTTATTTGAGCTGAATGTTAATGTTAAACATTACATTTTCTTTGGTCTCATTTCATATTACTTTTTTGTTTGTAAACCCTAGAGACGGAACATAGCGTACGTCCAAAGCAGAACCAAGTCAAGAGCTGTATGAAAAAAATCTTTCTTGGACAAAGATAATAATGCTCAGTTTTGATTGACACTTTTAGAGGAATTGATTTAATACGGTCATTATTGTTTTGTGGTTATAGTTTACGATGGTCTTGAATTCTGCATCACAGGATAGATGTATCTTTGGCCTCATGTAAAGCTGGGTGTCCAAACCATTAGGAACAGCTCCATGATGCAGTCAACGATATACAGTATTGTTATTGTTATTTTAAGATCACAGCATGCACATACGCTTGCATGCCCCCCCACCCCACGGCACAACATGTAGTATTTTCATTTCATGTATATTTAGAGTCAAACAGCATAATAACATAGTTTGCCAGACCCAAATTCGGATTGCCTTTTCACGTGTTCACAGCTGTGTGATTTATGTCGCTCTGCACATTCTACTGCGGCCAATGTGTGCATGCGCGCCACGGCAGCCGAGAATTAAAACCCCGCGTTTGTGCGCATGCTTGACTCGTTTGTGGATTCGGCAGTGAATGTTGTTGCTCTGTGTGTGTGTGTGTGTGTATTGCGGGTTTTGGGCTCACTTATGAAGTGTGTTGTGCAAACTCCAGTCCTTTCATTTGGCCCTGCATTTTTTTTTACAGCAATAGAGGGCACCGGAGCCGTAAATCTTCTGTGTGTTCCAGAACAGCACAATTTGTATGCAGGGTTTTCACCGGCAGCATCCTCTGTGCCCATTAACGCCTCCTCCCTCGGTCTCATCTTATCTGCCTAGTCCCGTCTGGTCCCCAGCTGCGCGTGCGCACACGCGAACCCGGTCAGCATCTCCACAAAATAACACGAGGGGTGATTTTTACAGAGAACCAGCAAAAGCGACGATTTTTCAAGATTTCAGATGCAAACAAGTTCCAAGCACCGTTTTCTAAAAAGTTATTATTTGGAAGAATAATCCTTTAGTTAACATTTATCGAGTATTGTCAGCAACAGCGAGAGAAGGGGGAGGGGAGGGGAGTTAAGAGAAGTTGTAAACGGGGCGACACCCACAGCGGCCAGCGCGGTTTTAAACGTGTGCGTGTGTGCGTGCGCGAGGCAGAAAAATGATTTATTGCGGCGGCGGTTCAAACTGAGTTCACGGAGAATCGCGGTGAAGGCGCAGGAATGAAATTATGGTCTTGCTGGGCTTGTATATCTCACATATGTTCAATGCAGAGTGTATGTTCAAGGGTGCGTGCGATGTCCAAGGGAAACACGACCAATGGAATTACTTTTTCTCCCGGACCGCCGCAATCCCTCCTTTCCCATCGCTGATACTGAAAACGTGTAGCAGCAACCACGATAATAACGACAAGAGGACAGTTTATTAATTTTTATTGGGGACTAGTTGTTGAAACAGATTTTTTTTTCCATTCCAAATTTAATTGATAAATTCCATTTTTTTTTAAAGTTTTCTATTTTAAATGATCCCACATAGTGCACATATATCATATATTTAAATCAGCTCTAAAAAAGTAATTGTTTTGAATATATTGAAAGAGTGGAAGTTTAAGTGTCAAATACATTTTTCATAACAATAAAATATTCATTCGTTAATGATTGAAAATCAATTATTTGTACGGTATAAATATTTAATTATTTTACGATACAAGATTTAAAAATATATATATTTCCACGCAACCTCCCTCCAATTTCACCTTTCTCAAAATCAAAAGTGGTCAGTGAAGTCAGCAGGCTCGTTTGAAACTGAGGTGAAGATGAAGAGGGAGGAATTGAGGAAGAAGACTTTTCTGCAATATGCAACCACGAGTGCGTGATCCATCATTGGCGAGAGACGTGGAAAGATGGCTCACTCCACCTCATTATGGTGAAACACCCAAAGTAACAAAAACGGGAGAGACAATAACCACCACGTTAGCACTTTTTTTTTTTTTTTGCGGGGTAAACCCCCAAGCCCCCGCCCCTCCAAACGTATTTATTTACTTCACAGTGGTTTTGCAAGATACAGAACACCAATAATTTAGTTTTATGTGATTACACTAAAATGACTGACAAATACAATCAGGTGATCAGACTTTTTCACATGAGCCATGCAGGGACTTTTACTGTACATTGATTAATGCAAACAGAAGCTAAGAGGTGATTCTCTCCTTTGTCTGTGCACAAGACAGTCAAGCCTTTGTTTGGCCACTCCCAGGGAAGCCCGTTAAAATAAAACATGACAGTTTGAAACATACGTGATTTTTTAATTTAAAAAAAAAAAAAACAAACAAACATTAAAAACAACCTAAAATGGTCTCAAGACTTATACATAAAATTATACATCATATAAAAATCACAGTTGTTTTAATTTTAAATAATAGTCAACTGAGGGAGGGGCTACTTCAACTGAAACAGTTATGTTAATAATGTATTTAAACGGATCGAAATATCCAGAACATTTGAGCAAATAGCTATAATTGTTTCGTGGAGTAAATACGGTGACGCTCTCTTCAGCAAATAGCCATAGCCCGACGTTTAAACCTTGACGACACGTCGAATAAAAAAAAAAAAAAAAATTAAAAAAAAAACCTACCACCGTAACGTTGAGGCTGTGCAGCTCCTTTTAATAATAAAGTATTAAATATAACTACAAATGAGCACTATAAGCAAACGATCCGTACAACACTCAAGTAAGGTTTGTCTCTTCTCTCGTCTCTCCCATTTTGCCATGACGTCACTCCTCTTCCTCTCACACGACACGTGCTTTTAACTCATTGTATTCCCTAATTTACCGTTGTTGTTGTTGTTTTTTTTTTTTACCCCCCTTCTCTTTTAAAATACCCCAATAGAGGAGCAAAGACTGCCGCTGCTCTTAGATGACCAAGTTGTCTGGAAAAAAGTAGCAGAAAAGCTTCAAGTTGGCAGCAGACGACTTTGGTCCCGCACAGCTCAGCCATTGGACGGCTCACAAGCACGTGACCAGGGCTGCCTCCTGGTAAATATTGTTCCATTTTTCCACATTGTTTTTCCAAACACTTGTCCCTGCCTGCTGTATAACTTTATCTTACCTATACTTTAGAAATCGATTTTCCTCCCCCTTTGTAATGGGTTTAATTTATTTCTCAGATGAGCTGGGAGCTCCGTGGAGGGGTGGGAGGTGTGGGGGGGAAGCACACTGTGTGGGGCCGCAGTCTGCCCCCTCCCCTACCCATCAGCTGCAGGCCACCACTTCTGGAGCCCAGCCAAAAGTGAGCCCTGTATACACTGAAGGGGGGAGCATGACCACCCATTATTAGTCACTTTCAGTTTGAACCTGGACGAAGCGTTGTAATGTTCACTGGACTTTCTGCAGGCTGAGATGGAGCTCAAGACCAGGAAGTGCACTTTTCTGTCATCTTGCCTTTTAAGAGCAATATTCCCATGGATGAATCCACAGATATGTGTCTTGGAGTAAGCTGGTAAATATATATATTGTTTTGTCTTGTGGGCAACATTATACAGTACATCCTTATGAAAAATAGCATTATAAGCATTGTTAAGATATATTGTTTCATTCTAATGACATGAATGATCCTTAGTGATACCATTCATGAAAACATGGAAGACAATAAGGTCTTCCAAACTTTAAAAGTCAAAAAGTTGGATGTTTCTGATTTATATTCTTAAATGTAGATGTTTTGGATGCTTCGAGAGCTGGCATAGGATGCTATTGTGGGATGTGTCAAGCTTAATTTCGTCAAGTGCCACATCGTAGTTCTGGTTTCTCTCAGAGGGCCGTTATGCCTGAAATAATGTGATATAAAGAGTCCATAAATCGTTGTTCAAATGCCTGGTTAAAATGTGACCAAGATAAATCATTGCAAACGTTTTACAATATTCATCTGACCAATAAACGGTAAAAATCAATTAAATGAAAAAAATATATATATTTTTTTTAAACGAATAACTGAGATATTGTGGTTGCTCAAGGGTGGGCACCCTCTTATAAATGGGGATGTGGCTGTGTACAGAAGTAACCAATCACATTGAAACTCATATTAAATGGGAGTCTGGACACAACTGCCAGAATGTAAAGTGCTTATGATTAACCACAAATAAAGTTCAGCTGTTCTAGAACGCTTTTCCTAATATTTTTGTAGTGCCATTTTACACCACAAGCCATGGTCCCACAGAGCGCTTTCACAGTATCAGTGGGATCTTATTGTTCAAAGATAGAAGTCAGGAGAAAGGGACAAAGAATTTCCAAGGATTTCCAAGAATTTTCAATTTCATTAAGTGGAGGAATTATGGCACAACAGTGGCATTGCCAAGAACTGGACATCCCTCCAAAATTGATGAAAAGATGAAAAGAAAACTGGTCACAGAGGTTGACAGCAACACTGAAGGTACTGTAGGAATTCCTGGCAAGTACTGGCTGTTTAGTACATGTGACAACAATCGCCTATCTTCTTCATATGTCTCGGCCGTGAAGTACGGTGGCAAGATAGAAACCTTAGCTCACAAAGAGAGAGAGAAAAAAAAAAATCACACTTGAAATATCCCAAATGTGGAAAAATTTGCCATCCGCCAACATCTCCCGCTCCCCGGGCGCTTCAGCTGCCCCCTGCTCCAGTGTGTTCCACTAACATGTGTATGTGTTCACTCTTGATGAGTTAAATGCAGAGAACAAATTTCGTGTACATGCATGCACGTTCATGACAATAAAAGGTGATTCTATTCTATTCTATAAACTTTTTCGCCACTATTTCAATTAACTCATTCACTGTCACCCTTCCCAGTTCACAGGGATATTTGACTTCTAAAGCAATCAATGGCGGTGAAGGTGTTACATATGTTTCACACAAACAACACTGCTCGTCACAAAAAAAAAACCCCACCATAGCTACAGTGAAGCATGCTGTTGGCAGCATCATGCTTTGGGGCTGTTTTTCTTCTTAGTCTATGTGGAGCAAATTATGAACAGCTCTAAATAGCAGTCAGTTTGCACAAAACCTTCAGACTTCTGCTAGAAAGAACAAAAATGTCAAGAAAACCCGACTAGAACGTCTGAAGTTTAATAATCAGAGGTAACTTTAAATAGTGGCATGTGTGTTTGCTGACTCCTATTTAATATTACTTTGAATGTAATTGGCGGCGGCACGGTGGATGACTGGTTAGCACTGGTTCAAATCCCTCCCCCGCCTGTGTGGAGTTTGCATGTTCTCCCCTTGCCTGTGTGGGTTTTCTCCGGGTACTCCGGTTTCCTCCCACATCCTAAAAACATGCATTTTAGGTTGATTGAAGACTCTAAATTGCCCGTAGGTGTGAATGTGAGTGTGAATGGTTGTTTGTTTCTATGCACCCTGCGATTGGCTGGCGACCAGTTCAGGGTGTACCCTGCCTCTCACCCAGAGTTAGCTGGGATAGGCTCCAGCACGCCCGCGGCCCTCGTGAGGAAAAGCGGTACAGAAAATGGATGGCTGGATGGATGTAATTGGTTAATTCTCACCACACGAACTCAACACCAGTTAGAAAAGGGTTAGACTTCGTGCACACTTGTGCCACCACATGATCTCAGTTTTTAATGTTTCCTCATAATTTTTTCATGAAATGTTTTATTCCCTCCCTCCCCCCCCCCTACCCCATTCAAGTTGTGCACATTATGACCCAATGGTGGACAAAACTTTTGAAATAATTTATCTTGGTCTCTTATTTTTATATCTAGCTAAAACCTGGCCTTTGAACAGTGGGGTGCAGACTTTTAATAGCCACTGTATTGTTAAAACTACAATCCATAAGTTCTGTCGTCTTTGAGGCTGGAATTCAGTATTACAACAACAGAAATGTCCTTATGTCATGATTCTACAACATTTTTACTATTTTTGAAGGACAACCAGTGGGTATTAAAGATGGAGTCTTCGGAAGAGACAGTGTTTGTAAATTCACTCTGACTGCTGTGTTTTAAGCATGCACTGCTCGGACCTTGCTGAACTTCGTTTATTTTACGTCAGGCACGTTGTTGAGCAGCTAAGGGGTCCTTAGAAAGAGGTTTTGTTCATTCGCGGCAATTAATATTCTTATTTTTGTTTATACATGAAGTATTGTATGATTATTTATTTATTAAACACTGAAAAATACAGCAAAATGTTAGAGGAGCTGATAGGCTTAATCATCATTGTGTCATCCTCTCTAGTAGTATTTTTTAAAACATAAAAAAAATAGTAACATCCACCAGGTTTAACAACAAGTTTGAAATCAGAAGTTGTGTAAAATTGTGGCAAGCAAATATTTAAGCATACAACTCTTGTTAAAGGAGGGATGTGGTGAAAAAAACTATTGTAATATATGTAAACAAACAAACAAACAAACAAACAAGCAAATCGTTTTTTTTCTCCCAAAATGAAAAGAACAAAGCCACGTGGCAAGAAACACTAAACTTCATTTGGTTTGTTGTGCCACAGAAAATTATGTGGCTGGCCGGATCTGGACTTTCAGGCCATGAGTTTGACCGCTTTTCTATAGAGAGAGCTTGAATGCGGCAGAGTTTGCATCGTGTGCAAGTCACAAATCAGCATGCGTTGGATACCAAAGAGCCAGAAAGAGATGCTATTGCTTTCAATACGATCGGGTGTTTTTAAGATATGCAGTTCTTAGTCTAATGTCACTCAGGCCTTATTAAGTACCGATTAACCCGTGTATGCGATATCACTATCAACACACATGTCCAATGGAATCTCTAATGGAGCTTATTTTCAGTGGATGTCCCAAGGTAGCGTTTAAGTGACTGAGATGGTGCTGTGGCAGGTCTGCCTGTGCGTGTCGCCGTGATTAATGTGGCCTGTCAGGCAGCCATAGTGGCGTCAGATGTTTCCCCTAGACTGTAGCTTCAGGAGGCAACCTTCCCTGAGCACATGACACAGTCGACAGGCTGACTCGCTGTGCGTCTCAAGTGTGACTGAAGACCGGGGAAGGGATGAGGGCCCTGCACTTGTCTCAGAGAATCAACACGGGCTGGGGCGGTCGTTTGTGATAGACTTGTTACATGTTTGTCTTCCGTGTGCTTTCAAGACAGGAATGGGCTCCGGGCCGGTGTTCCGAAGAAACAGAGTGCGACCTTTGCGAGTGGCCAGCTGCTGGAGCTGGAGAAGGAATTCCGTCTCTGCCCTTGTCAAATGGAAATGACCACGGGCCTGCAGCTCACTGATCACTAGGTCAAGATCTGGTTCCAGAACTGCAGGATGAGGCAGAGGAGCCAAGATGAGTCGGGTGTAGCCCAGTTGTCTCCTCGCCATGTCCGATTATCTCATCCTCACAGTTTACGGATTATTCCCCTCCATCCTCATTTGGTTCTACCAGTGATCGCCTTATTCATAACATTTTATACAGTGGTGTCTTGATATAAGACATTTATTCATTTTTTTTTACCATGGCATTAATCCATTGCAGTCTACCACCCACCAATAAAAAATTTTATTGATAAAAATAGCACTCTATAATGTTATACTTTACAGAAACAAACAGTAATGATAAAATGATATAGAATTGTCAAATTCAACAGTCTTTGTCACACTTTGTCCTTCAATGGAAATTGTGCTGCTCATTCTGGTGTGTGCACATTTGGCACCTGGGGGCAGTGTAAGACACATGGCTATACTGAGCTGGACTGACTGGCGACCAATTTAAGGGTGGAGTCCGCCTTTCGATCGAAGTCAGCTGGGATAGGGTCCAGCGCCCCGCGACCTTAACCAGGTTAATTGGTGTTGAAAATGGATGGATGGATGGATGGAGACTCACCTCCTCTCTCGACTTTTCAGTACAGCAGTAATAATAGTCATTCTTCCCATATACTCTCACTCTTTGTTATATTGCAGCCATTTGTTAAAATCATTTAAGTTATTTTTTTTCTCATTAATTTACACACAGCACCCTATATTGACAGAAAAAAAATGTCATTGATGAAATTTCTGCTGATTTATTGAAAAAGAAAAACTGAAATATCACAGCCGTAAAGTATTCAGACCCTTTGCTGTGACACTCATATTTAAATCGAGTGCATCCGTAAAATGGTTCTACACCTTCATTGTAGTCCAGCTGTGTTTGATTATACTGATTGGACTTGATTAGGAAAACCACACACCTGTCTATAAGACCTACAGCTCACAGTTCATGTCAGAGCAAATGAGAATCATGAGGTCAAAGGAACTGCCTGAAGAGCTCAGAGACAGAATTGTTGCAAGAAAAAAACTCTGCTGCACTTAATGTTCCTAAGAGCACAGTGGCCTCCATAATCCTTGAATGGAAGACGTTTGGGACGATAAGAACCCTTCTTAGAGTTGTCCGTCCGGCCAAACTGAGCAATCGGGGGAGAAGATACCTGGTGAGAGAAGCAAAGAAGAACCCAAAGATCACTGTGGCTGAGCTCCAGATATTCAGTCGGGAGATGGGAGACAGTTCTACAAAGTCACCCATCACTGCAGCCATCCACCAGTCGGGGCTTTATGGCCCTACGGAAGCCTCCCTTCAGTGCAAGATACATGGAAGCCCGCATGGAGTTTGCTAAAAAAAAACACCTGAAGGACTCCAAGATAGTGAGAAATAAGATTCTCTGGTCTGATGAGACCAAGATATAAATTGTTGACCTTAATTCTCAGTGGCATGTGTGGAGAAAACCAGGCACTGCTCATCACCTGTCCAATACAGTCCCAACAGTGAAGCATGGTGGTGGTAGCATCATGCTCTGGGTGTGTTTTTCTGCTGCAGGGATAGGATGACTGGTTGCAATTGAAGGAAAACTGAATGCGGGCAAGTAGAGGGATATCCTGGACGAAAACATTCTCCAGAGTGCTCAGGACCTCAGAGTGGGCCGAAGGTTCACCTTCAAAAAAGACGATGACCCTAAACCCACAGCTAAAATACCGAAGGAGTGGCTTCAGAACAACTCCGTGACTGTTTTTGAATGGCCCAGCCAGTGCCCTGACTTAAACCTAACTGAGCATCTCTGGAAAGACCTTAAAATGGCTGCCCACCAACGTTCACCATCCAACCTGACAGAACTGGAGAGGATCTGCAAGGAGGAATGGCAGATGATCCTCAAATCCAGGTGTGAAAAACGTTGGTTCATTCCCAAAAAAGACTCATGGCTGTATTAGCTCAAAATGGTGCTTCTACTAAATACTGAGCAAAGGGTCTGAATACTTATGGCGGTGTGATATTTAAGTTGATCTTTTTTTAATCAATTGCAAACATTTCATCAATTCGTTTTTTTCCTGTCAATATGGGGTGCTGCGTGTACATTAATGTGGGAAAAAAATGAATTTAAATGATTTTAGCAAACGGCTGCAATATAAAAAAAAGAGTGAAACATTTAAGGGGGTCTGAATACTTTCCGTACCCACTGTAGAGAGACATTGATTAGCCTGTGTGCCTTTGGTGTTTCCTTTTGTATTTAGCATTAAGGTTGCACAGGCTGTGTGGCTGTTTTAAACACACAACAGGTTAATGTTTAGTTTGACAGTAACCCTTCAGCTGAGAGTGGCAATAAACAGCTTGGAAACACATTTTTGAAGAATATTTACCAGTTACATCTGCCAAACTGCTGCTTGTTGTTAGTTGAGTCACCTGCCGCCATAGCATACAAAATGTATCTCAAGTTTGCGCTTGCGAGTCGACGCTTGAAACAAATGAATTAATTTTAAAAATCGGCCAATTGACGGCTCTTATCTCGGAAAAGTCGGAAGTTGGGTCACTCTTATCTCAAGGCACCACTGTACTTCCATCTGTTCCCTTGGCCCAGATCATCATCGCCACATTCCAAAGTGGCCCTCAGGACCATTAGTGGCCATCTTACTCTTGATACATTTACTTCCACTCATTAGCATCTGTCATCTTAAATCCCATCGCACACAACCATAACTCGTTTTGATGAAAGTACTGTACAAGAACCGATCAAGTTTAAAGTTAAATCACTGCAAATCTGATGAACACTGAATACAGCATACAAATAAAAACGTTTTGCTGTGTTTCTGTGGATTGTTTTTAGTATTGTTGCATGTTTTAAGCCTTTTTGCTTGCATCATGTGCTGTAACTCGTAACACGATTGAATGTAGTAGCAGGATATTTTTCTTCAAAATGAAACAATCCTTTGATACAGTTCTCATCTGAATCTCACATTCTGTCCACGCTCAATAAATTCAATACCCACTTGGAATGACTTGTACTTCAATCTTTATTTCACTTGGAAAGATTCCTCTGCTGCATTCTAAAAGGTAACCGCACTGAGACCAAAGGCTGCTATGACAAAACTTCTCACAATTGCGCATTCAAGTTGCACAGTCTTTCCACTGAAAGCTTCTCCCTGGCTGCCCCTCCGAGTTCCCCACCATTAATCATGGAGCCTTTGGAACACTCCAAGCACGAGTTCTAAACCCACCGGGCACCATGACAGGATGCCTCGCCTCCTCCTTCCCGAGCCTCGCCTTTACAAAAGCTAAATTGAGGTGCTGCAAGTCAGGGCTGGCCTCCCTCTTGAGAGGGGGTCCTGTTAGCATTGCAGCTCCGACGCCACAACAAACCAAAGAGGGTCAGCTGCTAATGACACCATGTTTTCCTACAGAAACAATAGGGATCTGATTCCTGCCATCCATTGGGATTCATTTTTCTCTACCCTTTATCTCAATATTTAATAGTTTTATCCCTCAAGGAGCCAATATGAGGCATTATATATATATATATATATATATATATATATATATATATAAACACACATATAAGTGGTGTAACCATTCATTATTTCGATGTATCGATTTATATTCCTGCGATCCAACTCGATCAGCCTGTGCTCGGCAAGTTAGCCTTACGGACGTAAATGTATCGATTTTAATCGTTTGTGGAGGTGTGGAGGTGTGTACTTGCTGTATTTCTAAGCTGTATTTGATTTGCCCAGTGTGTATTTGTACCTCCACTTGACGAAAAGATGTATATTGCTGTATTTCTAAGAGAAACGCTTGTAGTTCCTTTTACTTCACTTGATTTTTCTCAGTTAGCTACTTATTTTTTTGTCTCCTTTCTTCTTCGCTTCCTTATTTTATGCTCCATATCTGGTAACTCCTTTCTGTAGTCTCACTAGTGGTTGGATGAGATACCACAGTATGTGTTTGTGCCATTTTTAAGCACTTTTTTTTTTAAGCTTTTTTAAGCTTAAGACAGCTGTCTGTCTGGTGGATGACAGATGAGAAGGAACCTAGCAAGAAATTATGTGTGTGTGACAAATCACTGTGCACTTTGAAGCCTTTCAAGTTGATTAGCTGAGCTTAGCTTGCTAGCCGCTAATAACGATAGCAGAGTTCCATCAAGGGGAAATTGGGGCGAACAAGAACCAGCGACAATGTCAACTACTGGATGTTGTTTCAGGCACACGTTTGTGCGCCAAAAAGCAGGTTTTTTCATTTATTTACCTCTCTGTGTATTATTAAGACTACTCCTAAAACATTTTCCTCAGGAAAATCTCACAGTTGCTTTGTTTCTGCATGGCCATTAGTATTTACCTGTTCAAAACAGGGATTCTCAAACTTTGGGTCCAGCTAGGGACACCTGACAGTGGAGACATTTTACCAAGGATTCCCTCATAAGGCTATTTTTCTAGAAAAACAAATGGCCCAACAATAAAATAATTGCTGAAATAATATAAATCACAATAAGAAATCTAAGAAATTTAACCTGCACTGTCCAGTATGCAGCGGCACGGTGACCTACGGGTGAGCACATCCGCCTCACAGTTCTGAGGACCGGGGTTCAAATCCTGGCCCGCCTGTGTGGAGTTTGCATGTTCTCCCCATGCCTGCGTGGGTTTTCTCCGGGTACTCCTGTTTCCTCTCATATCCCCAAAACATGCAGGGTAGGTTAATTGAGGACTCCAAGTTGCCCATAGGTATGAATGTGAGTGCGAATGTTTGTTTGTTTATATGTGCAATGTGATTGGCTGGCAACCAGTTCAGGGTGTACCCCGCCTCTTGCCCGAAGTTAGCTGAGATATGCTCCAGCACGCCCAGGACCCTAGTGAGGATAAGCGGAACGGAAGATGAATGAATGAATGTCCAGTATGCATTTATTTCAATGTCACACTGGGTGCATTTTTGGCAAAAAAAAATACTGAATCGATTTCAAGTCACTGAATCGTTCAGGATCTAATTGTTCCAAACAAACCAATATCGTCCTTAAATAAAATCGACAACCATGAATCGTGATACGAATCGAATCATTCCTAAAAGGAATCGTTACACCCCTGATGTGTGTGTGTGTGTGTGTATATATATATATATATATATATATATTGTTTGACCAAAGTGTGTCACAGTTTATCGTTCTCAACACGTTTTAGTTTGCACAGCTATTCTATGTTGAATGTCATTTTACTTGTAGTGTACAGAAACTACTAATGAGAGAAAATCTTTTCGTCAAGTGGAGGTACAAATACACACTGGGCAAACCAAAGTTTTAGTTTTTAGTTGATGTTTTTTTGTTTAATAGGTTTTAACACTGAAGTTACATCTACTTTAATCTTCCAAACTTACTGTCCTTTACATTTTATAGAGTATAAGGGCCACACACAAAAAAAACCCCTCCAACAACAAAAAAAAAACCCAATAAAAATCAATGGTTCTACAATAAAATCACCTGTGACCCTAGTGAAGATAAGCGGAACGGAAAATGGATGGATGATTCTTCAATAAAATCATAAGACGGCAATTAAAATATATATATATATATATATATATATACGGTGAATGAGCTGCCACAGAGGAATAGTGACAGCTATGAAATGAGGGCGGTAATGAGGAAGCTGATACCCCAGCGATCCTGGCTTGAATGACTTCCCTCTGCTAATTCATTACCTGATCAGTGGCTGTCATTCCACAGATATTTGACACCAACAACAGCAGGTCTCCAAGGGTGTCGGGGGACCTATAGAGCCATGGAAATTATGCATAACATGAAGCTAGGTCTGCACCGCACGTGTGTTCACCAAGACGATGATAGCCAGATTATTTAAGGCAAAAAACGTTCATGGGAAAGAGGGAGCGAAAAAAGATTAAGGAGAAGCCCCCCCCCCCCACTCTCTTAAAATATGTCTGCTTGCAAAACAGACAGAAAAATGGGGGTGGGAGTGATGTGAAGAAGAGGAAGACAGTGTTGGATTCCTGAGATTCCTGTATGTTTCTGGTGATTTATGATCCCACTGGTGCTTGAGCTTTACCTCCGCTTCCTCATCACATTCCCCTCCAATACACACACAGTACAGGGTGTCCAAAACACAGGAATGTTTGCAACAAAGCAGATCCCCCACTCCCAAAAAAGGGCACAATGCAAAAGTTCCTTTATTTTAAAGACTCTGTTAAGTTAAAATATTTGTTTCTAAATACATTATACATGTTTGACGATAATTGGTGAAAACCTGCAAAGACTGAGAACCATGTAGTCCTCAACTATGGAGATACACCGTTTTTCGTCATTTCAATTTCCCAGATTCTTTCTGCACGGTTAGAACATGGCCCAGTGACGCACGTTGGACTCCTGGATGAGTTGTCCCCCCCCACTATTTAAGAAGTTGAGCGCCTTCGTTCACTTTAGCAGTTATCTGAAAATACATCTTCCCTTCCGATGATTCCCTGGCATGACTGCTTTAGAGCGCCTTGTTGTCAGTCGTGAGTGCGCGCACGTCACATAGAGAAAGGGAGAATATAGGGGGGACTTTTAAAAAAAGTCCTACTTGACAGACAGTGTGTGGACAGGGGATTTGGGTTGGTGTGGCCGCTTTAGAGCGCCTCGATGTTGGATGTGAGTGTGCGCACGTCATGGAGAGAAGGTGGAAAACTGAGGTCAAAATAAAGAATTAAAACCACACTTTTAACTCACATTACTGCCACCTACGCCACTGGAAGGGAACATCATCAGTGACTATGTTTGCCATTTTGTCTTTGTCTTTTTCCATCCTATAAATTCACCTGCTCGAGTTCTCTTGCATGCATGAAATAAAGTCTTCGTATCAACACATAACAATGTGCAAAAACACTTAAAACTGTTCTAATGCATGCTTTTGTATCAAATAGCGATACTTCAATTCATTGTTTTCACGATCAAAGAAAATGCTGAAATAACAACTCTCAGCTTCAGATGTTTTGCTCCAAGCAAACATTTAGAAACTTTTAGCACTATTCCAGCCACTCAATCGTTCCCCTATTATGTAATTTTTTTATGCCTCTTCATCCGTCTGCTTGTTTCAGTTGAACATTTTATAACACCGTGACTATTCACAGCATTGTTATCAAGTACGCCTGAAAGATCTCTCAGGACTGCAGCCGCAGTTTGCCATTGAAGCTATGATGGTGATCTATGTGGACAATGAAGCCTAAGAAATCACCTGCAGGTGCGTGGTGGTGATAACAACTTGCACTCC
Source organism: Phycodurus eques (assembly GCF_024500275.1). Lineage (NCBI taxonomy): Eukaryota > Metazoa > Chordata > Actinopteri > Syngnathiformes > Syngnathidae > Phycodurus > Phycodurus eques. The sequence goes on along the minus strand of NC_084525.1, from coordinate 8,420,509 downwards.
ACTAATACTGGATATAAATACACACTGTTCATTACATAATGGAGGTTTTTTTTCATGCTGGAGAGATGCTTGTTAAGTACTCAGTCACCATTATGCTTCCACAAATGTATGTATGCTCTGTTCTAGTCTTCGACAGTCATCATTAGAGGTGAAGAGTTAAAAAAAAGATGCAAAATTGGGTATCTGTCAGCTTTGCGATGTGTGCTTATCCAATTGTTATCGTGACGATGAGTTAATACATTTTGGTTTAGCAGGAAGAAAACATGGCTCTCATTTGTAAATAGCAAGTGATTAGATGATTATATGATTTAGACAATACTTTAGGGAATGAGGCTAATGGCCATCTTGTTTCAGAGATACTGTAATACAAAAATACATGTATACCTTTATCTGAAAGGATTGATTGATTGAAGATATAAACAAAAAACAGTATACAGTACAGAATAAAATGTGGCACGAAATCGCATCTTTCAGCACAGTTTACATGTTCAAAAGGACAGGAGGAAGTAAAAACCGAAACATACATTAAATACAGGACAAGCAGAGAGAATTGTCTCTTTTATGAACTCCTAACTGTCTTTGCCCCACAGGCAAGTGTTGTCAGCCCTGCCCGCCTGCCTTTAGGTACTCCTTGTTACGTATCAATTCCCTTTGTCACCTTTATAGCTTTTATTTATTTGTCTGCTACATCATGCTGAAAAAAGCCGAGGGTCTCATTCAGGTAGATGGATGATAACTCAACTGATGCGACTCATCAATCTGGGAAATTTGACTTCCTCTGTCTTATACAGCGGTTACTGTCATATTATGGGGCAGTGTGATCAAGATCAATGACATTTTAAATGGTTGCCAGTTAGGGCTGATCAGTGGCAGTTAAAGGAAAGTTGGTCATGAAACTGTCTCAGTTCGCACACCGCCAAGCTTTTCTTCCACTTTTCCATTCCAGGATGTCGGTTAAATGAATGAACTTACAATCGCAACAATCAACCCGCTAAATGTCACACACTGATCGATATTGATCACTCTGGAATTGTTCAACAGTCAATGGCTTAATCACACACAGCATTTCTTTTGGAAAAAATACTGCACACATTTAAAGTCAAAAAGCAAAGCAAAGCTAATTTATATATATAGCGCATTTCATACAAAAGGTAACTGGTAAATGTGCCTTACATGATTAAAAGCATTTCAAATAATAATAAAAAACAGCTTATATACATTTAAAACAAAGAAAAATAAATAAAAATACAATTAAAACAGCGTACAGGGCAAGAAATATCATTTAAAAGTGGAAATGCTCTAGAAAGCATGGGGGGAAAAAAAAAAAAAAAAAAAGAGTTTTAACCTGGACTTAAAAACATTCACACATGGGGCTGACGTCACTTCTATTGGCAATTTATTCCATTTGTGTGCAGCATAATAGCTAAATGCTGCTTCACCATGTTTGCTTTGGACTGTGTGCTCCACTATTTGACCTGAGTCTGTCGATCTCAGAGCCCTACTGGGTTTATATCCCATTAGCATTTCATTCATGTATTCAAGACCTAAACCGTTTGGTGATTTATAGACCAGTAGCAGAACTTTAAAATCTATTCTAAAGCTGACTGGAAGCCAGTGTAAAGACTTTAGAATTGGAGTAATATGCTCTGACCTCTTTGTTCTGGCCAGAACCCGAGCTGCAGCTGTTTAATGCTCTTTTTAGGGAGTCCAGTCAGAATGACCATTACAATAGTCAAGTCTACTTGAGATAAAAGCATGGATGAGCTTCTCCTGGTCTGCTTGACACATGTAAGCCTTCACTCCGGATATGTTCTTCAGATGGTAGAAGGCAGTTTTAGTAATTGATTTAATATGACTGTTGAAAGTCAGGTCGGAATCTATCAGAACACCAAGGTTTCGGTCTTGGTCTTTGGTTTTTAAAGAGAGTGACTCCAGGTATTTACTAACAGCAATCCTCTTTTCTTTATTGCCAAAAACAATTGTCTCAGTTTTGTTGTGGTTTAATTGAAGAAAATTTTGGCTCATCCAGAGATTTATCTGTTTTAGAAAGTGACACAACACCTCAATTGAATTGTTGTCATCTGGAGACACTGCTAGATATAACTGTGTCACCTGCAGTCAAAATTAAAGTTCTGAAAAATTTGACCCAAGGGTAGCATATACAGGCTGAACAGGAGCAAATGGGAGCGGTCCACTAATAAAAACCTCACCATCCAAACATTGCACTTTTGTTAGGAGATCAATGAAATCTCGCTTCAGTACCTCTGATTGCTGCTTGAGAACATCCATGCCCCCTGTGCGTATAATGACATATTTCACAGTTGGGTGCTGATTAGTGCTCTCCAGGATTTTTTTTTAGAGATATCAGACACCATGTCATTGGTAAAACACAGTACTTTGGTGTTCTTCTCACTGCAAAAACGTTTCACATCCTTGACAGCTCCATCACAAACTACTAACGTTTGGGGTGCCATTTTCTTCTTGTATGAAGAAGGGTCTTGTAAAAGGGGCTCAAATCTATTTGTAAGTCTGATGTTAATGTTTTGCATTGACTTGCATCCTTTTTTCTTGCCCTTTGATGCCGCTCCCTCGCCGTTGAAGCAGCCCGCAACGCAGGCCAGCCGGATTCCTCGGTAATCTGCTGGTGTTGTGTCCTCCCTTTTAGATGTTGTCCCATATCTTTGGGCTTTGCTCCTTGTAAATTCTAGGGACAACTGCTGGATGGTCGACTACCGTTTCCATAGTCCACATCCGTCCTCTTTGTTGCGATAAGTAGCTGTCTGTTAGCACTCTTCTGCTCACCATTTTGAAACATCGGTAGAGTGGTTTCATTCCCGAGTGTCCATTTACATCCACATACACTTCAAGATGGTGGATTTTCGTTTCCAGGATTGACTTCCTCTGCAGCAGTCCGTCATAGTCCTCAGTGGAAAAAGGGGGCATCTTGAATGCTGGTCTTGTTGCTACTAGCAGGCTTGTGCTAATTAGCAGGCCACGCTCACGTAATGGTGAGAGGGTATCAGAAAATATTGCAACAACTGACTATCTACAAAAAAGTACAGTCCCACAGGTTTAAAAATATCCAGGAGTCGCTGCTTCTAATTTTTTATTTTTATTTTTAGAAGAAAAACAAGCTTATCAGCAAGAAACAATTTAAACAGAAGCGAAGCAAGCAGAGCGAGCAAAACAGCGTCTGCACTGTACGAGAGTGTACGAGAGATTATAACCCCAATTTATTAATTGTCATACGTGACAGTGTTGTGGAAAAAAAAATACAAAATTTAAATTTTTTTTAAATTAATCTCACCTGGAACATACTAACCACTGATCTTAGAACTCCGTCAATGTTACACATATGTTGTTCAACAACTTGTGATTTCGTAATTTATCATTCAAAAAGTGGACATGAACAGCTCAACACTTGATAAGTATCCATAAAAAGGCCAGTTGTAGTGGGAAAGCTTACTGCTCAAACACTTCACGAGGTGAACAGCGAGATGGCGACACCATCACTTTTTGCTAGAGGCTAAAGTTTAATATTCCTGAGACTATAATATTGTTTTTTGGTTGTCTGATAAGCAGTTATTAAAACCATTTGGTGCTGCTGAACACTAAAGGTTGGTCTCATATTTTAATTGAGATTATTTTGTAAAGATGCTGAATAAAAATGAACTTCAAGGGAAATTATTATGAAATTACACGTATTTCCATGGGAACAATTAGTACAGCCTTTGGTATCACTACAAATATAGAGTTCAACAAGGATTTGGAAAAATACAGGATGTATAGAAAAGAAAAACAGGGTAAATGTGATGTTTTTTTTTTTTTAAACCTGTACAAATAAACTAAGAATGATGCTAAATAAACTGATATTTGAAGTTAAAGGCTGCAGCTAATTAATAGTCTCATTATCTATCAGCATATTAACTTTGCATACCCAGCGGACCACTGATGTGCACAGTGAACGTGCACAAAAACAAACAAAACCTCTCTTTCTCTTTCCCTGCGGCGAGAAACAACACACACTGCAATGATAAACATTTCCTCCCGTTTCATGTTTAACCCTGCTCATTTCCCACAGTCAGAACCCCGGAAACAGGCAGCAGCTCGGGGGGAAGATGACTGATGGCTGGTTGTCATCATGTTTGGGGCTGCGTCAACTCCGAGGCTCTTGGCTCTCTGAGGCCGTGGAGCGCGGCAGGTTATTGTGGAAAGATGGCAGTGTTTGCCGGGCGCTGCTTCCTTAGCACATGGTCGAGCCTGAAAGTGTGCTAATCTACACTTATCGGCCGTTTGCACAGTACCTGGTTAGAATCATGATTATGTTTTACGTATTATGGCAGACTCCATTCAACAATGAGGAAAAAGACAATTATTAGAAGTCTTCAATTCAATACATTGTTGCACAGTGAGAAGTATTAGACAAATAATACCATACTGATCCCTACCAACTTTGTGGAAGGGTGGGGGTGGTCATAGAGTAAACATGTTTCCAAAGATTTGTTTCTAAATACATTACACAAGTTTGAAGATAATTGCTGAAAACATTCTTCAGAGTCAGACATTTACATACAGTAAGATTACTCAGGCTTTAAAAAATCTGGGAAACCCCGGCTGATGAGGTCATGTCTTTGGAAGCTTCTCATAGGTTTATTGACAAGATTTGAGTTCATTCGAGACACAACTGTAGATGTATTTGAAGGCACAACAAAAACACACTGGTTCTTTGTATAACATCATGGGAATGTCGAAGGATAATAGCCATGATATCAGGAAGAGACTTTGTAGCCCTAAACAAGTCTGGTTCATCCTTGGGTGCAATTTCCAGAGGCCTGAAAGTGCTACATTCATCTCTTCAATCAATTATACGCATCACACCGCTCAGGGAGGAGACGGGTTCTGTGTCCCAGAGTTGAATGTGCTTTTGTCCGAAATGTGCATATGAACCCAAGAACAAAAGCAAAATACCTTGTGAAGGTGCTGGCTGAAGCTGGTAAGAGTGTCTCATTATCCACAGTGAAACGTGTACTGTACCGACATGGACCGAAAGGCCACTCTGCCAAGAAGAAGCCATTACTCCAATAGAAACATCAAAAAGCTGTTTGGCCATAATGAGCATTGTTACATTTGGAGGAAAAAGGGGGAAGCTTGCAAGCCTGACAACACCATCCCAACTGTGAAATACGGGGGTGGCAGCATCATGTTGTGGGGTTGTTTTTCTACAAGAGGGACTGGTGCACATCCCAAAATAGATGGCATCATGAGGAAAGAACATATGGAAATACTGAACTAACATCTGAAGTCATCAGACAAGGAGTTAAAGTTTGGGTGCAAATGTATCCTCCAAATGGACAATGACCCAAAGTATACTGCCAAACTGGTTTCAAAGTGGCTTAGGGATAACAAAGTCAATGTTTTGGAGTGGCGATCGCAAAGCCTTATCTTCTCCCTGTGCTTTTGTGGCTTCTTCCTGCATTCCAAAAGCATGCATGTTAGGCTAATTGAAGACTCTAAATTGTCCTTATGTATGAATGTGACTGGTGGCTAATTTCAGGTTGTCTCTATGTGACCTATGATTGGCTGGTGACCAGTCCAGCGTGTACCCCGCCACTTGCGCGATGTCAGCAGGGATATGCTACAGCTCACCTGTGGCATGGCCCTAATGGGGATAACCAGTATAAAATATAACCTAACCCTAACCCTATACTGATCTGGATATCCATCAACCGATCTACCTACCAATCTACTCCACTCTATCTAAATTTTATTTTGGTTGGAATCCAAATGAGTATAATTTGCCCGTTCTGGTATTATTGTGGCTTTAAGGTGATTTTTCCTGTGTGATTGTGTGTGGCCTCACCACACCTTCCCTCGGACATCACTATTACTTCGAAATGTCAATATTTGGAAAACACAGACATGCTCCATCAATCACACAAGGTCACCTCTCCACCGGTCAATGGCACACTTGACTATCCGGTGGAGTCTCAGCGCCACTCTAACCATTTCTCTCTATTTGTCGTTGCTTGATCCCTCCCTGTCCCTTCAACGTGTTCCTGCTTTCTGGTGACGTCTGGTAAAATGGGCTTTTTGATCGTGCATAGATAGCCGTCATATTCCTGTTGCTGGAAGTGCATGAACAGTGATCGACCTCTCTGGTGGCTGGGGATGGTCGTCTGTCAACAGGGGTTAATTCTCAGTCTTGTGAGTGTCAAGACCACTTGACATTATGTGTCGGAATGGAGTCTAACTGTGTGCGCCTCTGCGAAGGTTCAGTTCAATCCGTGGCTGTTATCCGAGTGCGGCCCCGGTAGCTCAAAAACCTATTGACGCACATTAGCCTAGAGGCTAAATAAATTGGGATCCGTCAATATTGGCTCCCTCCTTCTTGCTCCTGACACAGCCACCCAAGTGCCACCACGTTTGACTCGGCTCCAGTCTAAACAATGGATAGACGACTCATTCCTTCAGAAATTGCATGTGAGTGTTTGGGATGCCAAAGAAGAGCCATGAATCGATGTCTATAATACCGATGCTCTATTTGTACAATAATACACCCCCAACGGCATACTTAATTGGATTGGTCGAATATTTTGTACATGACTTGCTTTATGTTATTGCCTTTCCTAAAGACATGCATTTTCTTTAAAAGTGCTCAAACACGTGACTATCAATTAGGGAACCTTAAAAGAAAAGCAGTGCTTTTGCTGGTTGTTGAGGATGGTTATTAAATATGCATGATTGAATGATTGTTTTGTAATTTTTTTCATGGGCTAGTGGAAATTTGCATTAACTCAGAAAATATGACAGGGCACATCATGTGTTTTAAACCTATAATTCTATCCATTCATCCATTTTCTGTGCTGCTTATCCTCATTGTGGTTGCGGGCGGGCTACAGCCTGTCCCAGCTCATTTTGGGCAAGAGGCACGGTGCACCCTGGACTGGACGCCAACCAATTGCAGGGCACTTAGAAACAAACAACCATTCACATTCACTGTGCAAAATTTAGCGTCTTCAGTGAAGTTAACGTGCATGTTTTTGGAATGGGGGAGGAAGCTGTTGCCTGGAGACAACCCACACAAGCACTCAGAGCAGAAACGCCACATCGGAAGGCTGGAGCCGGGATTGGAATCTCCAAGCTCAGATTTGTGATGTGGATATGTTGTTACCACCAGCCCAATGTGCCATCTAATATTTTATTAATAATATTTATATTATTACTTCTGGGAGGCCTAACGTGTGTCCATGGAATCTAATAAAAATGAATTCATCAGGTGCATTTCACATAAATTGTTACCATCTGTATAGCCAAATGTGTGTTTTGGGGGAAAGCTTCGCCTTTAAACACATTTTTCCACCAGCCATCTAAGTGTGACATTATAGCTTTTGTTGTGGAAACGTGCACTTCAAATATGCTAATCAAACATATGGTGCTTCAGATCAAACAGGGATTGCTGTTGTTGTCCTACAAGATAAAAAGGTAACATCCTTTTAAATGTCATTTGAATGCATTCGGCCCCTTCGGCGTTTGAGACTGTTGCATTTTATTTTCGAGATTGTTTGCATAAGAGAGAATAGAGATTGCTTACACCTGTTTTGCCCCCTCTCCTCTTCTTTTGCAGCCCATCCTCGCATACCCACACGTCCCCCTCCTCCCTCCACCCTCTGCTGAAATCCATTACAGAAATACAATTTCTAATACCTCCGCACAGGCCTTCGATCGACTGCAAACAAATTTATATTCAGGAGGTAAACAGAGCGCTGCAGAGATTTATTTATCGAGTGTGCAGGAGAGAAACAAGCAGGCGTGTGAACCCTGAGTAACCTCGGAGCTGACGTGAAGATGGATCAGCGCCCCATGCAAATGCATCTATTGCACTCAGTCATTCAGCACATCTCTGCCTGTAGAATCCCATTAAGTCGCGCAGCTGAGGCCATATTTCTAGGCTCAGAGAATCCACTTTCGAAGGTGTTCATTACCAATGGAAGTATTTTGTAATTGCTAAAGTACATTTAAGTGTTACTGAAAGAAAACATTACATTTAATAGAAAAAGGCCAATATTTGTATTCATTTTTAATAATGTGTCATTAGCCTTTCTTAACAGTAACAAGACTATTGATAATAGTATTGTTATACACAGTAATACAAACATAGACGTGAACTTGAACATATTTTATTGTGCACTTAAAATGCATACATTCATGTTGTACAGTAAGCAGCGGTGCATAGAGCAGCCATAAATTGTAATTAAGAGTACTGTTACTTGAGAAAAATGAGTCCTCCAAATAATTACTTGAGTAAGAATAAAGTATTCAGTAAAAAAAACTACTCAAGTACTGAGTAATTGGTGAGCGACTTCTGATTCATTTTTTTAAATCAAAGCATGAACATCAACTAGACAAAACTATTCAATGAGAATGTGCAAGTTTATTGAATTTGACTCCATGAAATACCTCAGCCAGGTGAACTTGTGCAGCACTCATCCCGGAAACACAATTTCTTGACTTTTTTCACCACGAGCGTCTCCTCACAAAAAGAGTAGAGCTCATCAAGGATTTGCCTCCTTTGGCACGTTAGGTTTATTGGGGGAGAAAGTAAGCCAACTACTCAGCGCTGTGAATTTTGACATTAAACGGAATATAGGAATAGGAAGCAACAATTAATGGAAACAAACATGTCCTTCCTGGTGTCATTTTTTTTTTTTTTTTTTTTTATATATAAAAGTGGGTTCCCCAGACGACAATAAGTATTTTCATCGCCATTCAACAACACTCACTCCTCAGATCAAATTGACATATCCGGAAGTGTGTGCCCTGCTTCGTTTTTGTGAGGTCAGGTAGGATCATGTGACATTTCTGCATCGGAGGACTTGTTCCTACATCTGAGCGGAATAGAATCTTTATGTGTGTGGTGTTCTGTGTTGAGATGATCAGAGCACACCGCACACAATATGACCAAATCAATTAAATGCCAGAATTTTTATCTTCATGTGCGGTGTCTGTAACAAGTAAAAAAAAAAAAATAAATAAATAAAATTACAAATCCAATTTTAAGATAGCTGGGATAGGCTCCAGCACGCCCGCGACCCTAGTGAGGAGAAGCCGTACAGAAAATGAATTGATGGATGGGATGAAAAATCCTGATGCGTGTAACAGGCCTTACATGAAACTTGTAGATTTACATGATAAACCCAAGACCTTCCTCTTTTCGCACATTAGCCAATCACAGTTGTCACACACACACACACACACAGACATTGGCCCGCCTTCTTTGGTGTTCGTCTCATTCTTCTTTTGGAGTTAATGTTGCTGCTCACTTGTCCATTATTGCCAACAACTGGGCTGAAGTGTGGAGCAGAAGTCTGTCAGCAACCCAAAATAATAATAATAAAATCAGCAAATTTATCGGCTGTACAAGCATAAGTAGATTTATACATTCATACAATTTATACATTCATACAATTTACTGACACGGTCTCCAATTTTCGGGACAAAATGTGACCGCTTAAAGGTCGTTTGGAGCCCTTCATTAAAGTAATAGTTTTTGTCCCAATTAATGAATTTAAATACAGTATTTTGACAGTACGCGCTTTCCCATTCAGTTACAGCATTTGAAATTGCACTGTGTGTACTTGGGGGGGGGGAGAAAAAAACAAAAAACAAAAAAAGTATAGTAACCAAAGTATCAGAAACCGTTTTCCATACACAGAAAAATAATAATACCTCAAATGTAGTTTTAGTTTGTGTTATGTTATAGATTGTTGATAAACCTCTTGTATTGGAACACATTAGCTTGTGTAGGTGTACTACAATCCTCACATGCTGATGTTTGTGTAGCCCGGAGAAAATGTCCGTGTGTGTTTGACGCTTTAACCTTAACCCTGCGTTCAGTAAATGAATATGATATCGCTCCCGCTTTGCTTCGTTGTGCTCGAAATAAAAACGAAGGAGGACAAACTCATGCAGTCACTTCCAACTTCTTGATCTCCGTTTGTGTATTTGTTCAGGACTAATTACAAATCTGCTGCTGCTGAACTTCTAACTGCTTCTAAATACCAGCTGTCATGACCTCTGACCCCATTAAGTGTGCCTTTCACATGACCCAAGATGAGGCGCCTCCGCTGATTTGCATAAACCATTAGTTGCATCAATGTGGGCCTGTATGATGCAAATGAAAGTTGGCATTGTCGCTGTGAAAAATACTCTCGCTATTTATGTATCTCAAAAAGGATGCAAGGGGGCCCCTATGAAGGCCCCACGAGTTGAGCACAGACTTCATCCGTGTTGCGTGACCCTGCTCGAGGTTCTCCAAGTTTCCCGCAGCTTGCAGACTGTTGATGACACACATGTCCAGCTATTGGCGGAGGCCTGAGCGAGCAGGGGTGGGGGGCACGTCATCTCCATCCATCCTCGGAGAAAATGTCCCCTCTCCTCGGTCACGCGTGACTGCGTGCACGAGAGGCCGGCCACGAGGTGAAGCCCCGTCCAATGATTATGCAGGCAGTGCAGATAATGACTTCTTATCTGGAGCAAACGGCCGGAGGGGAGACTGGGCCAGTGTGGACCGGCTGCAGCCGAGCCACAGAGGTCACAGAGCGGGTCCACGGCGGATGGAAACGGGCCCCGCGGATGTATTCGTTCGGCACCCTCCTCCGCCCTTTAACAGACTCCCACGGCTTGGATTGGTGCACCGCCTCTCCTCGACCGTGCGCCACTCTCATGGGTGGGTGGGGGTGGGGATGGGGGGGGGGGGCGCTTCTTCTCCACCTTTGCCTGGCCCCCACTCGTGTTGTGTCCCCCGGGCACGGAGGGCGCAGGGCCAGAAGGACGTGCGTCAAACAGCACCGAGACGCCACATTGTGATTTTACGCACCTTGGAGAGATGCTTAAAAGTCTCTGATGAGCCCGTGGGAAGTTCAAGCAGTCGGAACTGGAACGTGGATGGAAGGAGAAAAACTTTTGAGCGGATGAAAGTGTGGGTAAGTTGTTGCTATGAGGACTGTGAGTGGTGAAGTACATTTGCCTATTGTGGCTTGAAAAAAAAAAACGAAGAAAAATCCATTCATCCAAAGTTTGGTCGAAACTTTTAACTTAAGGGAAGAGTTAAAATGTTTAGTGACATGTTTGTCCTCGTCACCCAGCGGCCACTTTATTAGGTACACGTACAAATGTATATAACTTCTCTGTTACATAAACCTGCATCGTCTAAATTGAGATGGACTGTAAAAGATGCATCACCTGTAAATGAAAAGAATGCTCAATGAAAGTACTAATTTAAAAAAATATTTTCTCCAAATATAGTTTCGAATGCAAAGCCATAATAGCAACTTTAGCAAAAAAAATGTATGGATCTAATGAATTAGATTTAGCACTAAATAAGTAAGAAAAACAAAAATCTTGTTTATTTCAAATTGAAATTCTTACTTACCTCTTCACTTTATTAGGTACACCTTCTCTCCAACAACACCCAATAAAAGAGTTTAATTTATTCAAAATAATAACAATAATTACAATTGCTCCAAAACTAAATTTCAATTGGTTTTGAATGACTTAGAAGTATTAATTTAACAACATATTCTTTTGTGGTTGTAATGTGAAATGGTGTACAATTTCAATTAACAAGAAGTGTTTCCAATATTTACTTAAATAGTTTATTATTTAGTTATACATGAAAGGTAGCCAAATATTAGCACTCAGCGCAGGGATGTTGCACACTATTACACAATAATAAACTTAAAATAGTCAATCAAAATATTATCATTATGTTTTATTGCATTGGATCTCATGAATTCTGAAGGTGTGCCTAATTCAGTGAGCTGAGCGTAAAGTTTCTCACTTGTTAACACACACACACACACACACACACACACGCGCACACACACACTTCTAAAAGTTTGCATGGCAGTCATGTCAGTCCCTATTGGCGCTGAGCGTGAATGAGCAATACATTTACTTACTCCAACTGCTGTTCCACGAAAGAGGAGTGCAGTACAGCAATAGGCCATCTCAACCCCAATGGACAGTATATTCAACCCAGAGCGTGATCAATTATATCCCCTTGCTCTCATTAGCTTTTGAATAATGCATCACACTACCGGCTGCCATGGCCACAGAAAGTTGAGTAAAAGTTGAGCTGGAGTGCTCCATGAGTATTGATTGCTTGTCTGTTTGTAATGAAAGCCTTTGTGCATCGATTTCAGTTTGCGCCACCTTTACACATGTCCACCTTTTTAACATAATTGCTGTCACATATCATCATTCCACTGACCGATGAATCCAGAGAGCCAGAAGAAGAATGCATATTCCTATAGTTTAAAAAATACCAATAATCCACTAATGCAAAAAAATGCATATCAATCCCCCATTTTATTTGGCTTACTAAGCCTCATATAAATTCTTCACTTGATCATTATTGTCAGGTGACCAAGTGGATAGTGTGTTTTTATAAATATTACATGGAAGAAAATCCACTACAATGGTGATGTAGTCTTTTGTTGTTGTTGTTGTTGTCACGACTCAATTTTAGTCAAAACAAGTGGCGGGTTAGAAGCTCAAGTTTCAGGCTCAGTGGTGCAACCATGGCAACAAGCCAGACATGTTGCTTTACTTTTGCTGCTATTTGGAAAGGCTGAAAGAGCAAGTAAGGCCCGACACGGTCGTAGACGCAAATCTTTTGCATACGCATTGATTTTTGTTATCAACATAATGCTTTATACACAGAGGAGTTAAAGAAAACAGTGTTTGATGCTCAAATTTAAATATGTGGAACTTTAACTCAATGTAAAAACTAGAATAATGATTAAGACTTAAATATATGCTACAAGAGTTTAACATACAGCAGGAGTGTCAAGCTGATTTTTGTTATGGGCCACATTGTGGTTATATTTTTTTCCTCAGAGGCTTGTTATGATTGTGAAACCATATAAAATGTATCATCGACTCAGCATATTATTTCAGAACAAATTGTTGAATAACCAAAATTATAATCAGAAAGTCAAAGGAAATATTTATTTTAAAAAGAGGTTTGCTTGCAATACCTCAACATTATTAGAATTGAAGATAACTGAGCCACCGAGAAGTGAGTGGGCTAATTCCATTTTTGTCATGTGGCAGGACAGGGATTTAAAGTTTTATTTTCAGGTAAGTGCAATAGTGGTCTAAGTCCAAACATCCATGGCAAAAAAAATAAATATATATATATATATATATTGAAATATATATATTTCATGGAAGATGAAAAACAACATTCAATTATACTAACATGCAGAAGCAGCGGCACCCAAAAATAAAGCTGTTGAGTGGAATAATCGATTGCCTCTATATGTCAGAATTGGAACTAATCTTTGATTTAGACCAGTATTTATCTGAAATATATGCTTTTTCTCTATTCATTTAACTTAAAAAAAAAAAATGGAGTTGACCCATTCTAGCTTTCAGTGGCTCCGATAGCAATTCTGTTACAATCTCAGCAAGAAACATGAAGTAGACACATAAAATGATGTAGCGGGCCGGATCTGGCCCCCGTGCCTCGAGTATCCACCAGTGATATACAGGATTAAGACAGTTTATTTATTTTTCTTGTCCTCAAATGTTATATTTTCTATTTTTCTTTGCTGACTGGCTTGGAGAACTCATGTCGTTCCGCTGCCAAGGCATGAGGCCTTCGATTCAGGTTACCAAATGGTTCCTCCCCCTCGATATTGCCACCAAAATCGGAGGGTAAAATCCTCCTCCCTTAAGGTTTTGCTCAACATGACTCCTGCTAACCAACTAAGAAGGTGATGAAAACATAGCCTCTTTGGTGGAGGAAACAATGCATCACAGTCAAAAGCACCATGCTGCCTGGTTTGTTAACGTGTCGAAATGGAGATTTTGGCTCAAGCTATATGCGCATTCCGAAGATGTCATCATTTCTGCTGATGCGGGGCTGGAGAGATGTCTTCTGTGTTGCACAAGGTGACAAACTACAGTATGGATGCTACAACCCACAGTTTACCGAAGAAGGGAACCAAAAGTCATTAGCTCGCCCCGCGCACAGTCGCAAGTCCTCAGGCGGCTCCTCACTTCCTTGTGATCACGGCGAGGAGTAACTCATTAGTGCTAACTTGTAAACGGGTCATCAGTACATTTTCCTCCGGAGGTTCTGTTGGTTTTGGCGTGTTGGTCCCGGTTGCAGAGGCCTCCTCAGACGTGCCGTAACCTGATCTCCTTGCTCAGTGTATATACTCCCCGTGCGTCATTCTTCAATTATGCTCTGACAGCACCTGAATTACTGTGGGCTGGATGCCCAGATGACTGAGGCAATGTGTATCGATCTGTCCTTTTTCTTTCTCGCCTCACCGTGGCTGGCTGAGGCCTCGGCGTCCCTTCCGCTTGGCTGGCTATTTTTAAGCAAGCGAGTCATTGCTCAAACATTTAGCTTGATTCTTTTTTGCCTTCTGGCCTGCATCAGTTCTATTATCTTTGCAGCCATTAATCAGCGAGGGCGCTCGTGATTTGCACTCCTGGAAGCCGAAGTTCTTAATTACGCGCAGCTCCTTCTCCGCATTGGTTCTTCATAGTCGCTGCCCTCTAATTCTCCAACTCACTTACCTTGACATTCATTTTCTTAAAACACAGACGTCGACATTTATCCTATAAGTGACCTTTCCGTCTGCTATGCTTTTCCAAGTGGCTAGAGGCCCGTTAACCTTCCTGGCGATGAATTGCGGCGCGAGACATCGCTCTGTACCTGGCACGCCGCTTTATTATGCGGTGACGGCGGCGGTGGCAAATTTTCTCACTGGCAAAGGTGGCGACCACAAAGCCGGCGTTGAAAAAGCAAGATTGAGCTGCGCTTCCTGTCATTCATTCCGATAAGTAGCACAAGATGATACTTTAATGCCTAACCCAGAAACCTCGCAGGGAAAAGGATGGAGACATTTGTCATACGTGCAGCGCCGGCGAGGAAGTGTAAACTGTTAAAGTGTCATTGACACAAAAAGGCCTTGAAGCAAATTATGAATGCCTCCGATGAACACATCTGTAAAAAGCTGCAAAGTTGTTTTAAATGACCAAACCGAGCTGTGAATCCCCCTCTCCATATCTGCAACACGCAGCTGCACATTCGTCAACTCAGCGAAGCCGTGCGAGACCCATTCTGTCGCCGCAACACCTGTGGAACTTTTCGCCGGCCCGTCCGCTGCCGCCATAAATGTGATATGTTCGAAGCCCTCGCAGTCAGAGGGGTCCGTTACCATCTGCTATACCGTTTGTGGCAGTCATTTGTGGTGTGTATGCCTCACGAACAATGCAGTGCGGAGATGTTGCCGTCGATGAAACATATGCATCGTCCGTCCGCCTGCTTCACAGCAGCAAAAGATTTGCCACGAGCCTGCAGGCCTCTGCTAAACTTGGTGGGATTCGTCTCTATTACACGATAAACCTTTGTCTTGGGCAACATTTTACAAAACCATTTTCTTGCAGGTGATGAGGATGTTTTTTAATTTTGTTGTTGTTGTATAAAACAAGCTTATGAATATTCATTATGAATGAATCCTCATTATCACAACAGGCATCCACACATAAGACTCAATTTTCTTGTTCAAATCTATCTGGCTTGCTTCGGGTGACGAGTGTTCATTTTCTCTCTTTTTAATTCACATTTTAACATGTTTGAAATCATTTACATTTTATTGGTACTGTGTTGTATTAGGCTTGGTTGTCTCTGGCTGCAAAACTAACCTGAACTCTCTCTCTGTTCGTTTTATTCTCTACGTCAGTGATTCGGCACTTTTATGGAGCCGAGGCACCCATTTTACATAAGAAATATTCTCATGGCACAACACCAAACAAAAATGTCACAAAAAAAGCATGAATACTGAAACAAACATGATCTCGTCTCAATTTACTCGCAAACGGACTGAGTGTGAAATGTGGGCCTCCTTAATTAAACACAAAGCTGAATTACTTGCACGAAGCAATAACTTCTTCTGTATTGCAACACTTTTATTGTACCTTCGGCCACCGAACGGAATTACATTTAAATGTTCTGCTTGTCACTATGCGTTGTTGGCATATATGGACAAATACATATTTGTAATCAATAAATTACAAACCCTTCGGAAAAAGTACAAATACGTCAAATTGGATATTTGCCGTGGCTCACACTGATGATTCCTCACAGCACCTTGGTTAAGAGTCACAGCTCTATAAGTTTCAACTTAAGCATGCATTCTACTCTTTATGCTTGACATGAGCAGGATTTCATTCAGGATTGCATTCTTGTCTGCTAATTGACGTTGTGTCTCGCTTGTCAGGACTCACGTGACCAACAGCCCGACTCTGGAGCCACTTCCCCGGGTGACCACCCCGATGTGAGGAGGCCCGCTTCAACAAGTCGGTCAAGGACGGCTGCAGGTGGCCGCAGTCCTGAAAGGAAGAGAGGGAAACATCAAATTGGGTTCCTAAACCCAAAGCAGGAGAATGAAACCCCTTCAGGACTCGTGTGGTTCCAAATCCCCCTCCCTCCTCTTTTTTTTTTTTTTTTTTTTCCACTCCCGCACGCGACCGGACAACTGCCCCACTCCCACGCACCTAGATGGAACCTTGAGCTGCTGGACCTGCAGCGGGCTGCAGTGCCGCCAACATTTGAGACAATTGCTTATTGACGCGCAGACAACATCATCATGGATGTTGTCATCGTGCGCTTTAGGCTTCACACGGCTCTCATTTGAATATGAATCTAACTGTGATCAACACGATGTGAAGGAATACGCACCCAGAGAAACCACGCTCTCGTTCTGTATTTCATTTATCCCTATTATATTATCCTGATTTTCAAATAAACGAGTAACACACGCACAAAAAGAAAAACACATTTCCGGTTTTACTATGTTTATTGAATTGGCACATGCATGGAAATATAGAAAGCGCTCCTCTCTTTCTCTTTAAAATGACGTCCAACAAAAGAAGGAAAAAAGAGACACCATTCACATTTAATTTCGACTCAAAGTATTTGCGCAGTTTTAACAGCGTATAGATCAAATGCCTACTGGTGAAGATAAATTCATTTTACTATAACTCCTCATCCATCTTTCTGAAGTCCAAATAATTAATAAAGAAGCCTTTACGCGCACGTGTAAGTGCACGTTAATGTTGTGTCAAAACACGTCGACGGGGACTTTTGTTCGTGCCTTTATTGCGCCTCCTGGTGCGGCACAAAATGAGACTTGGAAGAGCCGAGCAGACAATAACAGGCTGTCTGGGCTACTTTGCACATCCACCAATAAAGTGCAAGTTTATTCCTCCCAGATTTACATCTCATAGACGGCAAATGATCGTAAACCCGCGGCCCTTAAACGCCGTTACGTTGGATCCAAACGCAACGCGCTTCTATCATGTTCACGTCTATTTTAATATCGCGAAATGGCCCATCAGCCCTTTTCACTTAATGTAATGGAGTGTTTTGTTTAGCTAAGGCGCGGCGGGCTTTCTAAACAGCATGGATGATGGCAAAACAGGCTGAAATTGTCGCTTGGAAAAAAACGCTGCTGGTTGGAATTTGCACGTAAACACAAGACAAGTGCGCGCGCGCAGCAAGGCCGAGCCACTAATGTATGCAGCTAAACCAGAGTTCACCTTTAACCTCCTGACCCGCGTCCTTCCTCGGGACAACGATGACCCGGTCACCGGGAAAGACGCACTATTTATTCTTTTGGGTGACCTGCACGTCTGAGCTCGCGCTTTTCTTTTCTTTTTCTTTTTGCTTTTGTTGTGCTACAGCGGTGCTGCGTCCACGCGCGTAATTTTTCACGCAGCCGAATGAAGAGGGAGACCCCGGCCATATAATAACGGTGCATATTCGAATTTCCTGGCAGGGCGGATCATTTGCAGCGAACCCCCTTTTTCGGCTACAACTCTTATTTTGAGAAACCGAAAAATATGCTGGCTGACTTTATTACCCGGATGAAAGATGCTCGCGCCACTTGTAACAGCAACGCTGACAAATGCAAATTATGCAAGCATGTTTTATAATATTTAATATGATTCAGCACCAGAAGCTATAAACAGTAAACATAACCTTTAGGACATTTATCCCTTTAATGTTAGCTATATGCACTCCTTGGACACTTCATTAGGGACACCTGCAGATTATGTATGCGATACACCACATTTGTTTTGTGTCTAATTATTATTATTATTATTATTGTTTAGTGTTGCAGTTTGCAATGGCACAGAACTGCACTGGGTCAGGTGTATCGAATATTTTGCCAACTTAATTTCATTTAACTAATTTTAAACAACTCAATGTGATGCAGTGCAGTTGTCCATCACAACAATGCAATAGAAACATTATTGCATTAATACCGCTCCTATGGTGTTTAATCAAAAATGGAGTATTGTTATCTTTTTCAAGGCAGAATTTTTGATAGTGTTTATATTACATCTGTGCTGGCGTACCTAATGATATGAATTTTGTAGTTCTATTTGACAGAAATTATACTAAAATAATCACTGAAGAGCATTAACTCTCCCCAGGATCTCAACAATGAGAAGCAATGACAAGTTTTATCATTATAATTAAGAATACAATTATATGCATTCCAGACAAAAATAATAATAACTTAATTTATTTTGTATTTGTTTTGAGACAAAACACACATAGTCTTTCTCTCTCATTTCCAGCGGATTGTTAAACAAAAGTATATATATATATATTTTAATTGTAAATAAATGAGTCATGTGACAGTGTATGTTGCTGAGAACTACAAATATTGAGAATTGTATGATTGACATTTAATTTTTGGGTTTACAATAAACGAAAGAGGGTTTATTTTGTATGCATGTGGGTGATAAGAATGAGATGAAAGTGAAAAGAGGAGTTTGGGTGAACTATCACTTTCATTTCATTGTGTGGCAGCCACAGCACTTAAATTGATGAAGCGCATTGTTTGTTCAGACCTGACATTTAGTTCCAACGCATTTGAGTGTGACGTCGCTCTGATGAATTTTTGCACTCGTGTTATTTGTGTGTGTCAAGATGGATGCTCAGCCCACGAGACTGACAGCTGTGCTCGCACAAACATGAGGAAAGGTGGAGGAAAGGGAACGTCACATTAAAATGGTTGCAGTGCTGCCGTATAGAACAAGTTGCTTATCTGTGCCACTTTTTGGGGCATATTTCTCAGAATGAAATGTGCACGCAAACTATTTTAATTGAATGCATCAATTGGAAACCTAGTCATCGTTAAGTGCAATCATTCAGACAGGGTTTGTTGATGTGATGCCATATTTTATTTTATGATGTAAGACTCCTGTTGAGAAGTGTGTATAATTTGTGATGACTGGAACTATCGTGTGTGTGTGTGTATGTGTGTGTGTGTGTGTGTATGTGTGTGTGTGTTCGTCCTTGACTGTAAGTGAGTGGACAAAGCCTACTCTATATGCACAAAACAAACCTAGTAGAACTTAACCTTCCCTTACATTTTAGATGAAGGCATTCATACAAAGTTCACTCGGAAGTTATTGTAATTAAAACAGAGCTGTCAAAGTCAAATGAACGCAATGCATAATATGCATGTAATATTCTCAGTGGTACACAAGGGGAATTAAATTAATTGATCAAGTAAAGCTCCCTGCATATTTATGCAACACTCTTGAAGATTGTTGTTGTACTAGCACAAGCTGTAGTTTGAATATTTTACTCTTGCTCGTTGCCTGATTTGACTGTATTGTGTTATTGATCTTTCTTGTTCTCAAATTTGACTTCCAAACAAACTGGAACTCAAAATTTAATGATGCCTGCCTGTGAAACAATGTGTATTTTCCTCCAATACAAAGCAACTAATTTGAATAATCGTCCGCTCACATCGCAGGCGTTCAAATTCATACGTAACAAATTGTGACGGAGCGCCACTGAGCAAGGCGCCCAGGCATCTCGTAGTGGCTTTCCTCTCTCCTCTGCGGCTCCACTCTGGGGAGCAGATGTTTGGGGACAGCTTACAGCCTCAGCGAATTTCCGTGTGCAACGCAAACAGTAGCACTCAGCACTTCTGGCTGCAAGAGAAATCTGCTCTTGGAAGAGTGCATGCTTTATGGGGGAGGCAGGGAAGCCTTGGAGCTAATACGAGGTATCATGAAGAAGGGTGAGAAGGGGTGCATGCAGAGGTGAAAGTGTGTCAAGGTCGCCCGTCTGTTGCACGGGAACATTATCAATTCCCTGACACATCTGGCGGCGGGAGTGCGGGCAGGGTGGGGCAGCGTCACGTACACCACATATTGTACCTCTCTGTGGCATCCTACAATCATGACCATCAGCTGGGCAAGCCTTCTCCGTTGGCTTGCCCTTTTTTTAAAAAAAAAAAAAGTTGCAGACATGCACAGAGTAATCTATCCAAATTACAGATTCAATTGCTTAATTGAAGGAATGCGTTATAATGGAGACTTAAATAAATATTGTTTTTGGTGTCGTCCCCAGTGTTTACACTGCTTTTGCGCAACACATCCAAATATATGCATGCGATCTGACCTCTAACAGCATGTTATTATCCCTAAACAAACCATCATAAATGAGCCCTGCGATGCTTATTTGTCTGAGCAAAAGCAACACACCCTCCCCCCGCTCCTCCTCCTCCACGTCTTCCTCTTCTGCCCCTGGAGCAAGGTTGCCATGGCGACAGCTTCATAGACATATGGGTAAGAGAGAGAGCGGGGCGCAAAGGGTGCAGGTGGAGGGGGAATGGAGGAGAAAGGGGTGAGACGCACGTGAGTTGGAGGACGCGCTGATGTGTCTTTCTTGTCTCATCTGTCAGCTAGCAGCATCGTGTCAGCCTGCGTCGGCCGAGAGAACAGTTCATGAACTTTTCTCAATCAGATTCCTGTCAGCCGCCATCTTGGCTGTATGTCACGGAGGACACAATTGATTGTCATGCTGTCTTTTACTGCTGTACATTGTGCCGCAGACCACACAGTTCATAATGCTTGCCATTAGATGTAGGCGTTGTATTTTGCTGTTCCATCGATTGACTGATTGAGGGAAGGTTTCATTTGCAGTACAAAAAAATGGAGACAAAAAATTTACAATAGTGTATAAATAGCGCCTACTGAAACACCATGTACTGTCAGTCGGAAAGGGACTATAGGAAGAAGTAAAACGTATTTAAATCCTACCCTTAGATAAATTATCCAAGAGGTTTAAACCAAAACACATAATATATACACCATCTCCAGATATATACAGGTACATACCCACATACATACCTATACACATTTACATTCTGCA
Source organism: Phycodurus eques (assembly GCF_024500275.1). Taxonomy (NCBI): domain Eukaryota; kingdom Metazoa; phylum Chordata; class Actinopteri; order Syngnathiformes; family Syngnathidae; genus Phycodurus; species Phycodurus eques. The sequence goes on along the minus strand of NC_084525.1, from coordinate 8,399,244 downwards.
AATCTACTGTATCACCCATGTCGGATGACACCGTGACTAATCATCTAACACACATTTGCAGAAGCTGGAGCTGTTCACGAACAAGGTCCAAATCATATCAGCCAATCAGAGGACATCTTGACAGCGAACATCGTGAAGCGACAAGTCGACTGAATGTTTTCCTGTTCACCTCATCCTAGTTCTTCTATTCAGGCCAATAGTCTTCCCTCTCTCCACGGCATACGTCTTTATTCCTAATTCTTCTCCACCGCCTGTTCTCCAACTGATATGAGAGATTGACCCCCAGGCCCTCAGGGGTCGAGTAATACAAGGTCATTGGCAGGTCATCTCTGCTCACTGGCTGACATCTAAAGGGACTTTTGGAAGGGGCCAATCAAATCTTGCTTCTTCCCCTCGTAAGGCGGACCCTCCCACACCAACTCAACCTCGCGAAGCTCATCCGCAGCCTCCGTCACATGACCAGGGCAAAGCGTCAGAGGGAGGATGATTAATGATGCTTTTAGTACCTGTTTAGAATGAAGCTGTCCACACCGCACTGTAATTACCCACTCCCAGGCGGCAGCTGCCCAACATAATTGCTTTTTGTTTGTTGACCTGGTTTATTGCGCAGAAAGATGCCTTTGGTTTGTTAAGATGGGGCGTACAATGGCGAATACAGAACAGCGCATGTTTGTGATCCAGGCAGTGCGCATCTGACAACGGTCATGTTACTCCTATCAGCACATGAGGTCAAACAGGCACAGAACTTACTGCATACTACAGACAGGGGCGGAGCTACCATTAGGCAAGTTCAGGCAATTGCCCGGGGGCATAAAGATGGATTCATTGTCTTCTTCGGCATATAGCAATTATTACCGTTTTAGTCTTAAATTCACGCTTTTAAAAACACATCAAAAGTGCTCCCCGCTCCTTCTCATGCAATGGTCTGTTCCATCTTCTTACTGCGCATGTGCAGACTTGATTCAGGAAGAGGGTAGCACAACAAACCCGTTGTTATCCCTGTGGAGGCTAGAAGACTCAACTTTTTTCACGCTGACACACCGAATGTGCGTAACTAACGACTTTGAAGATGCATCAGGAATGGGGACAGTGTGGGCCGAAGAGGATGCAGTAGAGTTGTAGCTGAGGGTGACACTAAGTGGCACTTGTCATCACCAAAATGAGTATTAAAGCTGTCAAAATGGTCAACTATATTCATGTTCTTACCAAATGCAGTAAATGCATTGAGATTATTCACTTGTTTGATAAAAACCCTGAAGAAGGATTTTAAGCACTATCTAGCTCTGGAAATTGATTATTTTATTTTTTTCCCGTATTCACAGTTTTTAGTTGATGATAAACATGATCAATATTAGAAAGTATACAGATGAAGAGCTACACGACTGGATTTTCCTTGGGCCCCAAAATAACTAATTACGCCTTTGACCACAGTGTCATCAGAATCATCTTTATCGGCCAAGTGTGTTAAAAACACACAGGGAATTTGTCTCCGGTAGATTTCTAGTTTTCCCCTGGAAAGTAATCCCCCTGGGGTCTAACGCACTTCCTCAGCCTTCTCTGCCACGCCCTCATGCACTCCTGGAAGGATTCTTCCGGGATCCTCCGCAGCGCCGCTGTCACGGCCATCTTAAATCACACGGCACTAAGTCGGGTGAGTAGGGAGGTTGCTCCAGCGTTGTGATGCACTATTTGGCCAGGAACTGTCAGATGCTCAGGGCATCGTGAGCAGCCCCAAACAATACTGCCACAACTTTCGCCTATTCTCGCGCACAGAGCGTAGCAAACGCCGCAGGATTTCTTTTGTTGATGTGCTGGCTGATTGTATGGAAAACTCATAGTTTGTAGCTTCAATTTGTAATGCATCTTTTGTGACACCTTGAACTTTTCTGACACACCTTGTATAGTAATAACACAAAAATGTAGCTATATCACATATCACATCAGTACATACTGTATGTATGATTCACCCTTTTAGCTTTTGTCGCTTCACCATTGTTGTGAATGTGCCTATCTTTTAAATTTTGATTAGCTAAAACTGGGATAATGATGTATAAACTATATTGCATTAGTTTTGAATGGGATGGATAGATTGATAAATGGATGGCTAGCTAGAGAAGACGATAGCACCACCTGTTGCAGATGGTCTAATTTCATATTCAACCCTAATGTGGGGAAAATTGACCTGTGAGCACGCATTGACATAGCCTAAGTTATTGGAATACCTTCCCAAAGAAATTCCCACCCCACCTTCTCTCACCACATCTTTGGCTCTACTCCCAAGTAAAGTATGAAAATGTCAGCACATGCGGCTGAGTACCACGAGGACAGTGACAATGACAGCCAGATAAACAGCCCCCCGTCTGACCTATGGAGAGCATAAATTTAACATCCATAAATCGTCGCACGTTTCAGCTCGGTTTGGCGTTACGTTTGCGGTGCCTCTCCTCTCACAGGCAGTGAGAAGCAAGTGTCAGATATCAGAGCTGCCCGAATGAGCAGCTTTCATTCTGGTCCGGGCTCTCACATAACTCAGGCCCGGAGCCTTTATCACCGGCTCATAAATAACTTGGCTATGGTCTGATAATGTCCGCTTAATGCTTAGTCAATAAAGCCCACAGTAAGAGGGGCCTTTTTTTAGCCTCTCCGCTGTACATAAATATAAACAAAACCGTAGATTGATGTGATGGGCAGCTCTGTGCACGTTGGCACAAAAAAACGAAGCGGTATGCAGGCCTGGGGAGCTGAAGGTGGGCTTTGAGGCTGCAGGTGTTTTGCGGAGATAGTGGGATGTAATGAGGGTGCTGCAGGAAAAGGGCTGAGTGGATAGCCTTGACTGATCACCTGTGAAAGGCAAAGACACACAAATGATAGCGCAGGGACACTAACGCACAAAAGCACACGCACGTTGTGGCACACTCGTTCACCCCGACACACACATACACACAGTCACATACGTGCGGTCATTAGGTACCAATGGTGTCGCCGCCTGACGCACAAAAGCTCAGCCTCCCTATTTGAAGGTCATTAATTTATTAGCATAACTCGACTCTCAAATGAACTTTGATGGCTTGCCGTTAGAGCCCTTTGCTAAAGCAGGTAGTAAGCAAGGATTAGCCTGTCTACAGTATATGGGACATTGTATTGTTTGTAAGCAGACTTCCTTAATACAAAGTTATGTACTGTAGTTTTCAATACACAATGTGTAATTCTCAGTTTTATGTTTAGTTTGAAAGTAAAATTCAGCTGGGCGTGTCAATAAACGGCTTTTTTTTTTTTTGACATTGTTTATTATTTGTCAACTGCTGCTTGCTGTGAAGTCTGCTGAGTTGAGTTAATTGCCACTAAAGCGCTCATATCTCAAATGTTTGATCGCAAGCCAAAGCAACAAATCGGACAAACGACATCTCATATCTCGAAAAACGTCAGGGCACTCGTATCTCAAGGCACCATTGTATTCGACAAATCTGGGCATGGATTTATTTCCAGCGCATTCATCATGCAGGTATACATTCTATATATTGTTGCTTTAAGCTAATCACACATTAGTGAAAGTCCACTACGAGAGTTCCATCAAGGTTGAGGGTTTTCATTGTCTGGTGCACATTGAAAGGGACACTTATTGAGCATTGGCACCAGGCACGTGACCATCCAATTTTAGTGCTGCGCCAGGGGCTGCTTTAGTCAGTGTGATGGCTGGAATGGGATCAGCCGAGCCCTGGGGAGACAGAGGACACTGACAGGGATGTTGTTGGGTTGAGCGAGGATGTTTGATTGTGATCCATGAGATAGTAAGCGCAGCAGCAACTGAGCTTAGAGAGAAGCAGCTGGGAGAGACGGTGACGCCAAGCAGTTTCGGATGGGAGGGATGACCTGTTCAGCTCACACTGACATGCTTGCCGGGCTCTAATTGGCGGCATGGTTGAAATGTAAGGATTTATGCCAACGGGTTCAGACACAAAATTGGACAATAGACATTTCAGTTCATTCATATCAGTGTTGTGACACGAATTGAAAATGAGGAAAATTGGGTGACTTATTTTTACCTCTCCGTTTACCTGAGCATTCTGAAGAAATAAACGAGCACAGTGGAGCTATTGAACAGTACCTCTGTCTCTTATAAAGACCACACTGACGCTTTCTTCGCTCAAATTATTTTGAAGCATTGTGAACATCAAGCAAACTGTGGAAAACTGGCTTTAAACTACATCAAATACTTATCCAAAAAAAATAAATGCAAATTGATTTAACTTTTGGATTTAGCAAGGATGACAATCTACATGCTCGTCAACATAGTGCAAGGGCCACCAACCTTTCGGTAAAGAGCTACCTGGGTACTGAGTCGTGATTCAGATCAGAGCATAAATGGAATCCATTCATGGTAACCGTATATATCGCAATCTAAATGTAATTGTTAATTATAATGGAATTGTTTCGGAATAGCTTATATAGTCCTTTAGCCAAGCTAAATCAATTAAAAAGTATATTTTAAAAAAAAAAGCAATTTTTATAACATTTATTGTGTAGATCTAAAAATTCAAAATAAACATTCAGCACTCTATGGTGCAAACTAACAAATAAGATTGCTGATATTACAAACATTTAATAGGCTAAATATAAATATACTTTTGACCTTTTAGACTCCTCCTCCTGGATGACGGTAACATATTAAATCATTTCCGGGTTTCACACCTGTTGCGTGTGCGTAGTCTAGCTGTTATAGTTTTCTCTCGCATATCTGCTGTTCATAGTTGATTGCTTTTCCCTGTAACGTGGTTCCGGCCAGACTTTTGTGATATGTACTGTACCACCTAAGCACTTATTCTGGTGTTTTGCGACATTAGGTGTCACGATAGCTTAGCAGTTAGCATGTTTTCACCGTTTTCTCCCTTTTTGCCTGGTGTCTCGTATGCTTAGCTCCTTGTGCTCAAGTGAAAACAATAGTTGTCAAAAGTCTTACTGATCATCGACTTAGAGGAGCGGCTTTGCACCGTAGAAGGACAGTGTTTAGCCGTCTAGTCATCTAGATGCAGCTTGGAGCTAGGTGCTGCGGCATAATATAGCATTGCGCCAAACATTCTAGCAGTAGTACCCGATGAGACGTGAAAGCAAGGAGGATGGTGACTGTTTGACGTAGAAAGACTTTTTTTTTGTTGTTTTTTATTTTTTTTGCTGGGAGCTGGTTAAAAAAAAATTATGATGGCCGCTACTCCTGCTCTGTGGTCTGACGTGCTTGAAGCCATTTTCACACTGAGGCAGATACGACGGCGTCATCAACAAGCGTGATCGCGATTGGTCGGTAGAGTCCAAATCAATACCGTAAGCCAAATTAATACCATCTACCACATATTACGTATATATAGCGCACACCCCTGCCTTTAATGTTTGTGTTAATAGGATATTAGAAATTTATGATATACATGTGAAGACACTGATCATGTTAAATATTTCTCACAATAATTATTAAGAATGATTTAACAAGGTAGAAAACAGAAAAGTATCAATATGCACACACTTAATTTCTTTAAACCATTTTTAAATGATTACTTTTACAAGTTGCCTAGGAAATCACAATGTTCCATAATTTGGTGAGGTATTTTTAGAACATGCTCATGTGGTCCTTGGTGGCGACCTGGTGCCCACGGACACCATGTTGGTGACCCCTGACTTAGAGTATTCTTGTCGTTGTTTTGCCTTAAGCCAAAGAGGTTAACATGAAAAAAACAGTAAGCATGTAACATTTGGTAAACTGATTTATTGTACATACGCGGCAACATTCTCCTATGAAGCTTAAGCAGGTGCATTCACGGTTGTGCATTCAAGCTAACCCAAAAACAGCATGAGCACGGAATCCTCGAGGAGAATAATGAATTCATAATTTATGCATGACACGTACTGTGTAATACAAATTAATGATTTGCCAACCAACCTTGAAGTTGCTGGAAGGACTAGTTCCTTTCTATAGACATTCTCGATGCTTTTAATATGCCAGAGAGTTTGTGGAATTGCAGCAGCTATTTTTCATCAGAATGCAAAGCGATAGAATAATTAAAAGAGGAGTTTGTCTCTCTCTGGGTAATACAATAAACTTAAATGATAAAACGTTGGGTGTACTTAAATGTATTGCGCTGCCTGCCCTGACAAGAACACTGTTGTCATCGATCACTTGTTTTGGAAGCAATTTATCAATATTTAGTTTCAAGCGCTCAAAGTGCACAGAAGTCTATCAGGTATAAAGACAAAGCATATTAAACTACATTTTCAACCACTGAAGGTCATTTTTAGGGCAAATTGCCCAGAGAAGTGCACAACTTTAACCTTTTTGGAAGAACAATTACCTGATGATTTGATCCTAAATAGGGCAAGGCGCAGTATTCAGGGAGAATGGTGACTTTGGAGTTGCCCACAAACTAGGGACCCTATTCCACATACGGTGAGTTTGCAGGTTAATGGAGACCGAACTATCGCAGAATTAGTGGAGACATTAACGGGGGTATCAATAAATAAGCCTCTAATTAGGAAAAAAAAAAAGAAGCAGCGCAGAGCAGCAGAAGCAACAGCACAGGGGGAGAATATCAATGGCACAAACACACACACACACACACATCTGTATGCACGCACATCTCTCTGGTGAGGGGGTGGGCCTCACGTGGGCTTTGCCAATGGATTTGGCTCGCCCATCCGTTGCCGACCCGCCCCAGCGGCGAGCGTGCCCACTCTTGACTGTGCAGTGAACCCAGCGCAGCCTCCCCTCCCCGAGCCACCTCTCCTCTCGTCTTATAACCATCTTATCTGTACACTGCCCTGAGTGTGCTGCTCTGTGACTTCGCCGTGATTGATAGTAGCGGGGGTTCTCCACTCCCTTGGTGAGAGGGAAAATGGAGGAGGGAAAATAGGGGAGAAAGAGCGAGGGGAATGCAGAGAAGCCCGGAGAGCCTATGTGATGCAAATTCATGATTAAATGTTGGTTTAACTGTGCATTATACGTCTAAAAAAACGTCACCATTTAAAGGTATTTGTGGGAGACTCAAATTGTCAATATAATTTGGATGTGGAGACACAGTGGGTGTCCTGGGTTGCTATCTACCTGTGTGCTAAGGCTGAGGTCGGAGGGGTTGTTTGGCGCTGACCGTTCCTCGTCTCTCTCCCTCTGTTCCCTGGAGGGTAATAAAGACTGATGACAATGATGCTGTGCCATCCGGCTCCACAGTCTCCACTGCACAACCATTTGCGTCATCATTTATCCCGATCTCCCCCTCCCCGCTCTAATTCTGCTTTAATAACCGCCAGATCCATTCATCAGCGTATTGACGGGCATGACAGGTGCTGCGGCACACACTAACACTCTGCCCTTTACTCGATTCACAGTCGGGGTCATCGCGAGGTCGTACAGTCAATGATCACAACACACCTCTGGCACCTTGGAGCGACAGCATGGCCTGCATATCTATGCTCGCACATGCTAGAGCGCCCACGAGCCTTACCACTTCGTACTTTTCATATTGGTTAAAGCGCCGGGTTGAGCGAGCGCATCACCAGACAAAACATGCGGTGTTGTTCAGTAGTGATATGGCAGGCAGGGTTCTATTTCCATAAATAAGTATCAAGGATTTTCAAAAATATATTTCCCAAGACGTCAAGCTGTACGTTTCGTTGTCACTTTTCCACTTCTTCTTCCAAGGGGAAACTCTCTTCTCCCTGGGCACTCACCTCTTCATATGCAAAACATGTCCTCCTGTCCTCAGACTCCGGAGCACTTTGCTGCTGCGACACATTTTTTCTTCATTTCAGCTTGACAGTGACATTTATGTTCATTTACTCGGCAATTGTGAGGCATCTGGAGGGGCCGCCCTCCCCCATTTTCCCTCTTTCACCCTTTCCCCCTCTTTTTTTCCTCTTGGGAATAATTATTAATGCACATTTGCAAGCCACCGTGACCGAACCCCCTGATGAAGTGTCTGAACAAGAATTGAGGAAACAGGGAAGAAGAAAACATTCAGTGTCTTCCATGGAAGTAGGAATGAGGGCTGCGATGGAGTGCACATACAGTATGTTTTAATGTGTGACCATGCACAACTTAGTCTATGATTCTTACCCTGGTTGTAGTGTTGAGCCATGGGCCAGGTTTGTAGCAGCCATATCTGTTGACATCCATCCATCCATCCATCCATGGATCTATTTTAACAAGGATTCACACTCACATTCACGTCAATTGACCTAACATAATTTTTATTTTTTGTAATGTGAAATAATGTTGGAATCTTACAATACAAAAGTAACAAGATCTTGTTGTTCTTAAGTCATTGAAATTTTGATTTTTGTAAAGGGAAGCCAGATGCACCTGAGGTCATACAATGGGCTCTTTGCACATAACGCTGTGAGGTCATATCCTTTGCGGATAATACGGTTGACCCTTTTTCGGTTTAGCCTAACATCACAGCCCTGTATTCATAGTCTCGAGTAAACGGTATGAGCCTTAAAAATGTGTTTGCTTAAAAACGACACGAACAATAACATGAACATTGTTATGTTCCAATGTGGACGTTGTCATATAAATTCAGCAGTGTTTTAAAGTGCCACGGATTTCCCAGTAAGGATGAATGACGAGCAAAACACAATCGAATCATTACTCCTTGTAGTATTCTGAAATAAAAACGTCATTGTCTATCAAATGAAAAATACAATTTGATTATTTAAAAACTAGCTATAGCCTCCTGGTTAAATGCTAGTCTTTTCTTGTCAAGGTTGCAGATTTTTAGAAAAGCCACATTTTGACTTGTGCAAACAAACACTTGTCCGTTTGGAAAAATTTTTTTAGCTTCAACTGGCTTATTTTAACCAGGATCCCTTGCCGCATCGTGGCCGTGGTCTGTTTTAAGCCGGTCTCAGTGCCGTAAAATGCATAAATGCACGCTGGCTGGCAACATCTGCTTCTACTAAGCCAGGTAGTTAGCTTAGCTCGTAGTTAGCGTTAGCTTTCATTCATGATTTGCCACGATGTGTTGAATGAATCATGCATAACTTTATCCAATTCATCTGCCGCACTCTGCCATGAACAGTCGTGTAGCTCCTCAGCAGTGCCGCTCTTGTCGAAATAAAATATGTACTTTGATTTGTTTTCAGCGGCACGGTGGGCGACTGGTTAGAGCGTCTGCCTCACAGTTCTGTGGACCGGGGTTCGATTCCCGCCCCGCCTGTGTGCCGTTTGCATGTTCTCCCCGTGCCTGCGTGAGTTTTCTCCGGGTACTCTGGTTTCCTCCCACATCCCAAAAGACATGCGAGTGAGGTTCATTGAAGTCTCTAAATTGCCCGTAGGTGTGAATGTAAGTGCAAATGGTTGTTTGTTTATGTGTGCCCTGCGATTGGCTGGCAACCAGTTCAGGGTGTTCAGGGTCTCCTGCCCGATGATAGCTGGAATAGGCTCCAGCACTCCCGCGACCCTTGTGGGGAGAAGCGGCTCAAAAAATGGATGGATGGATGGATTTGCTTTCTTTCAAATGCAAAAATTATCCTACTACTGGAGATGTTCATACCAACTTATTAATACTATACCACACGCACTACCCCACAATCAGACATTTTTGGGTGGGGTGGTCGGAACCAATCGTCGACAGGGTGGGCGTTGATTCGAAATTTTCTGCCTTGAAAAACACTATAGTGAGGGCAGCAGCGGGGGTGGCCGCGCCCGTTGGCAGGGTGGGATGGCCGACTTTCAGGCCGTGGCCACGACGTCGTTCCGCCCCTGCTAACTGGGATTGTTTATTAGCGTATTGAGAACCTAGTGCACTGTCCTGTAAACATTGTGTGGACTGCAGAGTATTTTTTTTTTTTCTAAAACGGAAAAGACTGAGCCCGATTTCGGCAGCACAAAAGATTATGTGCAAACATTGAAAGACATTTCCAGGGAAAAATATGCCTGCAAAGTCGCACAAAAGTAGTTGAAACTACTATCATGCTTGAGATCACAGTGACCTTCAGCATACAACGGGGAACCTCGACGGATATCCCCGAACCAATAAAGGACCTTGAGAGGTTTCACTGTATTCCAATAAATGCCTTACAAAGGGTTAACTGTAAAACTGCAAATGTACATCCCTCACACATTCATGTAGACCTACTGTATACCGCCACACACCCGCCCATGCTGTGCATCCCCCGCCCACCCTTCAAGCCAAGCAGCAGCAACCAGGGGTGCGGGTGTGTGAGGGCTCTAATCTGTGGTGCAGGTCCCATTGGCAAGGATCATTGAGCTAATTAATAATGTGGCACAGAGAGGAATGGCAGTCATTAAGAAGCCACGGTTCTGTGTGGAGGAATGCTGTGGTCTGGTACATGAAAGTTTGAAAGTATGTGTGTGTGTGCGTGAGGGTAGTGCGGAGGGGGCACCGCAGGCACAGGGACTCACCCAGGCGTGCAACCCTTTAGATTCATACCTCACAAAAGGCCACACACACACACACGCACACGTGCACACGCATGCACACACGCACACACACACACACACACACACACACACACACTTTTTGAAGCTAGGCAAAGATAGATGCACACACAAACATACTTTGCCTATTTTACTGTGAAAGAAAACCCTTTAATGTGTGTGGGGGTGCCCTCCAGAGTACAGCCTCGCAGCATCCCTGAATATAATCTGGTGTACCAATTAAGTGAGAACAAAGGTTTTTTTTTTTAATATCAAAATTTAATGAATTCAATATAAAATTAAATAATTACAAATTCTGCATTGCTTCTGAATCCTCTCAGCTCCCTGAGCTCTGCTTCTGTTTGCTAGTCTTCTGCTCAGTTGTTAGCAAATAACAGATGGGCCCCCCCCCCCCCCCCCCCCCCAGAGGTGGATATTCCACCATTGTTTCAGCAAAACCCCTGAAGCCTAAGTTAACATATCAGCACAAGGCCGCAGGGATGTGCCTGCTCTGAGTGTGCCCGCAAGTGCATGATAATGATTGACACCTAATCAGTCACGCCTTCCGTCGCTGATTGGTTGTTTTTCCGCAGGCCGGCTGGTTTCTTGCAAATTGAATTAGAGGCACAAGATGGGGCAAGAGAGGGCAGATTTTATTTTTTCCCCACGGATAATTTTAGTTTTGTACTTCTGTCATGTCATATTGATAGTTTTAACAATGTCACATGAAATGGAAAATAAGGGGGGGGGGGGGAAAACTTTAAAAAATAAATGATCTCTGGGTAACACAGGCACAATGCCCGCCCGAATATAAACTGAACATTAGTGCTCTGTTTTACCTTAGATTTTTGTCGCCTTATGTGGCGAAAGTGGATAGGACAGATTGTAGTCATTATGAATCTGGAGGGGACATGTCTCCCCCGTCCCGAGTACCATCTGCGTTTGTGCCCCTGTTAAAGTGTGGAGGAAGAAGCACCAATCGGTTGACCAAGTTTAGACAAAAAGCTTGTCTTCTTCTCGTAATAAACAGATTATTGCTTGTTTAATATCCTTCATTATGGAAAAGTCTTCACTGCAACACTGCATATCATGTTATTTATACAGCTGATGCAGCCATCACCTTTGTGCCTACACAATCCATGTTGGAAACAAACAACAGTGGCTAGCTGAACTTGCGAAAATATGTTTTATTGTTTTATTTTTTTAATTAGAAAAGGCCAGTCTTCTTTGTAACAGTAAGTTTAGAGGCGTTGCATACTGTACATCTACAATATTTACCCTAGACTGGCTAAGAGCACTTAGTTGTGTGAGGCAGGCCAATAGCTCAGTCTGAGCTAATGAAAGGAAGCAACAGGAGCAATTAGCAGTGTAAACAAACAGCTCGCCGAGGCGCCTGTTTCCTGCCTCCCAACCCCCGACTGGCAGCCTGGAGTGGAGGTAATTGGTGGAGCTGGGAGCCGAGACAAAATCAATGGCAACGCATGTACTAACGCAGCACGATAACTCATAACCTGGTGACGCAGCCTCGGGGACACAAACACGACAAGGCGTTGTAGCACGTTTGACCCTGCGGAGCTTACACATCTCGGGACAAGATGTAGGACCTCGGGCTAACATTTAACTTGTAAGCATAGACCGAAGGACTGAGAGAAATCCACACAGTCCACGTCACTCATGTGCCAACAGCTGACAACTCACTTTGACCGCCCACCAGCCATTCAGGGGCCTCACAACTTTCCTCTCTAAGTCTAATTGATCATCTCCATGCCATTTATGTGTCTGCCAGCACACTAATGTCTCCTGCTCAGTCACTTATTGGGAAGTATCAGCATCTATATGGCAACCATGCGGCTGTGGCTTGCAGACAGTTGCGAACAAGCTACGACCAAGTATGTCTCCAACCTCTCCCCGAGTGGAGCCATGGGGCAAAGTAGGTATACTAATGCAGGAAGCTGGCTAGGACTTCCCCTCTTCATATTCTGCTGTGGGCACTGGGCTCCCGATGTCTGAGAGCTGGCCCAGCTATCGTCGCAACAGAGTTATCAAAAAGTACACGTAAAGCAGGACTTGTTGGCTCCAGCATTTACTAATGGAATTGCATCATTTGTAAACAGACAGAAGGGAAATGGAAGGAATATTGAAATGTTTACAAATTCCATAAATAGCATCCGCTAATAGAGTCCACTAACAAGGACCAGTCAGGTACTCAAAAGTACTTTATATTAGGAATGGGCATAGTAATCGATTAATTTACCATTATTAATTCAGTCAATTGCATAGAATAGATTTTTGATGATTACTATTATTTGAATTTAGGCAAAATGTACTGTAGTATACTCAACTAGTTTGCCATCTAAAGAGGGAAAACATGGGGTCGTCTATGTAAAGTTGCGCTACGGCCACGAATCCGGCACTAGATGGCTCGTGGCTACTCCTTTGGGCAATACATTAAGACTGCCATTGAAAAAGGAGTGCAGAACATTTAGACAGCGATTCTCCAATCCCATTAAAAATGTGTCTAAAAATAACAATCTATTAATTAAACTAAATACAAAAATGTTTAATATTTCCAATATTGGATTCAGAACATTGACAGAACTTATAGTTACAACAGAATAGGTCACTTGTCAGAAAATACTGTAAACTGATGGCTCATGAAAATAAGCTCCATCACACCATACAATGTTACTTATCCACAAAAACAACGCAACACAGAACACACTGTGAAACATGAATAACAATATAACCATATAAAAGACATTGAGTCAAACAACAGTTTAAGTACAGTCAACCCTCAGTTCACAGTATCAATTGTTTGCGAACCTCAGCTGGCAAATTTGGCCCCTTTAATTGAATAAAAATAGAATTATTTTTTTCCAATATTAATACGATTAGGCTTCCTGATAGCACTAAAGGTGCTAGCCCTTTTCACTTTCTTGGTAGCCGCATTGAAGTCATTTGGAGCAAAAAATAAAAATAAAAAAGATATGAACTGTATCTGCATGTGAAATACGTGACGCAAGGAGCGAACAATGTTTATGCTTTGCGAGAGAAAAAACAACTGAGCCTTCCGCGTGGAAACTCTTGACTGTTCACCAACTGAAGCATAATTCATCAACTGAAGCAAGATATGTTGGAAAATCTTGTTCATATTCCTATTAGTCTGTGAAAAGGGTCATTCCTTAACAGAGGGTTGACTGTACAATTCTAAAATGATTAACATCAACTTTCTCAAAAGTCTTCTCTTGATACATCAAAGCAGGCTAAGCCTTAAAACCAATGTCACTGATGTTTTTTTGGGCTAGCCATCCTCACATTACTGTGAAGCAACAATTAGAAATGGACGATAACAAGCGATGCTACAAATAATCAAAACCATTTCCCACAATGACAATAATGAATATAAGGTTAGACAAAAACATACATGCTACAAGGATCAGCAGTTCTTCTGGACACAAGATTAGCAGCCACAATGTAGCTAGCGAGCTAGCACGAGCACAGACACTATAAATATATGATTAAAAGGGGTTAGATCAAGATCAAGCTTTCTGCCTATCCGGTATATGCGCAACCTACTTCCGCATTCGGCAAAATGGGTCCAAGCATTTCCTCCCGGTTTGGGTGAATGGCAAAGGGGGCCGTGACAAAGCACAGGAAGCACAGGAAGTCAGCTATTATGTTTTTCCGGGTTTAGTTATGTGACGTTCCGCCTATAGCGCATTAGATCAGGTTCAAGCAAAACAGTGGCATTACCAGACTTCTGAGCCCAGGTAAAATGTTAGCTAAAACACAGTTGGCGTTAGGGGATTTTACATGGACCCTTGTGTTCCGATTAGAATCGGGTCAGAAGGCCAAACTGAATGAAAATGCTCCAAATAAACACCTCCATTGGAATAAACAGGCCAAATGCGACTGGAATTTCATTTGGTTTCACAGGTGGAATATTCCTTTTGCCAAACCGATCAGAAGTAAATTTTCGTCAAACCGCGAGTCGGAATGGTGACGGCTGCCATCTGTCTGCACATGCGCTGTCTTGACGTAAATGCGATCTTGTTTTTAATCGAACTGCCGCTTTAATTAAAGTGAAAAATAACAATAATAATCCCAAGTACGGTGCTAAATAGACGACTGACCTCCATCTTGATAAATGACGTGACGTTTACGTCGATGTGCACTAGTCACACGGCTGTTCCAATTCAATATAGTCGCATGCATACACCAGATCGGAATAGATCACGTAAACAGTTGACCAGAGATCTTCAGTCGGAATGATTTCAATTGGAATGACAAAAAAAAGTCTGGATGTAAAGCCACCTATAGTCAAAACAATGCAAAACAAGTTTTTACAAGTGCAATGAATTTTAAAAATACTCCTTACCTTAGTAAAGTACTGCTTCTTGCTTTAAAAAAAGAAACGAAAAAAAAATCCAAGAATAAGATCCCAAACAATAAAACACCGTTCCACACAGCCACACACACCTGTCCATTGTGTCAACTTCCTTTCGTGGCATTGTGGGTAACAAGCCCACCTTCAAAATCAAAGTTTGCCTTGTCCTTCAAATGAAAGCACAAGAGGATATTAGTCATCTACAAAAGCTTTTAATGATATTATTTAAAATACATTTTGAACTTTACATGTTATTTTTCGGCATAGAACACGAGCAACAGCTTTGAGAAGAAAACAACTTTTTTATCCATGTATTTTTTTCATATTGTTGAATTGGATTTATCAAATATAAGGATCCTTTTGGTTGTATTTGATAGCCTAACTCACAAGATTGATATTATTAATATAATATGCATGTAAAGTGGCGGCACGGTGGACGACTGGTTAGAGCGTCAGCCTCACAGTTCTGAGAGCCCGGGTTCAATCCCCGGCCCCGCCTGTGTGGAGTTTGCATGTTCTCCCCGTGCCTGCGTGGGTTTTCTCCGGGCACTCCGGTTTCCTCCCACATCCCAAAAACATGCATTAATTGGAGACTCTAAATTGACCGTAGGTGTAAATGTGAGTGCGGATGGTTATTTGTTTGCACGTGCCCTGCGATTGGGTGGCAACCCGTTCAGGGTCTACCCCGCCTCCTGCCCGATGACAGCTGGGATAGGCTCCAGCATGCCCGCGACCCTAGTGAGGGGAAGCGGCTCAGAAAATGGATGGATGGATGGATGTAAAGTCTCAGTTTCCAGTTTAACGATAGAAAGGAGCAAAAAATAACTAGAGACATACAGTAGCGTGACAAATACATACAAATAATCATACTTTACAAATTTGTTCTTCTGCAGGTTTTTGTAGTCCGGTTTATGGTTTCATATGAACAGCTTTGGGACTGTTGGTTTGACAAAATAAGCAATTTCAATATGTCATCCCGGGTTTGACATAATTAGAAAAAAATCTTTTTCCAAGCAATCCCTTGCCATTTTCTCACCTGCATGATTAAGTGATGAATCTAAACAATAAGCTGAAAATTGATCAATGAAATAATCATTAGTTCCAATCCCTGAAGGACATGAGAGGGAATGCATTGATTGGAGCAGAGTAAATGGGATCAAGCTTTGTGTCGTTACGCATCAGTGCTTCTGTAGTGTCCTTAAGCAGGGCACACTGGCAAAGTGAGTGGTGAATCTTTGTGTCCTTCCCCTCCAAAGTGTCTTCCTTTTTTTATTTTCATTATGGTTCCATAAGAAGCGCCTGGTAGGCTAATCCTGCTCTTTGCACTCTCAAGTTATTCTTCTTGCGAGCATCAATAAAAGGCCAACATTGAGACATTTTTGGCTCAAAAGGGAACTTAAACTGAGACATATTTCACCATTTGTAATTGAGAAAAGTAGGGGGCATTTCATTCATCACCTGTTTAAGCTACATCTCTGATTTAGTGATCAGACGGATGGATAAAGCCTCGAATAGTGCCCATTAATACCCTAAACACTCCAATGCAGCGAGCTCGACTGATCCAGGATTATGGACCATTACGAGCGCAGTGGAGACAGACGGACCTTGTTCACCTGATGCTGCACAGGAATAGTGGAGGTCCAGGAAAGAGTTAAAGAGTAATGTTAATGCAGGAGACAGCTCCGATTCGGGCACCATCCAGGTAGACTTTTGTATGCGTAACAGCATCCTTGATAGCAGCATCACTCAACTCTGGGAGCCAAATGTCTGCATTCTGCACTACAAACACAAACACACACACACAAGTGCATTACATACCCTTGCGCTCATTGACAGAGCTGCCACTCAACACAAAGATGGATGCTCCTCCTGTGACAACTCCATACCTTCTTTATTGTCTAATTTGTTTTTCTGATAAGCACCATTGAACATAACGCAGTGCTCAAAGCTGACTTGAGTGTGCGTGTATATACTCCTTAGGATAGGGAGCACTGTTTCCACTCCCACAGAAAGAATTAATATCCTTGTCATCCTCTCCATAACACTCTTTCTCTGAAACTCGTTCAACTTTGCTGCCATAAAAAACCTTCTAGGCCATCTTGCATGTCATTTGCTGGAAGTAATAAGCCTCCACTTTGTGTGAAGTGAACACGTTGAAAGACAAAAATCTGTAGAAGTACTGGCTTCATTCAAATCTCCAGTGTGGTGAATTAACTACAGTTTCACCACTGACTACAACGCAGAGGGAGTAAAAACTGTTGACAGACATTTTACTGTCTGCACACTTTGCTTGAAACATGTCCCATACTTAAAAGGAAACACAAGCAATATGACCAGGCTTCTCCTGTGTCTGTATCCTGATGTAACGCTTCCTGGACACCCGACTGTCGAGCAACTCGAAAACGTCACACCAGCGAAACAATCAACAAGTGTCTATCGAGGATGCTTCTGATCCCAGCGGGAGCATTCATCGCTAAAGATTTGCAGCCCTTTCCTGTGGTCGAAGATGTGTGGTTTGGTCACTTCATAAAACGTGTCAACCAATGTTATGTTGTGCCCTGCCATGGACACTTTAGCTGCATTTAATTTGCAGCCTTTATGACTACAGTGTAACATTTGGATTCAGTTTGGGTCGATTGGTCATGTCTACCTAGTGGGGTGCAGGCATGACCAATCAACCCACGCTTAATCCAACGGTTACACGGTTTTTTATTCACAGTTTTTTTGTTAACATTTTCTCATGTTGTATCTTGTTATACGCATTTTGTACTACTGTATTGTCATGAATATACAATTAGTAAACAAGAGAGGCATTTTACCATTCAAAAGAGTTTGGTGTAAACAACAATTAACTTGAAATTTGTTGTATTGTTCGGCATCCGACAAAATGCAGTTTTTGATGACACACAAAATAAACAGATCATTTTGAGAGAGAAAAAAGTTTTTCTCTTTATGCACAAAAACACATATTGAAAATGCACTTCACCACGGCCCAAAATCCGTGGGTGACTTGTACAGTCCCATCCCTGGTCCATATGCCCCCTGGAATTGGGCCAGCTGGGATCGGCTCCAGATCACCCGTACTGGACTTTGTATGTAAACAATATCAACATCTAAATGTTTGATTTATGCTCCATCATACCAAATATGTGTTCATCAGATCAAGGAGAGTCCACCAGTCTCAATTCAAGCCCACACCACTGCAACTTCATTTCCTATCGCTCTCCCTTCATAGTGTGTGAAGGGACCACAACCACACACATACCGTATGTCGGCAGACCACTTCGCATTCGTCACGTACTCCTCGGCCTTGTCAATAAATAGTCTCCAGGCTGAGCAAGCGCATAATGAATCAGACTAGCTGCACACATATAGCAAACTCATTTACTTTATCAGGCCGATAAAAGGAAGTGATAAGATAGTGGCCGTGCACTCTAGGAGTACCAGCCTGCGCCGCGCTATTCATCTCGCCAAGATCTACAAATAGCCTAGCTCATCCCTCATGTGGCAGCCTCACAGAGCTTTTATCTATCAGCTCTAACAAATGTGTGATATCGCCCAAGATTGTGCGTGCTTATGAAAACCTTCATTTCAATATGATTATCAGTTTGAATATCTGACCACCATACTAACAGGTAGTCCTGGCTGGCTTCTATAAGCTTAGTAGTTGTTGGGGGAATACAGGTGCAAGCAGGATTGAGGCCTTTTTCGTCTTATGAAGTTGACCCCCAGTAATTGACACAGATACCACTGGCAATTTGATTAGGTCTTCCTAGTACTGGAAGGCATTCAGTCACAGCAGCCTCGTGGCCTGTTTCATGCAAATAGCTCCACCTATTGCTGGAATGGGAGAACAGCAACGGTGTAATCCTGTCCAACCTCACATTTGTCATTTCTGAAATGATTTCCAAGATGACCTCAGATGTAAACATGAATGATATACAAATGAGATGGGCCAAACTAACACCAATGTGTAAAATTATTATGTTGTAATGTAATGAAAGTATATCTGCATACAAATATAATTTATTATTTTTATGTAAAACGTGGTAATTAAAAAAAAGCAAATGTATTTGTTTGGGATCGTGCGCACAAACAACACACACACATGCACACACAATACATATTATACACTGTCATCCGGCATGCATGTAGTGTTGAAGTGCCACCATAAGTATTCTACCCTATTACTGCCCCTAAACCTGATAAGAGCCTCTTGAAACACTTGAGATAAGTTTTCTGGCTTGAGTGGGCTGACACTGTCACCAAGCATGTAAGGCGGCGGAATGCAAGCCCCGAGAAATGGAAGGAAATGCACACACAAACACACAAACGCACACACACACACGCACTAAGCCTTCAATGGCTGTCCGAGGGTGAGAATGGCAAAACAGTGAGTCTCATGTAATAAAAATTACTGTACATCGATTCATCAGCATGTCTCATTAAAGCTGTCAAACATCAAAGGTTTTGTGATCACTGCTCATTTTTCACAGAGACCCAAATAGCCACATTCATCATATTTGTTTGAGCAACAAGAGACAGAGTGTGGCAAGACAAGATGACAAGAGCAACTGAGAGAAAGAGGCGAGCGCTGAGTGGAAAAGTCCGAAATAGTCCAAACTAAAGATAAGAAGACGATATAGAACACTGACATAAAGTGCAAGGACAAAGGTGAGCTGGGCTAAGCAGACAGGAAATGTATAACTGAGAAGAAGACAAATAGAGAGGTGGATAATGAAGGAGCTTAAAGTCAAATATAGGCCATAATTAATAGCAAGCTGTGTCTGTTTGTAGTTGGACACCACCTGGAGTGAACACGAAGCCCTTGGGCAGTCCACACTAAGCATGCTTCCTTGGAGCTTCACACACCTGCGTGCACCCAAAAATGGACAGAAATACAGCGTCATCTCCTCCTCCATCATTACATTTTAGTATATCGCTCACGTTCACCTTTAGTTGACCGCGAATGGCTTCCATCGTGTCACTCCACTCAGACTGGAATTCACATCACTGATATTTTTACTAACTTGGGAAACATTGTTAGCAACACTCTCTCAGTTCTATCAAATAAGCAAACAAAACAAAACAAAACATCTTGTTAGGGGATGCCTTTAAAGTGCATGCAGCTCATGTTTTTATACATCCCCAGGCTCTTGTATTCCCCAAATTGCTCCAATAAATAACTTGTAAGTCTAATTATACAGCAATTAATTGCAGCCCAAAGAGGATTCTCATCAATCTTCCAACTTCAAAAACTCTTTTCTAGCACAGTCTGCCAGCCCAAATAAGAAATTTGATTAGCTTCAACATGCACAAATGAGATTGTGTGTGTGCGTCACTTCGGCTATATGTGTGTGTGTGTGTGTGTGTGTGAAGCGGGAGTTACATCCCAGCTCGCCCTCTCTCTGCCATCTCGGCCAGTTGCTATGGCAGCAGTGGTGAAGGCTCTGTAGCCATGGTCAAAGGGGGAAGCTGGCATCCCCCCAGTTACCGACCTCCCACCCTTCCTCTCCCTGTAACATCCCTGCAACCCTCCGAACCCCCCCCCCCCCCCACCCCCCAACCAGGCTTCTGACCCGCTGGTGAACCTGCCTGGGGGTCGGAGGTCAATGGCTGAGAGCTGCCGAGTGACAGTGAGGGATGACGAGAGAGAGAATGCGAACGAAAGGAGTTACACCACACAGATGGGGAGGAGAGATGAGAACATGAAAAGATGAGAACAAATTTGATTACTATCAAGAGGTGGGGGTGGGGCGAGCACAAAATGGCTGCTGTTTTGTCTGTGAAATGGTGGTGGAATTCCAATTATGCGGTTTTTGCTGTCCTACATCAGTTGGTTTGTTGACTTTACGTCTGTGTGGCTGTTTGCTGAGCTGAGAGGTGAAGGGCTGAAGGGAAGGAGAGAAGCAGTTAGACAAATTCGGGATTCAAAGCGTTTATGATCATATGAACAGAGGGAAAACATATTTCCCTTTTCCAAAGAAATTATTACTTTGCCATGTGGATGGCCAGCATAGTGCAAAACACTGAAAGATAAATAGTGATACAACGCACAAATACAAATATAGAGGCAAGTCTAAAGTGGTGGCAAAACTTGTTACAAATATAACACAGCAAACCTAGACTCCTCCTTGAATGGGGTAACAGTGTAAAGGCATGTGTGAAGGGAGCTATCTGTGTGTTTCGTGCAGTCAGAATGCTTGATATGGCCGAGGAGGAGGGGTCAAGTGAAATGACCCCCGACCTCTTTGCCTCTGAGAGGTCAGACGGTCTTAGGTTAGCTCAGACCTCAACGTCCTCACCTTGAAGACTTGTGGGCAGGCGCATTGAAGACCCTTTCAAGACACTGATCGCTGTGTCTTGCCTTTTTTTTAGACATCTATTCCGGAAAATAAGCACCATCAGGCCTCAACACGGAGGTAGAGAAGAGTGCACATTCTTAAACAGGAAGTGACATGAAACAAGCCAATTCATTCAAAACAGTAAGACTGGAACATTTTATATACTCTATATGTCATCACTTTTAATCAAAGTTAACGGTTCAATGAGTTACAATGTTAAAAACATTGTTTATACATTCGTAAAGGTTTTGTGATGAAAACAGCAATTTTGCAATGAGAGAAATTTCCATCATTTTCCTATTGAAACATATATAATACATTGTATTCAACCTCAGCAGTTTAATTGCAGAGCGTAACCCAGCCCACCTTTGTCCAAAATTATTTGCATTGTCTAATCCCTGATTCATTCATTCATCAATCAAGAGGTGTTTCTTGATTCTATTGTTTCAAAAGCAAGGTTTAGTAAATAATGTATATATTAGTTAAGATTCATGATCCTTGACATGTTCTACCAAAACGCACACCAAACTGGTTACACTCAACTACACAACAAACATTCCATTTAGAAATACATCATCATTCATACATTTGATTACTTACTAGGACAAGAGCCAGTTATTGTAGGCCTTGTTAACATTGTACTTTTGTTTCTATTGCACTCCGCTTTCACTTTTCTGCACTATTTACATTTTCTTATACTAATATTTCGTATACTATTTTTTTTTCTATTTTCTGTTATGCATCTTAGTAGCAACACAAACCCAATTTTGCTGCACGGCAAAAAGGGAGGGGCAGCACGGTGAACAAGTGGCTTCCTGCCACATTCCAAAAACATACATGTTAGATGAATCGAAGACTCCAAATTCCTTATAGGTGTGAATATGACTGTGAATACTTCTTTGCATGTGAGCTGTGATTGGCTGATGACTCGTCCAGACGGTACCTTGCCTCTTGCCCAAAGTCAGCGAGGTTAGGCTCCGGCTCACCTGCGACCCTATGAATAAGTATAGAAAATGGATGTATGTAAAAAGGTATTGTCATATTCATTTAGCGTAGGAGTGTCCAAAGTACAGCCTGCCCATTGCAGGTGTCAACCTCAAGACCCGAGTGCCAGAGCTGGTCTGCCATATCATTTTAAGTGGCCCACAAAAGCCTGGCAATGATGTGAGCCAATGGGACACATCTACATTTTCATCCTTTTTATGAAATGCATTTGAAGAGAACAGTGAACAGAAAAAGATCAGTCTTATCTCAATGTTATTTGATGCACAAATAAGCTTTTTTTTTGGTGACCAAATTCCTCTTTAAAAAATAATAATACTATAATTGCGCAGTTGAATATATTGCATGCAAGTCACTACTGTATTGTACTTATTTTCACTGACCTCTGATTTCAAAACAAATTATCCATAAATCTGTTGTGGAAAATAAGAACAAATTGCAGGAGGAATTATGGACATGTAATACTATATGCACATTTACATGGTTTCAGTCACAATTGGCCCTCTGAGAGCAAACAGAACACCAATGTGGCTCGTGATGAACACAGGTTTGACACTCCTGAATCCTTTTTTTTTTTGATAAATATATATAATATACATGTACATATAAACAATTGCATTGCAAATATTTATCTACACTGATTTTAGCGTGTTAAATAAATTAAAGGTGAAGAACGTCAGTGGCATTGGCATCCTTGTATTCCTTGGACACCCCTGATATATGTCGAGAACCACCGTGGGGATTGTGGAGAAAGACCGACGGACGCACACACACACACACACACACACACACACACACACACACGCACGCACACCATATTCTGCAGCTCGTGAGACCCAGGAAATCTACGACTGCCTGTCAACTTGACTAGAACCCCCTGATGGTGAGCTCCCTTTGCTTTGCTCTTCCGTGAGGAAAACATTACCCTCTAGTGGCCAATGCTTGCAAGGGCACTCTAAACTCACGGGTATGAGCGAGCATCAACAGCCACTCACACAATCAATCTCCATCTGCAACTCTGTGTGTTCCATACAGTAGCCTTGGAAGGACCACTCTTTCACTCTATCTGCATGCAATAGGTCAGTGCTATTATGGCAATGATTTGATCATTCTTATCATTATTGCAGCGTGTCAGACAATTAGTTAGGACCGTCACCCACAGAACTGTACAGTGGCCCATTGGCCATGTTTTCTCACACAAAAACCCCACACGCTTGCATGCTGACACTTTGCGCAGTCTCTGTCACTGCTGCATTTTCTTTTTCTTCAGCGTGCGCGCCAGATGTCGTGTCCTCTTCGTCACCCCGTTCCCTTGCTTTTCTCCGCTCCACTCGCTTCTCCCGCCCTGAGACTTGTCACAGCCCCTAACCGCATCAGCAGCCCCGCTAGATTGGATAGACATGATCTGTCCATCCATCAGTGGGGAGATGGAGAGAGAGAGAGAGAGAGAAGCGGAGCGAGGTGGCGCTGGCTGTGAGGAGAGAGATGCGAGGAGAGGCAGACAAAGTGGAATTTATGCTTTTTAAGCATAAACAAGCATTTGCATTGCCAGACAACAATGTTAAAAATGTAACAATTCAACAAAATTGTATTTAAACATTTTACTTGAAAATCATTTCAATTCCCCATTGCAAGTTATGAAGATCCCTTCTATAAGAGATAAGCAATGATTCACATATGGCTGGTGGAGCTAACAAGTATGTGCAGAGAGTGCATAGCAATTTCAACCTTGATCCATTTGTCTCATCACACTTCCCCGGACTGGAGATTTAGCCAATGGTGTAGAATCGCCTTTCCACATTTTCCATTGGCTTCCTCTGGGCGGAATGAGCTGGAACATGTATGGTATAGCCATGCAAAAAGGTGTTTCAACATACACGGGTACATACAGTAGTACTAACCTCCACATCTCCGCAGGTGTTCTTACAAGTAGAGTAATATTTTCATATTTGCTGGCTCAGTTATTCAAAAAGAGCCATCATCTTATCGGGGTATTTCTCAAAATTAACACGTTACAATACTTTATGATTGACAAGTGTTAGTAGTATAGCATCTTTGTCATTGCCGTGCTTCACTTTTATGTGGTTCAGCCTAGACAAAACTCAGTCAAAGCCATAGTATCAGTACCGTGTAATATTAGACGATGTTTGTATTCGGGATGCACCAATACGTGAATCGGTGCCGATACTGTATGTCTATACCCATGCTCGTAGAAATGCTACAATACCATGACACCGACACCACTTTACCATCTTGCAGGTGGAGTGAAGTGTCAGCCGAGTGGCTACTTTAAGGTAAACGCAAATCACGACACTTTTGTTAGGCAACTGCGAATTACGCTCTACAAAATGGATGACGAATTCCGCTCGGGTGGCAACAGAGGCAATCGTCCCTTGAGTTGCGATGGCAGACCGTCTCAAGTCCCGTCTCCCGCTCCGCACTGAGCCAGCTTGCGTTCCCGGCGCGCCTGCGAGCGGCACGGCACATCGAGTAAAGAGAAGAAAGCGATGGTGATAAGGTGATAATTTATCACTTGAGTTGTCCTGCCACTGTTTTATTTTATTACTGAAATGACTTGTGTTACAGGCAACGTTCAAAGTGAAACATGTGGCAAGACTGTAAGAAAAACATAAAGTTGGATGTTAAAATGTGTCAGTAATGACAATACTCTAAAAAGTATTATATTTGAGTAGAACCTATTCCATGTTCTAGAAAACTTTTTTGTGTTTTTCATCAAATTTAATTAAAATGAAACATTTTTCACAATTGCAAGTTGTAATGGCATTATCAAGGATCTGTACTTGGTATAGGCGAGGACGCAAACGTACGTACTTGTACTCCAACTCAGTCTGATGAAAAAAGTAGTATTGGTCCATCCATAGTTTGTGTAAACTTTGCAGCACACAAACTCACAAAAATGACAACATTATCACGATGAATGTTTTAATATCGGCGGATCTATTTTATGATTAAGATTTTTTATTTAACTTAAAAGGTTAAAAACATGCTTCAAATTAAAAACATGCTCCAAAATAAACAAATTGTTATGATGCTACATAATGTGTTGACATTATTGTTACTTGCAAATGCCTGTCATCTTTAACAACAGTACTGAGTACAGTAGGAGTGTTTGTTTATTCTTGTGATTTAGATGATCAGACTACATTTTCCCACCAATTTATATAGAGGCTTGAGAAATTCCACAGGGTTCACATGGTTTACCCACCCAATGTACATAGTTTCATGTTAAAACATCACACAATACACAAAACATTTATCCATCCATCCATTTTTTGTACCGCTTATCTTCACTAGGCTCGCCGGATGCTGGAGCCTATCCCAGCTATCTTTGGGCGTGAGGCGGGGTACACCCTGAAGCAGCCAGCCAATCGCAGGGCTCCCCAGAACTGTGAGGCAGATGTGCTAACCAGTCGTCCACCGTGCCGGCACAAAACATTTAACAATATAAAAATTAGCAGGACTAAATACTCTGACCAAATGTTTTTTGCGAAGAACGACCCGAGTTCAAATCCAGCCTCGCCTGTGTGGCGTTTGCATGTGCTCCCCATGCCTGCATGGGTTTTCTCCGGGTGCTCCGGTTTCCTCCCACATCCCAAAAACATGCGTGGTAGGTTAAGTGAAGACTCAAAGCCCGTAGGTATGAATGTAAGTGCGTGTGTTGTCTATGTGTGCCCTGCGATTGGCGGGCGACCAGTTCACGGTGTACCCTGCGTCTCGCCCAGAGTCAGCTGGGATAG
The DNA here is from genome assembly GCF_024500275.1 of Phycodurus eques. NCBI lineage: Eukaryota > Metazoa > Chordata > Actinopteri > Syngnathiformes > Syngnathidae > Phycodurus > Phycodurus eques. The sequence continues at coordinate 8,373,336 of NC_084525.1, read as the reverse complement.
GCTCCAGCAAGCCCGCGATAAGATATGATATAAAATAAACTAATTGCACCTTGGATTGTAAACTTTATAATTTTCCTGTTATGATGATACATACACAGTTAAACTTAATGTAAAAATTACAGTATTTTACTGGCAGCAGTGATCCTGTAAAATACTATAGATTAATCTAGCATACTACTGTTAATTAATATCCAGTAAAATATTGTATTTTCTAAGATTAAGCATTACAGCAACGTACTGGAGAAATTTACAGTATTTTACAGGATCACTGCTACCAGTCAAAAACTGTAATTTTTAGTGATCCAGTAATATACTCTAATCTTTTTACACTAATACATCAATATTTACAGTAGGGTTGGAAACGAAATACTGATGCAACTGGATATCCGTTCGTAATGGCGGACGATACGACTGTATCGGTAGCAGATTTAGTTATCAATACAAAATCCGGCAGGAATCCTTCGATGCATCGGTTTTAGGGCTGTGGACCGGCTATTGCGAGGCTAGGAATCGGTGGCCAGAGCCTCTATAGTTTTCATCTTGTAAAAGAAGCACGAGAGTGTGCTCCGCAAGTAACGTAATGTTGACAACCAAACACAGCAATGGTGGATACTAGCGCCATTTCTCCGTAGCGTCATTATTTCAACATCAAATAGCTTTTCAGTAGTTGAGCTACTTTCGTGGTCACAGCGATAGCAAAGTAGTGTTCCCCCAGGAGTTGTAAACATTGAATGCAACGTAGAGTTATGTACCTTATCGCAAGCCCGCCGTCATTACAGTGCCATAAAGCGACAATGCTCACGGTTAAGTGGTCTTTTACATGTTCGAAAATAGGGTTAGACAAATGTCATTTTATATAATTGGGCTACGTCAAGGCAAGGTTCTTTATGATTAGCGTATATATATATATATATATATATATATATATATATATATATATATATATATATATATATATATAAAAGATCTGGAACCGTACGTGTTCGAAGATGCAGCTGTCACGTAGCATAACGCCTTCTAATACTATTTACTAGTTATTACTAGTTAATACTAGTTATTCCGTTTTTTTCACATTTATTGTCAGGCGAAAAATACGACGCCAAAAAACAAAAACGACTCTCAGATAGCACCAAACGTCTCTTTCACTGAGGACCAAATCTTTTTCACAGGCATTCGACAGACGAACAGTTGTTCAGCCTGAAATGGATATAACACAAAATGTCACTTCCACATGACATTAGGGAGAAAATAATGACTTACATCAGTTCCAGACACCAAACTAGGAAGTTATAGTCAGGTGGCAGATGTTGAATTGAAGTTGTCCAACTAGTGTTAGTGTGGCAATTCTATATGAACTACAACCCCAATTCCAATGAAGTTGGGATGTTGTGTTAAACATAAATAAAAAAAGAATACAATGATTTGCAAATCATGTTCAACCTATATTTAATAGGATACACTACAAAGACAAGATATTTAATGTTCAAACTGATAAACTTTATTGTTTTTAGCAAAAAATAACATAGAATTTTATGGCTGCAATGAGTTCCAAAAAATGCAGTTCGGCGCTACATCCGTAAGTGCATCTTGAAACTCTACTATGCAAAGCAAAAGTAATTTATCAACAACACCCAGAAACGCCACCGGCTTCTCTGGGCCCGAGCTCATCTAAGATGGACGGATGCAAAGTGGAAAAGTGTTCTGTGGTCCGATGAGTCCACATTTCAAATTGTTTTTGGAAATTGTGGAAGTCGTGTCCTCCGGGCCAAAGAGGAAAAGAACCATCAGGACTGTTATGGACGCAAAGTTCAAAAGCCAGCATCTGTGATAGTATGGGGCTGTCTTAGTGCCAATGGCATGGGTAACTTACACGTCTGTGAAGGCACCATTAATGCTGAAAGGTACATACAGGTTTTGGAGAAACATATGCTGCCATCCAAGCAACATATTTTTCATGGACGGCCCTGCTTATTTCAGAGCAAGACAACGCCAAACCACATTCTGCACGTTACAACAGCGTGGCTTCGTAGTAAAAGAGTGCGGGTACGAGACTGGCCTGCCTGCAGTCCAGACCTGTCTCCAATTGAAAATGTGTGGCGCATTATGAAGCGTAAAATACGACAACGGAGACCACGGACTGTTGAACAGCTGAAGCTGTACATCAAGCAAGAATGGGAAAGAATTCTACCGATAAAGCATCAACTATTAGTGTCCTCAGTTCCCAAACGTTTATTGAATGTTGTTAAAAGAAAAGGTAATGTAACACAGTGGTAAACATGACCCTGGCCCAGCTTTTTTGGAACGTGTTGCAGTCATAAAATTCTCAGTTAATGATTATTTTCTAAAAACAATCAAGGTTATCAGTTTGACCATTAAATATTTTGTCTTTGTAGTATATTCAATTAAATATAGGTCGAACGTGATTTGCAAATCATTGTATTCTGTTTTTATTTATGTTTAACACAACGTCCCAACTTCATTGGAATTGGGGTTGTACAAGCTGGCAGGGAAAATGTTTGCGGGGAAGAAAACAATTGCAGATGTATTTTTTACTCTTTTTTTCGGTCCTCCTATCCATGATGCAACACAGTTTGCAGTAAAAAATTGATTATAGTCGTGCTGTATTTTTTTGCGTTTGCTCCCATGGTGCATTGCGTTTTACAGTAATATATTGTACTGGATAATAACAATACAGTATAATACTGGACTAATTTTACAGCGAAGGCTGACAGTGTATCCTCTTACAATTATTGCTACTTTGAAAAGTGCATCCTTTTAAATAATAATACAGATTAGCTGGTTTTACTACATTACAAATCACCTGAATAATGACGATGGCATGGGTGATTGCTGCTGTGCTTGCATCCTGTAGCCTCACCGCGCTTAGTGGCTGAACTGCTAATGCTATGTAGCATTAGCACATACATAGCAGCACATACGTGTGCTGGCAGCAGTGAGTGACAAGCTGAGCAGGCTCCATTTGCATTGTTATGCTTTTCACAAAATTGCGAGGTACTTCTTGGAGTAACTTGGTGCTCGACGGATGGCCCGCCACGGGCTCCGTGAGAGGGTGGCTGAGTCGGACGGGGCATCTCGCTATGGAGTGGGCCAAAGTCTTTATGTGCCCTGCAATTGAATAGCAACCGGTCCAGGGTGTATCCAAACTCTCACCCAAGATCAGCAGGGATAGGCTCCATCTAACCCGCCACCCTAACAAGGACAAGCAGTATAGAAAATGGAAGGATGGATAATGTTTGTTGTTTTAGCGATGGTGCAATGACCATACAGAACTATCATGTCGCTTTGTTGGTTGAGCGCAGGCCTCCACCAAGGTCAAATTGTTAAAAGTGCAAAGATAATTGTGACTGTCTGATGAATAATTGACAGATAAACTTTTATGATTCTGGGTGTGGAATGTTCCATCGATGCCTTAGGTACTGGAACGCTATTGAGCCCCACCAAATGGGTTCTTCATCCTTGGCCCATACACCACCACCCATGCAAAGCACTTTTTTTTACTTTAATCCCGCTAACTGTTTGCAAAAGGTAATTAAAACAACCTAGCCAGTTGGGGGTTGAACATCAACTTTACTACTCTGCGTCGAGCTTGAAAGCTTGAAGTTGACTAACCGCTAATCACGTTTTTAGCATCGTTATAGAGGACTTTCAAATCGCCCATCTCCTGCCTTCGGCATACTACAACACACTCCGGAGCAGCAAAATGTCCCGCCAACAAGGCAATGCAGTCTTCATACTTCTGTGCGGGTATACGAGATTTTGAAACAACAACCTGGGTGTGGATGAGCATGGCAATTAGTATTGCAGTTAGCCCTGCATCACTAGCTATCGCTAGTCAGAGCGCCACTAGTCTTAAAAGATTAATTGAAGCAAAGTGAGGCTCCACTTTCATCTGCAAAATGTTCTGTCCCAAAATGTGTGGACAACAATCCCCTCGTGGAAAAAGTTGGCTCTTTTGGAAATTGTTGCGTGTACCATGGCTTGTTAGAGGAAGGATTGTACAAAATGTGACTACAAAGAGTGGCTGCTATATATATATATATATATACACATCTTATATACAGTACTTCCAATACACACATCACATTTACCAGCGTGCCACCCATCACTTTTTGCCAAATTCAAGATAACGTTATTTTAATAACGCTGCCTATGTCTCAGTCTATGTCTTGTCTGTCTATGAAAGTTAGCATCTCGATAACTGGTGAAATAAATACTACAGAATGACTACAGTCACTTGCAAAATATGCAAGTCTAGCCTGAAATACAATAAAAGCAGGAGTGAAATAGAAACAGTGAGAGAAATGCTTCATTTTATTTCTAGCCGGGCGACGATGTTGTGTCTTACAATACGCTATGGAACGCAAGATAAGCCTGGCTTGTTAAAGAGAAACTGTATTGTATTTTTAATTATTTGTTTTTCTTTGTTTCTATGTCAGTCCCTCAAAATACTGCATGTCTTTACGTAAAAACAGGTCCTTGATGCAAAAAAAAAAACTTGAGGAGTCAGGGACCGCTGTACTGTGCAGAAAAAATATCAATGACGTCATTGACAAATCAACTTTCATCACAATAGCATCGAGTACGAAAGATCTTTATTCGTTCACAGTACAGTAACTCCAATAAAACTCTTGTCCAGTCTAAATGTGGCACTGTTTCTCCGGGCTTTTGTCATGTTTGATGTTAAAGAAACAATATTAGGAGGGTTCAGTGTGAGGTCATGCTAACGTTCCATCAGCTCGTCTTATATATGTTATATTCATCAGTCTGTTGCTCTGTCTGTTACACACATTTCCAGGTGATACTGTACCACATTTCCACCCTTCCGTCTCCATCTTTGACCCCTATGTTCCTTCCGTCTTGTTTTTATTTCCTCTCACACCTTTACCTTCCCCTGTCTCTCCTTCCATTTTCTCAAAGATGCCCCCTTACATCCCTCTCTCCTTTTCTCTCCGTCGCCTCTCCTCTCTCGCTGCGCTCTGATGTATTGCCTTCCCCTCCCGGTGAACTCGACCGATAATCCTAGGGAAGCAGTAAAGGACCATCGATCAGCCCTGCAGACAGGTCCACAAGCCACAGCACGGGAACAACACGCTAACAACAAGCCGCCGCACTTGGCCCTCGCTGTACACATGCATGTGCAGGCGTGCAATTTGTATTTTGTATGCAGATGAGGATGCGCCACAGGCATGCGTGCAGGAGGTGGTCACGTGTTTGCATATTTGTTGCATATATAGTAACCATGCCATTTGTATTTCACATGCTATGATTAGCTGCCTGTGTCGCCGACATGCTTAGAATACACGGAAGCGTTCCCTCTGTGCTCATCCTGCCTCATCGCGATGTGCTCCCTGCTGTGTGTCAACCTCTCGGAATGCGCGCCTACACAATATGTGCAAATGTCGAGTGAGTGCGCCTGTCACCATGTGTGTATAGCATTTGTATATGTATGCAACACACACAGGGGTCATAAATCATGTGGCATACTCCAGGCCCATCCTGAAGGAAAAGGCTAAAGAATGCACATGATCTTGGGCAAAGCTTGATGGCTATGAAATTGACCAATTGATTGATCGTAACAATTAATTTTACCACATGCTTTTATGTCTGTGATGCCGAGCGAGCATTACTTCGCAACAAGCAACTGAGGACAGCTGGTTTATTTAATCATTTCCACTGAAATATTACAAAGAACAAGCTAATGCACCAGGCTTAGGGTAATGATAAGGCACCGGCTATTGCTTTGAGTTGTTATGATAGCGCAAACTGTGCAAAAGACGTATATGAAGTCCATTTGTCTTTATCCTGCATTTTGCACACAAGAAAATAAGCCAGTTTGAGCGATTAAAGCACAAAGCGGTCAATGGCCATTATTCTATCCGCTTAAATATGACAAATGTAGACTCCTTCTATGAGTGCCATTCGTTACATGCCACATTACAACCCACTGTCATTGTGTACGAGCTTGACCATAAAAAGCGAGCTGCACTGGATTTAAATCTCCACTTTGACAATCAGTGAGCTGCTTTTCACTGCACAGGCCCGCCATTTGTCTGTTATCTCCATTTTTATACATTTTGGAAGTGTTTGTGCGTTGTCCTTCAGTGCCTTTCTCTCTGCTGTCTTTGTTCCTAATGTCCTGGCAAGGCTGACTTCATTAAACTCTGTATGGCGCAAACACACTTATGGGCTTCTTTTCATTTTTCCTATTCCATTTTGCTGTGCTACACCATAGCACCATCACCTAAGCGGAAAATAGAGAGTCCTGCAGGCTAGAAGCTTTGCTCTTTTTGTGAGTGAGGTGACACCTTGTGGTCAAAGCGGAAGACTGGAGAACCAGAGAAAATCCAAGTCGCACTCCACAGGGGTGGGAATGGTGGACGGTATAATGTAACAGAACCCTTTACACCAAGTACCACCGAAATATATTTAGCTGTCCTTTCTATTGTTCTGGTGTGTTGTTGTTTCATTCATTTATGTTCTTTTCGTCTTCTTCTTTTTTTTAATCCCTTCTCTGTCTCCCACAAACTTTGTTCTGTTTTGTTCTTAATAACCTAAATATCACAATACAAGCAACCACAGTGGTATATTTCAAACTCTCCTGTTGCACAGAAAAACTGTTCTAGCATAAAAAGGTAGACTGGTCCACCATTCTGCATGACCATGCAGCTGAGTAGGACAGGTAAAACAAAACAACAACAGCAACAAAAATGAGACATAAGTTTTGTCCATTAATAGTACAGCATTTGCGTCGGGCAGAAACCTCGCATCTCCAAAACCATCACTTTTCAAGGGAAGCAAAAACACGGCATGTTTGCATCAACATTGCATCGTCAAAGAGAGGAAGCTATTTTCGACACTTCACTCATTTGTAAAAAGAACAGACCCATGTGGGCACTGACCAACAGTAGAGATCTATGGGGAAGAAAATTACAAAATTTGGACAAAGGAGGTTTTGTATGTCACTGTAACACTATTTGTACGGTTTGAACATTTATACATCCTTAAACACAGGGAAAAAATGTACTTAAATATTGATTCAATTCAACTGCAGTGCACATTAAAGTTAAAATAAAAATTGTCCATAAATTTGCCAAATTACCACACTTTTAAAATCACTGCAGTATACTGTTGAACCGAAACGCCCTCTACTAGCGATCGAGAGTAAGGCAAGCACACACAGATCTTAAAAAAATAAAAAAATAAATAAATAAATAAATAAAACCTGCAACGAGTATCTGAGGGCTCTAACAAGTATGAGAGGGTGTTCCAGGCCCTGATTCCTCTAATATTTTACGAGTGAATTCATGCGAGGGTGTGTCTCAAGATGCACGGGTGCGTGTGTGTTTTCCTGTGAGCGAAACGTCACAGCGACAATGACAGATCACAGGGGAATGTTCAATTACAGGTTGTGGCGGCCTGCTGTCATTGGGCTCATCTGTCAAGGGGCAAGACTAGCTGGGAGGCAGGAGTGAATGGTGTCACTCCTCGTGCCTCCTGCCAACGTTTCTGCAACACGGCTGCTCTTGCCGCTGCATGTGCTCCGGTGAAATTCCTCTCTTGCAAAGTCAGACGCCGCCATGATGTTGTCACTTATGTTTATTCATGTGTACTGTTAGTAGGGTAGACTGAAAATAAGTACAGTGGACACTTTGGGATACTGTCCGTGCAGACACATACACACACACATCAACATTGAGGTCTGACTCAAGAAGAGATGACCTCAATTTGCAATACTTCCTATCATTGGCATTGGGTGGAAACTTTGCATCACCGAAACCATCATTTTTCAGGAACTCCCCCCCCCCCGCATCCCCAAAAACAGCCTGTTTTGTCAAGCCATTAGCATTGCATCATCAAAGAGAGCACACCATTTTTAACACTTCAGATTGGTTAATCATTTGTAAAATATATATATATATATATATATATATATATATATATATATATATATATATGTAATTGAACAAATTTCGTCCCGATGCCAGTGCTATAGGAACAAATTGTCAGAATGGATTGTGTTCAACGTTAGAGGCTCCGTTATGTATTTATTGCAAAGTAGTGATTAAATTGTAAAATAACAATAAATATGAACAAAATAACACAAATATGAACAAACATCTTCTATTGTTATGCCAACTGTCAATCAAATACCACTGCTGTGACCTGGAAAAAAATGGATGCTACTTCGTCTAGCATCTTTCTTAAGCCTACACAAAATTATATGTTTGAGTCACAAAAAAATATCCGTTTAAAGCCTCCAGTGGCTGGAGTATATCCCACCGGTTCGTCGCGGGGCTTTTCCACACAGTGACAACGAGTCATTCTCTCGCGGTCACGCCAGTTTGAAAACCCTGTACAGCAGGCTGTCACATCTGACATTTGAGCCACGGCGAAAAAGAAACTGTTAAACTGTTGCGCCACAATTGAGTACAACATCAGTCTCAGTCTTTGCACGGGTTGTTAGCCATTATCTTCAAAGACGTATACATATAGAAACAAAATTCTGACTTCACTTTACTGGGTCTTCAAATGTGTGAATACGAACAATTGTGTTGATCTATGGCGCTGCTGTGTATGCTAGATAGTTAAAGCGAGATTTCTTTTCAATATTACAATAAATAACGCACTTTTTTTGACCTGTGTGGTTTAGATCAAAAAGGTTTTGTTTGTGTCAATTCAGAACATAAAAAGAAACAAAATGCGGTTTCTTTCTCTCTCTAGTAACAAGTAACACTATATACAAAATAAAATTAGATATATAAACTGGAATGAATAAAATTAGAAAGAAGTTGGCCACGTATATAGCGCAGTAATACCGAATTGTATAGTAATTTAGAGGTGTAGTGGAGTGCAACGTGTGAGCAGCAGGTCTGCAGTTGAACACAGACGAATGTGCAAAATGTGCTTGAAATGTATTTATTATTGTTGGTTTTGGATTAGCCTAGCCTTTTGTACAAAATATACGAACGTAAATGACTATGGCACCATGCAGTACATTGATATTAGGCATTAAATACAATAAACTACTTCTTTTTGTAAGGGTTGGCAAGCAAACAGCAGTGAGGGATTAGCTCACTTGAATACATGACAGACTCTCTCTATATCTCCTTTTATTGGCCTGGTGTCGTGTTGACCATGCTCAATCTTCGTTGCCAATAATTTGGCAAAGCGCATCAACAATTTAGATCACGCCAGGATAAATGAGTTGTTACGAAAGCAACCAAGGCCTGCAGGAACACACTGTAACTGACCTGACCTGCTGTCCCTCCTGCAATTCGTCCTACCTGACTTTCACTTCTGTATTCTCCTTCAGTCAGCTCACCTCCGCCATACTTTTTCTCTTCTTCTTGGGCATGGGCTGCTGTTGTCATGCCAGCAACGGTTAGACTTTTACATGTGCCCCCTCTACAGTCAAGGCCCTGCACGTGTGTTTGTTGCTCCACAAGAACAGATACAAACAGGAAGGGAAATTACAGCCCAGCAGTCATCCATCTGTCAGCCATCTGACAGGTACATAGCACAGCCAAATATACGGCTGCCCCATAAATCACCACATGTCACTTTAACCAGCCTGTCTTGTCTGAGTAATTAGTAGTATCACGGAGAAGCATTTTGATGTCCCAAAATACCATTAGATCATTTTACTTTTGATTTTCAGTCACTTTTCTCCAAAACCCTCACACTCAAATAGCTGAATGTTCCTGAAAATTGTATGCATAAAAGTGATTTAGGAGGCACTTAGGAAATCGATCATGCAACCGAATCGTTTAATGTTTAAAGAAGATTCTCCTGATTTGTGGATGTTGAGACAGAGTTCATATTCCACATTTAAAGATTAAAAAGAGGACCTTGTATTTTCATAGTGGGCCCTCACTGCCTCACACCTCTTTGCAGCAGAGCTCCATTGCTATTGCAGACACTTTATGACGGGCAATTTAGCTTCAGCTGCTATCTGAGCCATCTCAGGAATGGCCACGCTTAGAATCAAGTGCAATAAACCAGAGTGGGAAGTACAGAAAAGGAAGGAGGGGGTTTGAGAAAATAAAAGGAGACAACAAGCTTGTCTGGACGCCCCCCTCCCATCCCTGGACAAAAGGCCTTACTTTGGGTGTGGGGTGGCGGGAATAGGTTTTTTTTTTTGTGGATGCACACAAACATTTAGACGATGAAGAGATCAAATCAATTTTTTTTAAACCCAGCACAAAAGAGTGTGTGAGCGCATCTACGCACACACGCTGGCTTTATCTACAAATAAGAGTGTGTTTTGTGGTCAAACGTTTGCTCTTCCACAACAGCCAGGCTTTGTTGAGTCTGCTGTGCTCCAGGAACTCTCCTGAGATGGGGAGACTGATTTACACCCTTCCCCCTGAGAGGGCTTTACAGCCTGGGACCCAGCTGAGCAATGGAAGGAGCGATTGAGTGCCAGGAAAAGAGGAAGAAGAAGAAGAAGAGATGAGACGGAGGAAAGGATGGATGGATAAAGTTAGAGAGGAAAGATGAAATACGGCGGCGATCGGGTGGAGGGGGATTGCGCTATCAATGGAATGCAACATGGTTGCTATTTGCTTGCTGCCCTTCACCTCCACTCACATGCTCTCTCCCTCCTCACTCTCAATTTATCCCCGCCGTTCCGACACAGAGCCACACATAGACACACATGCACAAAGAAACGCTGTAAATCTGCCACTGAGGGCTGCTGGGATGGCGATACCTAAGACAGGCCAATGCTGTGTTTGGAGAGAATGCAGATATACCTGCCTCCAGCACATCATCCTCTTTCCCCCTTTCCACATGCTCCGCTCCACCCCGTCATTTTTATGCTCTCTATCTCTCTCCAGAATTGTCTCATGTTCTTAACCTCTTTCACCCTCGACTCAGCTCAGGTCTCCACGTCGCGCCCTTTTCCCATCGCTGTCTTCGGGCCCAACTTTACCCCCACTTAGGAGGAACAAAAAGCCCCAGCCAAGCTTGGTGGTATCGCCGAGGAAAAGAGGACACTGACATCACGCTAATAATAATTGTAACATATACAGGTCTGTGCAACCTGTTTGAAGCAGTTCATGTGCTTGAGAGCCAGTATCAATCATGTAGTGAAAGCTCAATACCCGCTGAGTGATACGCGATGTCCTCCGATGGGCGGCAATTGCAGACGTGCATAACTACATGATATGTCTGGGATCGAGGAGGGGAGATACATCATCAAACAAAACAAAAAGAAACATGAAAAGTCTTGCTTTCATTGTGCTCATAATGTACGCCGGCGACAACAGGTGGAGGTGTTGTAAAAAGCGCCTTTGTTCGCCTGAAAGCGTGATAACGTAGCGTTCTAGTGTTTCAACCCATCTGTGTAAACGGTGATGGCCTCCAGACAAAACACACCAACAAACACATGCGCACACCATTCCGCTCGCAACAAAGCGTTAACGCCGAGGCCTCGATAGCCGCACAAGACTGCCTCAAACGCGGACGCATGTAAACAGGCCATGCAAACAGACGCGGCCCGCGTGACCTGATTTACACCAAAGTAAACGCTATAAGCCGCACATCTCACTGCAACACCTAAACACCTGACAGGCCTCTCATAAATAAGCCTGCCCAGGGACTCCCACATAATTTACACCTCGGCCATCTCCTAAACTAACATGTAACAGGTCCCCACTCTATATTTCACCACACAGATCTCTCCATTCATTGGGAAAGACAGACGTGCAAAAGTTGGGCCTAATGAAGGTTGCAGGCGGGGACTTCAAAAGCTTCAAAATGGGCTTGGATTGTGTGATGTGGTGAGTGGATTTAAGCTCTGCGGGCCTGGTGTAATGTCAGTGCAACGGTGTGTGTGTGTGTGTGTGTGTGTGTGTGTGTGTGTGTGTGTGTGTGTGTGTGTGTGTGTGTGTGTGTGTGTGTGTGTGTGTGTGTGTGAGTGGGTTGGGCGAACGTGCATGAGAATGACCCTGGCCCAAGGCAATGCCTCAGCTCGCTTAGCCAAAGCCCAGCTCAGATCAAGGCCCACAGCCAGTTCCACTTCTCCGTCTGCCATAAATCCTCCTGCCTTTGTCTGATCTCTCTTTCACTGGCTGAAACTTATCCTCTTCCATTAAGAGTGATGGATCAGTAGCTCTCAGGGCGTTAGAGACTCTGAGGTTACAGACCCTTGCAAAAAAAAAAAAAAATACATTTACAAATGGGAAGGAAATGTACACACAGGTGTACATCCGCATCATCTCCGATACAGGAAAGGCAACATGAGACATTTCCAGGCAGGGAGGCTTTGAAATAGTTTAAAATATGTAGTTGCACATGAATGTGTGTTTGTTGTTTTTACTTTATTAGAGGTGTGAGCAGCAATAACAATTTGAGTTACAGTAGTTTTGCCAAACTTCAAAGGGTTCTCACAAGAATAAACAGTGTGTGTGCTCCCTCTGGTGGCGGCTTTGTGTGACCTGAGTCAAGACCCTGGATCCATTCTAATGTTTTTAATGTGCAAATAAACAGAACTTTTTAAAATGTACATACCCTCCTCCGTGCTCATAACCTACTATTACAATAACTGTTCATGTCACAAATTTGGGATAATTTATGCACATTTGAACGCCCATAAATTATAGACGTTTGTTGGAACATTATACAAACATAAAGGCGGGAAAAAAGAATGCATACCAAGACTGTGTTGTTTCATTTTTTGTTTTGTTTTTTCGTTTTTTTTTCCCTGAGTGAATGGAGTTGCCTCCTGGGCGTTTTGTCAGATCACAAAGGAGAGATAACAGTTTGGCAAGAGATGTGAGAAAATATTCTTCGCATGTTTCAACAGTCACCTTAGATGAGCAGCATGCTGTGTGGATTTAACTGCGGGTGAGCGCCTTTTACGTAACACTCAACAACAAACATCAAATGTGTTTTGCTATGTTTGCAAGTATGAAGATATCGATGGGCTGTTATTATTAAATTGTCAAAGACGTCAAACATAAAAGTGATATGTTATTGAAACAAATTGGGTTAGGGTTTTTGGGTGAAGGTGTCATTTCTGAGCCAAAACACATAATAGTAATAATAATTACAAAATTTCATTGAGATAAGATTGTATTCATCTCACAATGGGGACATTTACTGGTTACAACAGCAAAGACAAGTTTCCAATATTATGGGGGGGGGGGGGGGGGGGGAGCATTATCAAATTTAGCAGATGAGAGAAAATTTTTTACAAAAAGTCTCTAGAGCATCAAGAATATTAACTTAAGTGTGATCGTCATATATTTCCTATAGGTCCAAAGTGTATTCCAGGGGCAAGCAGAGAAGTGATAAAAACTTAAAAGCATGGCAACAAATACATAAAACTGTGCAGTGTGGACAGCAGGAACCCATAACAACTGCATCGTATTATAAATAACAGAGCAATCAAACACTATGAAAAAAATATGGTGCAGTCTCATTGATCAACTAGCCAAAAGCCTGATTCAGGGCACTTTTCAAACGCGTACTCAGGAAACCTTTAAGATGGTGCGAGGCCATTCCAGAAAGTGGGTGATCATCATGCATCTAAAGGACTGATACTAAATCGAATAATTATTAGTCATATTACGAAACAGCGCTGTTATTACTAACATTAAGAAGCCAGTTCCCTAAATAAGACCTTTGCATTCACCCATCACAGTGAATGTCGCCAGTAAATTTGCATGAAAAGCATTACGCTGTATAGTTCTTGAGCTGTGTTGGACAGAGGGGGGAAAGGTGAATCTATAAACAGTTTAAGGGACAGTATTGAGAAACATTTTTTGAACTGACAACGTTGCATGAGGCGGCAGCTACTGGCAATGTGAGTGGCATTGCCCTCAGGTGGTGAGAAAGGAGCACAGCAGTGAGTGAGCGTCAAGTCCATCAGCCAGCTGAAAGATTCCCAACTCGTGCTTTCATCTGCCTGCTTGTATAGCAGCCCATTTGTGTTTCAATGAATTGTGTGTTTGATTTAGACCGTCAGTGCGTGGGAGTGTGCGCGCGCGCGCTGGCAATGCAGTGCGCATGCGCAGCGATCAACCCAGCAGTCCCATGAATGTGCTGACCTCCTGCGCCTGCGCGTTGTTCGACCGGACAGTGGAGGCACATAAAGCCTGCTAAATTGCACTAGGGCAATAAAATGGCAATAAAATGACAACAACAGTGCATTAATCCATCACCAGGGAGCGCTGAAGGTATTGTAAAGAGCTATGGATGGAAACAGGAATGATTTCTGAGCTTTAGGCCCTTGGCGAGTGTAATGCTCGTTCAGCAGGCCAGGGGAAGTAAGGAGCAAGAACTGCTCGGAGAAATATTAATAACAAATAGGTGGCAAGCTGTAAAAAGATGCAAAGACCTTCAATAAACAAATGTTTTTCATTACTATATATATATGCTGTATGTATATCAGAATCATCTTTATTTGCCAAGTATGTCAGAAAAACACAATGGATTTGTCTCCATAAATTGGAGCCGCTCTAGTGCAACAACAGACAGCCATTTGGCATAAAAAACATAAACATAAAACACAGTACAGAGAGTTACTGAGCAATGAAAGGTTACTGGTAATGTGGTAATGCTGATACTTATTATTATTATTTTTTGGGAGTTGTGCAAATGATGCAGAGACAGATATGAAAATAGTGCAGAGCGGCGAGACTACTACAGTGAGTGCACGAAAAATTTATAATTGACAAGACAAAAATTGCCAGCATGTTACAATAGAATTAATTGTAAGTTAACAGTTTAAGAAGTTTATGGCAAGAGGGAAGGAATATGTGATGGTTTTAGTTTGCATGTTCTCCCCGTGCCTGCGTGGGTTTTCTCCGGGTACTCCGGTATCCTCCCACATCCCCGAAACATGCATGATAGGTTCGCTGAAGACTCTAAATTGCCCATAGGTGTGAATGTGAGTGCAAATGGTTGTTTATTTGTGTGTGCCCTGTGATTGGCATGGCGACCAGTTCAGGGTGTACCCCGCTGCTCATCCAAAGAAAGCTGGGATAGGCTCCAGCATCCCCACGACCCTAGTGAGGATAAGCGGTACAGAAAATGGATGGATGGGTGGATGTTCGATAGCGCCTACCTGAGGGAAGGAGCTAGAAGAGCTGGTGACCAGGATGTGGAGGGTCCAACAGGATTTTGCATGCACATGTCTTAGTTCTGGCAGCGTGCAAGTCCTCAAGGGTGCGCAGGGGGGGCCCCGACAATCTTTTCAGCAGTTTTGATTGTCCGTTGCAGTTAGAGTTTGTCCTTTTTTGTGGCAGCACCAGACTGTGATGGATGAACACAGGTTTGTTCAGCGCCAGGTTATGTCGGCCGCACCACAGCTCCAGCCGCTCCACTTCCTGTCGATACACAGACTCGTCATCATCTTTGATGAGGCCGATGACTGTGGTGTCATCTGCAAACTTCAGAGGTTTGACAACCGGGTGCGTTGAAGTGCAGTCGTTCATGTAAAGAGAGAAGAGCAGTGGAGAGAGGACACATCCTTGGGGCATTTCAGTGCTGGTGGTGCTTGTAGATGAGGTGGTGTCCCCCAGCCTCACCTGCTGTGTCCTGCCCATCAGGAAGCTGTAAATCCGCCGGCAGATGGCAGGCGAGATGCTGAGCTGGAGAAGCTTGGAGGAGAGGAATTAGAGGTGGTGATGGTGTTGACCATATACGGGTGTCTTTGTGCCGCCCGTATATGGTCCTTCCCGTTTCTCGGTAAAATACATAATTTCCGTTACGTCATTTCAGAGCGCCACCAAGTGATCCAGCGTAGGAATGTATAGGATCGTCACTAAGTATAAAAAAAATAAACATTGAAAAATATAGCAAGACGTGTCAGAAGCTGATGTTCAGTATTCTGTCATCCACGGTCTGTAGTGGTTTGGGTGAAACATCCGTTCTCTTTTCTTTTTTTTAAACACAAAACAGTTGTGGTTTATATCTCTCAGTAAATTCAAATGACATTTTCTTCAGTGTACCTGGTCCTTCAGTGTTGACTTCAATAGGCCTACTACCACTATCGAGTCACAATTACAGAAAACAACACTATGCAAAAACATAATATAACAGCATGCAGCTGTGCCATGTACATCATCTGGAGCAGTTCAGAATCAATATTTATTTATAAACATGACAACAATATAAAAAATGTAAATAAAAGTAACATCATACTCACCAGAGATGCTGATTATGAAATGTATTAATGCGTGCAGATCGCTGCAGACGTGTATTGCTTGTCAAAGTTGGCTGTAACAAGTTTTGCTCTGACCGACCAATCAGAGGATGGAAAAATGCTGACGTCATTGACGTCCCCTCTGAGATGAATATGAAATCTGATTGGTTAAAGGAATATTCCCCTGGCTCATATAGTTTAAATTACATGGGCCAGCACTACTAGCAGAGAATTCCTTTTCTGTAATAAGGGTGCTTTTTTTCTAACCATGTGAGTCAATCTGGTAACAACTCTTAGAATCACAATGGCACCTCCTGTCTGTTCTCGATCCTCCATGAACAAGAAGGTAGCCTGCTAACTAGCAAACACATGGATAAACAAACTGAAATACGGAGCTCTATAAAAAAAATTCACTTTTGTTAGTAGTTCAACCTTGATGGGGTGTCTGTACTCTACTCAGTACCATCCTAGTTATTTTATATACGATCATTATGGCTTTGCTATAACAACAAATCTAAACGTGACCTAAGACTTTTGCACTGTCCTGTATCCAGTACAGTATGTGGTTTCCACAATCGCCTCATGATTCTCATGTTCATGGTTTGACTTGCCGCTCCAGCCTTCCTGTGTGAAGTGCACATATTCTCTCCAACTTTCTCTGGGTACTTCCACTCCCACATTCCAAAAATAATTTTAAAAATACGATTCATCGTTCAGCTGTTTTTTTTTTTTTTTTTTTTGCTTTGACTTGTGAGCCAAAATTTGAGATATACATTTCTTCAAAAACAAGGCCTCAAGCTGTTGCTTGCCACCCTCAGTTACATTTTACTGTCGATCTAAATATAAAACAAATAGCATCGATGTCACAGTGTTATAACCCTTTAAGCAAAATCTATTTAAACTGAAACAGAAGAGCAACTCATACAGACAGATAATATAACAATACTCACAGGCATATATTTTTTATCCTCTGTAAAGAATAACTAATGTTACTACTGGTTACTTAGGAATTGAGATGTCTCCAAGTCGCTACGTCTGTATTACACTTCACCCAGGTGGCCAAAGCGAGCACACCAGAAGGAGCAGTTTAATGTCCATTGAATTGAAGTGACAATGTGACAAAAACTATTTACATTCTATTCAATTATGTCATTCCTGTATGGTTTTTTTCTTCTAAAGTACAATATCATAGAGTGATATTTGATATTTTTCTTATTACAAAAACCCATTACAAAATTTAGTGGGTTTCTTTTTTTTTGTTTGTTTGTTTTTTAGTGGGGCAGAGGCTGGAACCGATTAATGGCATTTCACTGCATTTCAACAGGGAAAGATGATTGGCGATGAGTGTTTTGAGTTACAAGTGTAGTCATGGAACGAATTGAACTTGTATGTCAAGGTACAGCTGAATATATCGACACTACATTGTACATATCAGTAAAAAAAAAAAAAAGGTAATTACTGTAATCCAACGAGCACAAGTTAAAGTGTCATTTTCATTTTTGTGGCTCCTGCAGACAGAGAGCTTTATTCAGGAGCACCTGGATTTATGCGAGGGGGGGCTAGAAGCAGCAGGTGATGGAAACTGCTCGACCCAGTAGGTTGGCGGTGGCCAGGGGGTTCTGGCAAGCTGGTAAGTGGGCCCAGTGGGTCACACTGTCATTTCCTGTTTCTCTGCCCCTTTACTCTGATTTTACCGTCATTCCAACGTGGGCTGCCTTCATCTGCTGCCCCTGCCTTCCTGCCAGAATTGCTCAATCCCAATAGGAAACAGATGAGCCACTCTGAGTCTGTGTTGGCGCTCCTCATCATCAAGGCAACACATCTGACATAGATTTACACATAGCTGGTGTTCTCATTTAATGCTCTCATTTTGGAAGCATTGCACTCTAGCTTTAAAAATCCTATGAGCTGATTATTTTGGCCAGTTTACAACGACGACAATGAGAAAGTCTCACTTGATATTTCAGCATGCAGTCACACTGGTGCCTTGCTTATGGTTCCAGAACGAGTCGTTTATTTTGAGGCTGCATGACACCTCAGCCCTGACATAACAACATGTGAGCAGACACGCAAGGCTAGCATTTTTGGGGAGAAAGTTTGCGGTCTAAGCACGTACACCTCCACATTTCGCAGATGAAACCACTAACTGCGTCGTCCTCGACTCTACATGTTCTAAACTGAACCAGGTGTGCACATGCTGCAGTTTAAAGGGTCAAAAGTGAAAATAGACGACCTCGTGCTTTCTTCTTCTCTCTATAACGACTACTACGTGGTCCACCCAAAAAAAAAAGTGAAATGTAAAATGCGCCATAAAGCAGCTCATTTTGACTCATGAGGAAATTACAAGTGACAAAAAAGAAGTCTCTCTGCCATAATATACAAGGCCATTTTGAAGTTAAAACAGATTTTTTCACCATGTTGTTTAAATCAATATTATATACATGATAATATACATTGCGTTTATTGTGTATTTGGGAATGTTGGGGGACATGGGGGACATGTTATTTCAGAAAAATAATATTTATTATTCTTTTAGTTAACTTTTGGGGAAATATCGGAATTTTCACATTCATATTTTTCTCTAGTCTATCTATCTTCATGCTTTGTTTAAAAATAAATAAATAAATAAATTATAAGTTATTCACCAGTTAGTACTTGGGTCATTTTTTTTTATTTTTTTTTTACTGAATACTTACTTCTTTTTTTTTTTTGGGACAACTTCTGATTGCATTTACTTGAGTCACAGTAATCCAAAACAGCATTACTCTTACTTGAATACAGTTTGTGGCTACTCTACCCACCTCTGGTTGTTTTAACCATAAATATGCTGCAAGATGTTTTTATGTTTTGTTTTATATTTGACGTCCTCCAATGCAGCAAAGAGGGAAGTTTCATAAAAGAAAAGAAACATGGATTTCTTTGCTTCCCAGACATTTCCAGAACAGGGGCCAGCAGTTGAGATGAAGGACTGAATGTTTAGACAAGAAGTGTTTGGATAAATGGCAACATATGTGCTACAGAGCCCGAGTGTGAAGCTCTGTATCATCGGCGTGTCCTCAGAAGTACGACACCTACGAGACATTCTACTACAACAAGATTCCACCATGAATCATCGGCCCCCTCTATTTCACTGAGTTTTATTACAAATGTGTTTACTTCTAATCAGCGTAATGGACTAGACCGTGAGCGCTTGAAGCTGTCTTTAACGTGTGTGTGTGTGTGTGTGTGTATACACACACACACACACACACACATCCATCCATTTCTGTACCGCTTATCCTCACAAGGGTCACGGGCGTGCTGGAGCCTAGCCCAGCTATCTTCGGGTGAGAGGCGGGGAACACCCTGAACTGGTCGCCACCCAATCGCAGGGCACCTAGAAACAAACAACCATTCGCACTCACAGTCACACGCATTTTAAAGTCTTCAATCAACCTACCACGCATGTTTTTGGGAACATCCGTGGTAGGTAAACCGGAGTACCCAGAGAAAACCCACGCACGCACAGGGAGAACATGCAAACACCACACAGGTGGGGCCGGGATTTGAACCCCGGTCCGCAGAACTGTGAGGCAGATTTGTTAACCAGTCGTCACCATGCCGCCAAAAAAAATTAATGTTTATGTGAAATATGCAACATAATGAGCAAATGCTGTGGATGATATGAAACTAAAGCATAGTTTGTGAAGAGAAGCAATATATATATGTTTTTTTTTTTTAAATTAATGTATTTATTTCTCCATGATCCTCTTTATCCTGTGCGGTGTAACAGCCAGGCCATATTTTATGTGTTAGATTTGCTATATCCGTGTGGCTTTATAAAGTATTTCTCAAGCCTTTATAAGGTACTAAAAATGATCAAGTCTAGAAGCTAGCGGGCACTTATTGTGCAAACCTGTGTGTTGTGAGGTCTGTAGCATTTCAGTATTACTCAGTATGGAATATCAGTATGGCCAGCATAGAGTGCTGTGGATTGCACTGCTCACTGAAATCCTTGACGGAAAGGGCTTTATTAAAAAAAAATAATAATAATTAAAAAAAAAAAAAAAAAAAAAAATGTTCATGTGATGCAGTATGATTAAAATATTACATGTGTAGAGTTTTACAGTGGACAGATGTGCTTTTGCCCTCGTTTAAGCAGCCAGACTTTTCTCACTCCACTTTTCACCAGGCATATTAGACCCCAAGCTTGTATAATATATAAACAGTGTAACATTAAAGTTGACAGCATTGTGTGATGTTGAAACGGGACAAAGTGGTGGTCAGCTGTGGGTCAAAGACTGTCAGGGCTCAGGCGTGGCTGAAAGCCAACCTGCGAACGTGTCTGCCCCGAATGCTAATGGATTAGCGCTCGCCGCACATACATCGGCACGGGGAAACTCAAGATGACTTTTAACAGCAAAGGCCGCCAATGAGTCGCCATCATAAATTCAGGGACACGTGATGTCTGAGGCAGCCGGGCTGTATGCCGGGTTTACTCCATGGAGGGACGGGGTGATGGAGTAAAGGGGAGCAGGTGGGCTCCACGTTGGCCGACCTTGCTTCTCAAGCCCTGCAAGGTATGAGCAGAGTTTGCTGCCAGCTGTGGCTTGACACAGTAACAGCCAAGGTACCATCCAAAACAGGTAGACTATTGAAGTTCTCCACCGAGATCAGAGTTCTCCAAATGTTGTCCCCTGAGGGTTGCAGACAGAAAAATCAAAGGGTACAAGGGCCACCCTGACATTTTTCACCTTTAATTCGTTAACACGGGTGTTGCTCATCACTTGGGGGCCAAGGGCAAACCCAGTCATTTTCACCTCAATACGTCTTTTGAAATCTGCCGGCTTAAGTAAACAGTTACGTAACCATTTTTATACGTTCCCCTTCCCCTTGTCGAGTGAATAATATTAATCATTGAGGATTTTGAATATTGATGTCTTGCCTCAACTAAAAAGTGCGATTTTGAGAAGTCTCCTATTTCCTGAGATAGAGAAAAGTCCTTAAAATGCTTCTTGAGTATTAATATCTAATAAGTTAATAATTGCAACACTTTTAATATAATTGATAAGAACATTAATCAGCATTGGTTACAGTTAACATTTAGCATTAAATACGTCTCTGTGATGAAAAGCAATACTCATGTCACTCTTCATTTTTCCATTTAGTTTTCCTGCCGTCTTCCTAAATCAGGTTTGACTAAGCGCAGTAAAATGGAACTGTCCATTGCATGAAAAGGGAAAGGGGAGCTTTGAAGTAATCATGATAGATTAAGCATTTTCATGTTTTTAAGTTAGTCAATTCAGACTTAAACAAAATTAATTGCTCTAAACCGAAGAAAACATTATTTTTCAGTCTTCATGAGACATTGGGGCAACCTGGAAATCTCGGGGCAATTGTCTGAGTTTCAGTTCTACATTTTTATGCATAGAGTTTCCCTATTTTTGGCTTGGTTTGTGTGTCCCCTGGGGTGAGGTCAACAATAGGATTTTGTTGTAGTGGTCGTTGCCTGGCGCTGTTAGTGAAATGACCGTCCCGCACGCCAATCTGTCGTTCACTCGCCTTGTGGCAAAAGAGCTCTTTTGTTTCCCACTTGCACACGAGTGCAATGAGTTCTACATTAGAGAGACCAAACAGCCTTGCACAAACGCATGGCACAACGTTTGTGAGCAGCTTGTCGGGTCCAGAGTCTGCGGTGAATTTACGTCTCAAAATGAAGGGACATTCCTTTAAGGACAACAACGTCCAAATTCGGCACAAGGAGGAACGCTGGTTTGAATGCGATGTAAAGAAGACATTGACTCGAAAAGGTGTCACTAAACAGAGGAGGCGGTTTGAGGCATCACTTGTCGTCTGCCTATAACAATGTCTTGACATCTGGCCCCCCAAAGATTGCTTCATTCTACTAGAAGAGTGAGCCTAATGAGCTGTTTTGCCACAAGGCAAGTGAACGAGCGGTTGGTATGCAGGACTCTCTTTTCACTAATCACGCCGGGCAACAACAACAATAACAACACCCTATTGTTGACCACACCCGCTGAGGCATAAAGGGGAAGACTCCACACCCAAGAATTGAGAACTGAAGAAGCCTGATGGATACAAGGTGAAATGTCTTTAATAAACGACAACAGTCCAGTTCTCCCAATTTAACAGATTTGCAGATTACCATGATCTGGGTGACTGAGAATGTACACAAACTTGCAATGCCCATATCTTTAAAATAATGCATTTGTTTTATTTCGATCCCACTGTAGTTTGTTTTCCTTTCATTTGACCTATTCTCTGTCGAACAATAAACAGGCTGCAGTTTAAGGGTGCCAAATAGTATACCGTTATTTTTGCCAATGGAAATCCAAATTATTGCATTCTGAACCAAAGCGAAAGCGTTCTCCTCATGTGGAATGTAGTCTTTATAGTGTGTGCTTTAAACACAGACCCTGCTGATTTAACTTTTGCCACCCCCCAAGTGGAGGCCATTGCTTTGCATCATTTTTACTCCTAATTGCTAAGAGTGAGGATGTTGAGCTTATCTAATGGGCATTTCCAAACGCAGTCGCTGTCGTCAGGCACAGTGCAGCAACAGCCGGAATCACAATGTGTAATTTGGCAGCAGGGGACAATGAGCTAATCTCGCAGGGGACCACGTGTGTGCAATTTAAAACCAATCAAGATGCCTTTGCATTTTATAGGACTGCCACTCCAATTGTGCAGTAAATAAGAGTTAAGTTTGGATCGCAGAATTGTTGTCTGTGTGCATACGTGGAGGTCGTTTAAAGGACCGACTTGCAGATTTCACACATTTTGACACTAATAGAGGCCATTTTTCCTGATCCTGTGGCTGCTCCCCTGCCAGTAATTAGGTACAATTATGCCAGTGGATGATTTATCTACATGTATTGAAGAGTAGATTTACCAACCATCATTAGCAGCAGCAGTGTGGCTTTAAATGAAAGAAAAACAGGCAAGCGCACAAACGTTCTGGTGCTAGAATTTGTAATCCACTTATCTCCTATACTGAATAAAACACTGCTGTGGTTTGCTGTGACTGTGTGATGGCTGGAGTAGACTTACTTCATACTCTCAATCCTTTTTTCTCTCTCTTTCTTTCTGCAAATTAATTTATGGTCTAATTACTGGACAAGCCTCCAGATATGAAGGAACACAAATCACCGCTCCTTACCAGATGGCAGAAAAACGGCGCAGGATAATTGAAAATCTAGAAATGGATCAATATTTAGAAGCCCAAGGTTACATGAAGTGTGACATTACAATTAAAATGGAAATATGATACATTTCATCCTCAGGCAAATTGGTTGCTCTTATTTGATGTAGTCAGGCTGAAGATGGCTTTGCAGGGAGGAGGAGGAGGGAAGAAAAAAAAAAAAAAAAAAAAAAAAAAAACAGTCCAAGCTTTAAAACGCATGTTTCGAACACATGCTGCACATGGACAGCTAGCAAGTAAAATATGTGCCGTTTCAGTTTCACATGAGCACCTTTAGCCACATCTCAAACACACATGCACAGTGTTGGAAAGGTCTGGTGGTCTCCCTCCTGACAGGGTGCCAAAAAGACTTCACACCCACCTCACAAGGCCCATCCCGCCTGTCTCAAGCATTTACCTCTGGCCTGTTAAAAATGATATCAGCTCATAGAGGGCAAGCATTAGCATTTGCATTTTATTGGAAGCGCTGAGATTTAGAGCGGCGGATATATCAGCTCTGAGCAGGCAGAATTAGTTAACAATGCATTACCTGCCTTTTATGGCAGCTATAACTCTTTTCCCTTGGTGGAGAGAGGAGATGAGGGAGTGGGGGTGGTGTCGAAGTGTGTGTGTGTGTGTGTGTGTGTGTATGTGTGTGGGTGGGTGGGGGTTGAAGGGTGGAACAGAGCCAGCAGAGGGTTGGCCGTGGCGCAGCGAACGGGGGGCGTTGGGCATTTGGAATGAACCAGCTTTGTCTCTTGTGCTTTACTGCACATTAAGTGTGATAGCCACCCAAATTAGAGTATCACATCGCAATCACCTTCACACAGTTCAGTGCACCAGTCATCACCACGGCGCTTTATATCAGGAAGCAACAAGGTAATGGACACACAGTTGTGGGTGAGACGTGCCTGCATGATCACAGCATTAGAGAAGCCATATCATACGTTGATGAGCTTAGAGCATAAAGCACTGACCGCCGTCCTCTGCTTTTATACACAAAATGGCGCATTGTGTCGCAGTGAGGGAGCAATTGTGTGCCTTTGTTTTTTTGTTTTTTTTTCTCGGGACCCCCTTGAACACGCTGCGTAACACTGATTAGGCCCTCTGCAGCAGTCGCTCTGCTCACCACAGCTGCACAGTAGCTCCCCCAACACTCATTTTGTGTAATGTGCTGCAAGAGGACCCTCCTCTGCCACGGGCAAGACCCCGTGGAACTCATTTGCACTGGAAGTTGGGAGCACGGGGGTGGAGGGTGGGGGTGGGGGGGGGGGGTGTTTGAAGTGCAGAGACTGCTGTGAAATCTAATATAAGACGAGAAGCATGTGTAAGCGTGTGAATGGTCTTTATGCACACTACAACCCACGGAAACTGTCGATGAGGTTGTTGACATGACTACTTGCATCACATTTACTAATGGCTATGCAAGACTGACCTCTAGGGTATGCTTAAGCATTACTGTTGGAATCAACGAATATTAGAATATAATTTACACCCACTGGCCAGACCATGAAATACACCTGGAAAATGTAATAAGAGACAAATCATAAGCGGTGTAAAAAAAAAAAAAAAGACTATTACAAACACTTTTATTTTGACATTTTAAAGGAAAATAATGTAACGATAGTCCAATTAATTTAACAGCACATTTATTATGGCTGTAGTTTTGTTGTGGTGTACAACTGTAATACATGTTTCATACTCAAAGGTTTCTTGGGAACCGGCTTTATCAACTAGTCCTAACTACCTTTTGAATTCAGTAGTTGGAATTTTATTTCAAGATATCTGTGACATAATTGCGACAAGTTGAAATGACAGATAGGGGTATCTGTAACTCAGTTTTGTCAAGTCAAAACTGAATTTAAAAAAGTAAAAACTGAATTACAGATATCTGCGATATCATTTTGCCTCGGACAAATGATGTCACTTTTGCCAGTGATGTGTAAGGAGTTTCTCATTACAGATATCTACAATGTAGTTGCAGAGATCTGTTAATCAGTTGTACACATCTGTAACTCCAGTTTCAAATATCTACTATTTGATTCTGACAAGTCATAATTCCAGTTCCAGATATCTACAACGTAATTACACCCAGTTAAAATTTGATTTCGAGCCTCTGAAAAGGTACATCTTTGCGGTGAATTAAAGTTGTCTTCAACTAGAATTATGACTAGTCAGAGTCAAATTGTAGATATCTCAAACCGGACTTACAGCTATCTGCAACTCAGTTGCACATATTCGCAATTCACATAGTGGATATCAGCAACTGAATTGTAGAAATCTGTAACGACAAACCCCAAACACGTACGGCAAAAGTGATGCTAATTGTCTGAGGCAAAATGACATTGCAGACATATGAAATGCCAGTTCTATGTAGGAAGAATATGTTGTAACACATACAGGTATCTGAAAAGTTCTTTTAGACAAGGCAAAAACAAATTACGGATATCTGCAACGCAGATCCAGACTAGCTATTAGAAGTTAAAAGGGCTTCCCATAAAGACAGTTCTAACTGGTTGGTTACGTTTCATCCACGAGAGATTAGAACTGAACCAATGTAATGGATGTACTGTAAAATTAATTTGACAATCATTCCTTTTTATTCTACAAAATAAGGATTCATGTATTGAAAAGGTTACCATAAATGTACTTTGTTATCAGAGCCGGACATACCTAATGTGGCGTCTCGTGGGCGAGGTTTTATTTGGCAGGTCCCTTCCTTTGCAATTTACATACACTTACCAAAAAAAAATAAAAATAAAAATCCAACAGCATCGTTTTTAACATTATCTATAATATAACGTCAACCAATTTAAAAATGACATTTAAAATAACTATTGTAATATTACATATAAAAATGTAAAACCTAATAAATACATGTCTACTTTGCATGTACGGTCTAGTATACAATGTATTTTTTCAAGTCTCGCCAGTGTAGACACTGACTGAGTAGGTTTAATCTCCACAAATGAGCTATAATATTTAAGACAACTCCATGGCGCAAGCTACAGAAATATACCAACTGGTTATTTAATGATTAACAAACAATGTTGAGGCAAATCGCTCAGAAGCAAGTTAACAATTTAACAGTACACAGTGCTAAATAAAAGGCATTTGCAGGGGTGGAAGTAAGTAAATGTGTGAATTGCAATTACTGTAAGTCTTTTTAACCTTCAAGTTTCTGTGGTGAAACTCCAGCAAGTCGAGTCTAGACTAAATTCAAAGCACTGTAACTGTGTTCCATGACTACTGGTTGAGATTTTTAATCTCAATGAGACTTTCCTGGTTAAATATCCCCCACACCCCAAAAAAAAAATAATAAAAAAAAAATTAAATTAAATAATGTCGAGTTAAGATAGTACTTGGTCTAACGATGTTGTAGAGTGCCATGAAAAAGTATAGCCCCACTTAAATTCTTTTTTTTTTTTTTTTTTCATAGTTTCCCCACTTTAAAGTGAAGATCTTCAAATGTAACTATCAGACAACTATAACCCACGTAAACACAAAATAATTTTTTTTAAATGGTGTTTTCATTGATTAAGGGGGGGAAAAAATACATTGGTAAGATGTTTTCTTTCTGAAATGCTGTGTTACATTTACACCAGATGTAACAAGACACTCAGATTCCTAAACGTTCAATTTTTGTCTCGTCACTCAATAGAATATTCTCCAAAAAATCATTCAGATGTTTTTCCGCAAAAATAAAACAAGCCTTTATGTTCTTTTGGTCAGCAGTTGTTTTTGCCTTGGAACTTTGTCTTGGCTGCCATTTTTGCCTAATCTATTCCTTATTGTTGAGTCATGAACGCTGACCTTAACTGAGGCAAGGGATGCCTGCAGTTCTTTAGATGTTTGTTGTTTATTGTCCTAGGTTCCTTTGTGACCCCCTGGATGAGTTATCGTTGTGCTATCGGAGCAATTTTGTAGGCCGGCCACTCCTGGGAAGGTTCACCACTGTTCCATGTTTTCTTCATTTGAGGATAATGGCTCTGAGCGTGGATCGCTGGAGTCCTAAAGGTTTAGAAATGGCTTTGTAACCCTTTCCAGACTGATAGATGTCAAATGTTTGATTTCTTGTCCGTTCTTGAATTTCCTTGGATCGTGGCATTTTCTTGCAGCTGCTTGAGATCTTTTTGCCCACTTCATTTTGTCAAACAGGTTCTATTTAAGTAATTTCATGATTGAACAGGTCTGGAGGTAATCAGGCTTGGGTATAATCAATGAAAACGAACCAAAAAAGTGTGATGAGCCACAATTCATTCATGATTCAACAAGGGGGATCATTACTTTTTCACACAGGGTCAGGTAGCTTTGAATAGTTGAGTTCCCCTTAATAAATAAAATCATTTATTTATTTATGTGTACATGGGCTAGCTTTGTATGATATTTACATTTGTTTGATGTTCTTACACATCAAAGTGGGGAAACTATGCAAAACTATAGGAATTTGATAAGGCGGCCAAAACTTTTTCCCGGCACGCTAAGTCAAGCTGTACAAAATTGCTCAGTTACAACATATATTGCAGTGTTACATTATTTTCACTGATCACAACACAAAACAGTGCATTTACATCTTTAAATGCTGAATGTACAATTTAATGTATGAAATGAAATTTACAGTATATATATATATATATATATATACTTTAGAAAAATATATACAGTATGTTTTTTCCCCCCAACATTTGCATGAGTTTTTACATCTACCAATGTAACAACACTGGTACTGTGATAAATATTGAAATATCCTGTATATGGGAGTAAATTTACAGTATGTAACCATCAGATTCAAAAACATACCTTTTTTTGGGTGCCCATCTGTTTCCCCATATACTGTATATTGTGTGATTGGCTGAATGAAAAGCAATAACTTTGTACACTTGGTAGGTTGTCACTTTATCAAGTTCAGCCCATGCATAAGTCTGCTAGCACGCTTACAATCGTATTTTTATTTTTTTTAAATGGTATAGTTTACACAATTTCACTGTCTTGTCTATTACTTTATCTAATCAAACCAGCACATAACTGACATGAAGATTAATGTTTGACCAGCAAGGGATGGTCTAATTGGTGAAGTTAGGGTTAGCTTACTGACGCCTGACGTTTCATAGTGACAGAGGTTAGCTGTCGTAGTTGTTGTTCTCGCTGATCTTTGAGTTTAAAATTCCTTATCGATTGTCATTTGTAGTATCAATTGGGCATTGCTTTCCATCTGAATCTGTTAACATTCCCATATTAACAAGATTTATATTGCAGTATATTCAATGTGCTGCGATTGGCTGGCGACCAGTTCAGGGTGTACCCCGCCTCCTGCCCGATGATAGCTGGGATAGGCTCCGGCGCGCCTGCAACCCTAGTGAGGAGAAGCGGCTCAGAAAATGGATGGATGGATGGATAGTCAATGTGTATTTTTCCACAATTTAGTGGTTCCCCCTTCCCTCACCTAAATCTCTTTATACGGGTGAGGTGGCCCTGCTTGTAATGCAATAAAGAACACAGGCATCTTCCTCATTTTGACATTTAGCTATAGAGCAATGATTCCCTGTTCATGCCCGCTTTGCACCTCTACATGTGTTGCTGCCACACATGAGCAGCAGACCCCCCTCAACCTACCAGCCAGGGTTTGTCAGCAGACAGTTCCAAGCTCCATAAAGCAGCCTGCTGCTTCATCCCTTTGCCCAGCTTAATGGTCCCTGGGGCTGGAAATTTACTAGTGACCTTTGCATTATAGTTACAGCATAACAGGCTTTTTGCTCGGGAAATTCCATCACTTTAGATGTAGCTGAGCAGCTCTTTGTACGTGTGAGGGCTTAAGAGTCAGGATAAAGGGCAGCAAGGGAAAGGTGGGGGGGGTGTTGGGAGACTGAAGGGTATTAGGTTTTACAATTGTGGCAGTTTATTTTTGTGTAACAGAAAGCTAAAACAAGTATTAATGGACATTTATATTCTAATAGAAAGCACTGCTTTTTATTTGAGCTAGGTGGGGCTGTGCTTTGTGGGAAAACTCATGGGTGAAAATTATTCATCACACACAGTAATGATATATTTTTTTAGACCAGTGATTCTCAACTGGTGGGGAAATGGCAAATGGCACTGCCATTTTGGGTGGGTCACAGACAGGTGTTAAAAAAATGACAGGCCACCAGTTTACGATGGTACCGACATACGACATTTTGAGGTTATAGATGTATTTCACTGTGTACAAGTTAGTGGTTTTCATTGGATTGCTATGTGGCCAAGAAGTGTTTTTTCCCCCCCAGAAAAATATTTACTGTAATTATGACCGTATGACTGCATTATTGTAGGGTAGTGATATACTGTGGCATGTTTTGACTTATTTATATATTTAAAAAAAAAAAAAAAAAGAAAATTGGGTTACATCATGCTTTAGGAGCAGTGATATATTTGGCGTGCATCCCGCACTTGCCTTTTACTTAGAGAATAACATTTTGACAAGGATGCATCAGAAACATTACATAACTTCCAGTGGCAGCCTCTTTCACCCAAAAAAAAATTAAAAAAATAAGCCATTGGTCTTTTTATCACGTCTGCACCCTTCCTTTCCATAAAAGAAACAACTACTGATGTTGCACTTACCTAAAAAGAGCTTAGTGCAAAGATATTTTTGTTCTTGCAGTTGTCCTGTTCATCCTCAGTTTCTTAAGACGCTCAGAAAGGCACTTCAAACATGTAAATGTGTAGTTCTGTTTAAAAACAAGATATACAAGGCTATTTTTGACCAACACATGCTCTTTATTGTTCTTCACTTCTGTTAAGGTGGGTCGCGAGATTAGGAAATTGTGGGTCACAGGGTGGCAACAGTTGAGAACCACTGGTTTACACTGCTATTTAGCCACTGTGCTATTATGTGTTGAAGAATACAAATCTCAATAGGCAGCGAGCATATATGAACGTTAACGTTCTTAAGAACAACTTTGTGGGACCAAGTGACATATAGGCCTAACGAAGTACTCAGAAGCAAATGGAGGAAGAAATTAATATGTATAATTTTGCCCAACAGTGACATCTGCTGGTAATACAGTCTAGTACATGCTATTACTGCTTTTTAAAACATTGTACTGGGCTAAAACTTGGGGTTCCTTGTCATTTAGTTCAGCAGTTCTTCAATCAAATTAGTCAATTAGCTATCAC
Organism: Phycodurus eques; assembly: GCF_024500275.1. NCBI lineage: Eukaryota > Metazoa > Chordata > Actinopteri > Syngnathiformes > Syngnathidae > Phycodurus > Phycodurus eques. Next base: position 8,342,830 of record NC_084525.1, on the reverse strand, counting down.
GGTCATATTTTTGGCACAACTTTATTTCCTTGCAAGTCAGCTGGGATAGGCTCCAGCACCCCTTGACCCTAACCAGGTGCAGCTGGAAAAGTTTAAAAAAAGATTCTTCAGAATGTTTGAGATCGATTGGCAAATAAAGTTCAACAGCAAACTCAACATCTAAACAATTTATTTAAGTATGTTGCCATACCTTGTTGTAACATCACAAAAGGAACGTCTCACTTTTTGTTTTAAAAAAAAAAATATGAAAAAAGACTGTCACACCATAACTATTGTATGCTTCATTGCTACGCAAAATAAAGCTCAGTAAAAACATATTTGGCCCTAAAAACTATTTTGGAACACAAGACACCCACTTAAAATTCTCACCCATCTCGGATAAAAACATTTTTATCTGTGCAGATAAAATGACAGAAAGCACTGAAAAATATTTGCTAATCAAAGCCAGGATGTGCCTGATCAGGAAACATTCTAGAGCTTCAAGTAAATATAACAAATTATCCACCCAATTAAAATTTCATGATTTCAGTACTAATATTAAAAATTAAAACTGCAGGCTTACCATGAGTGATTTCAAGAGTCTAGAAACTAAGCAGTTGGACATTTTCAGCCACAAGGTGGCAGACCACAATCAATGGTGACAGATTCTGCAGTTTCTCATTAGAATGCAATGATGTGTTTGTTTGTGTTACACCTGGTGACAAAAAGGATGGTCTAAAGAGAGCAGTGGGTCTTGGCTGAGGGTCTGTGTCCACTGTATTAGCGTCTTTGTTGAACAATGTACAGAGTATGGGATGTGGTTAGGGGGGGTAAAAATGTCTGACGCAAGCTTGTCCCTGTAGCGGAGTTTTCCTTTCCTTTGGAGGTGACCAACTCACTCATGCGCTCACTGCGTCCTTCTCCTTCTTGTCGCTGTCTTCGTGCCAGGTGAGGCGTTCCTCGTAGAAGGCGATGACGATCTGCGGGCACTTTATATTGGCGTCCTTTGCGAGCACAAGATCGGCCTCATCAGAATCTTTCCTGTAGGAGAGAAAAACATTTTTTTGGATCATGGACATGTTACCCGAGATTGAAGGTCCAATCAACACTTATTACTGGTCAACTTGCAATTCTCGTCATAAATGTTAAACAACACATACAGTCGTTCAGCCAAGAGCTTTGACAATCAAGCAAAAATTTTATATAGGAGCGCTGTATGGTGGCAGTGAATGCAGAGGAACTCAACAAGCCGAAGTTTGGAAGATAGTGAACAGTTCTTCTAAAATTAGGTTTCACACCGTTTATTGCCACTCCCAGTTGAAGTTTACCGTCAAACTAGAGATACAACAACAAATTACACATTGTCTATTTATAACAGCTTTAGCTTTGCCGAAAGAAAGTCTGCTTAGCTTAATGCTAACAAACAATGCAAAACAAATAGGATGAGCAGTGTCATAACCCTTGAATCAACGGATATTTGAAAAAACTACAGAGCAACATATGTAGACAGCCATAACAATACAGGCATATATTCTTTGTTCTCAGCGAAAAACAACCAATAATATTACTACAAATTAATGAGGAGTTACGAGCAGCTCCATTTTTGGCCAAAGCGATGAAACCAGGAGCCGCACAATCGCAATGAGTTAATCTTGATGCACAGTTTACGACTTTACCTTTGATTTAATAATGCTATTAATATGTTTGTAATGTACAATATCATAGGGTGCAACTTTTTTTTACTAAAAAAAATAAAGTTTCTTGGGAAGCTGGAATGGAAGAACAGTATTTCCATTCATTTTAATTAGGAAATATGATTTGAGATCAGTTTTTTTTTTTTGTTACAATTGCGGCCAACAGAACAAATTAAACTTCTCTCTCAAGGCACCACTTTGTGAAAATGCAAAAATGAAGTTATGACATCACCCATGTCCCGGCGGAATACATTTTAAACAGGTGAGGCCCACCAGTAACAGATTTGATAGTAAACCTAACATAACAAAATTAATGTTTCCATGTCGACTTCGTCCCCGTCAGCACAAGTGGTTAGCACTTAGCATGTCTGCCCAACAGTTCTCAGGTTGGAGGTCTGAATCCAGGTTTCAGCCTTCGTGTGTGTAGTTTGTTTTCCCTCTGCTTGTGAGCTTTTTCTCCGGGTACTCTGTGTTCCTCCCACATTTCAACAACATGGATGTTATCTTCATTAAAAGACCAAGTTGTGAATGGTTGTTTAAATGTGCCCTGCGATGTGTACCTCACCTCATACCCCAGTCAGCTGGGATAGCTCAGCCACGACCCTTATGAGGGTAGGTTTTATGGAAAATTGATCGACTTCATCCCCCTATCCTGTGTAAGTGCCATTTATACAGAACAATACAAAAATTGTGTATTTTATAGCAGAGTAAAAGTTGCTTAAATATATTAAAATACTCTGCAGTGAAAGAGACAATTGAAAACGCCAGAGGATAAAAAAGAGGCAATGTGTGTGCAAATCGAGATAAAGCATTAATACTAACTTATAAAAGCCTCACTGAGATGAGCATGCAAACATAACACGTACCACTTCATTAGGAACATCAAATCACCACACGAGTCTGTTGCTCCAATGATTTTCTCTGGCTCAAGGCCCTTCTCAAAGCCACGGGCCACTAGAATTTCTTCCTGAAAGACAAAGCGACACAGCTACTTAACATGAAAACTGCAATAACTGTTTTTCCTGAACTTACAGCAAGTTAAATAGAAATAAATGTTTACCCATCATATTAAAAATACACAATCAGAACCAGTGCCGAGGCTTACCATAGCTATGATGCAATTCTTACCTCCTTTTTCTTTTTAGGTTTGCTTCCACCCTCCTCATCATCATCCGAGCCCCTCTTCTTTGAGCTACCGGAGTCTTTTGCACGTCCGGAGGGGGCTGTGCTGGACTTGCTGCCTCCACTACTTGGAGTAGAACTCCCACTTTTTTTGTAAGTCTTCATGAACTCCGAAATGAGCTCTGGACAGTCCAGGTTCTTCTCTGGTTCCCATGTGTTGTGCTTTCTGAGAACAAATCACAGCAGGGTGAGTCAGGGCCAATATAGACAACAATCTTGGGATATAGGTACTCATTATAGGGGAGAAGGAGGGGGGTAGTTTTTCAAAAAAGGTCCAACCCCCATTATCCTAACACTAATTGAACAATTACCATTTATACTCCACAACAACTAAACAAATAATTTTCATTTTCAAGAAAAGTCATAATACATTAACATACCATATTTTTTTGGAAAAAGTCAGTTTTCCAAGATAAAGTCATAAGACTATGAAAAAAGTTTAACAAGGCAAGAAAGTTTGAATTTTTTTGGTAGCAAGTGTATTTTAAAATACATTCTCGTAATTAACGCCTTTAACCTCTGAAAAAAGTTTTAAAAAGGGGGCTATATTCATCCATCCATTTTCTACCGCTTATCCGAGGTCGGGTCACAGGGCCAGCAGCTTTAGCAGGGACGCCCAGACTTCCCTCTCCCCAGCCACTTCATCCAGCTCTTCCGGGGGGGGATCCCGAGGCATTCCCAGGCCAGCCGAAGGATGTAGTCTCTCCAGCGTGTCCTGGGTCGTCCCCGGGGTCTCCTCCCGGTGGGACGTGCCCGGAACACCTCACCAGGGAGGCGTCCGGGAGGCATCCGAATCAGATGCCCCAGCCACCTCCTTCGATGTGGAGGAGCAGCGGCTCTACTCTGAGATCCTCCCGGATGACCGAGCTTCTCACCCTGTCTCTAAGGCAGAACCCGGACACCATACGGAGGAAACTCATTTTGACCGATTGTATCCGGGGATCTTGTTCTTTCGGTCACGACCAACAGTTCGTCACCATAGGTGAGGGTAGGTTTTTTTTTTTTTTAAAGAACAAAAGGCATGTTCCAGGAATGAAGTCTTTTTTCAGTAAAATTGTTTTGGGTTTTTTCTTTTGGGACTATATTCTCAAAAGAAAAAGAAAAAGAAAAAAAAATCACTGGAAAAAGACTTCATTCCTATAACATGCCTTTTGTTCTTAAAATTTGTTTTTTAATTGATTCCATGTCAGATTTACGTGATAATACATCACGATCATTTCACTTTTGATTGACCCAAATCTAGCGTAAGGAGGAGTAATTTGTTTATGTCTGCTTTATTGGCATGCTGGTCATAATGTTTTTAAACAATAATACACAATTTATAATTATTTATTTTGCAGATGCCAGATTGAAAACCCCTGCACCCCCCCCCCCCCAAAATTTTTTATTTTTTTTTTATAAATAATTTAAGCACCTGAGCTCCAAACAATAAAGAACGATTGAGTAGCTTCTTTCTCGACTTCCACATGTCTCGGCTAGGCTAACAATGAACCATCATAAAACAGGATCGTTGCTCATACACTTTCCCCTTTAACCAGTTCCGGTGTTCTTTTGTGTATTAATATTGTAACAAGCATTATAACTTACTCAGAATATCCCTTCCACTTGAGAAAGAACTCGACTCTGCCTTTCACCACCCTCCTGTCCAGCACCTTCTCCACAACATACTCTTCTTCATCCGATGATGAAGAGTCGTCTTCGCGAGACTTTTTGCCCATTGCAAAGTTGGTTGAGCAGGGAGCTTTACACGACGCTATTGTTCACTTGAAGGCGCAGTTTCTGAAAATGATAAACTCAATTTGAAACATCACGAGTGGCTTACAAACGACAGGGGAGGTGGGAAGGCCCCGTGTTGTTCTGGTTACCACAAAATAGGCTAACTCTGCTCCAGAGTAGCAGTGCGAAAACTACAAATATTTGCGCTTGTTTTATTAGGTCAACACAATTATCTGAGCATTATTTAAAACAATATTAGACTGCAAAACAAAAATGATGCATTGCTAGTTCAAGCTAGCTAATCAATGGGCCCCGCAGGCAAACGTGCTAACGCAGGTAGCCTTTATCGAAAGCTAACAAACGGAGCGCTCCATAAACACTGCGCTCCTTGCACCAGCGATGCTTACTCGTTTGCTTACCTTGTTGATGCGATAAACAACTATTCTGACGGATTACCGATTGTTTTTTCTGGGGGTGGCTGAAGCTAATTTAGCATGTAGCCAAGAGCACATAAAGGTACTGCGCTGGCTCGCTTGCTACTGTGCGTGAAAAGCGCGCCTTAAAGCCTCACAATGAACGTATCCGCCCCTCACTCACTCACTCACTCAGGTAGTGACCTATATTCTCCGGTCAGCTCCTCGTCCCTTCAACCATTGTAGCCCATTTATTATCATCAGTCGAAACTTGATGATTAATGCGGCACTAAAAAAGAACATGCACATGAGATATTACTGGAATTATGGTAGATTCCCACCGATATGGACATTAAATACAGCTATGCGCCCAGCCCCAATGTCTCAAATAAATGACGTTCCTTGCACCGCAATCGAAATGCATTTTACTCAGTTCAATGACAAATGTGTTGATATACGTACTGGCGTGCTTTCTGATTAAAATAATATATTTTACAAGACTGACACAATACATATTCGAGGATACGCATACTTGGGTTGTCTGGAACAAACGTCCACACCTACCTCATTTACGATTGGAGGTTGCCAATGATTGACAGAATTTTGCCCAATGAATACTCTTGCTTGAATGACGCCAGGCCGCAGCGGGAACTACTGACCAATAGCTACGTTGAAGAAGTGGATGTGTTACTATTTATGCTACTGTTGAGAGGCAGTCTTCGCTTGCTTGCTTGACGCAGTTCACCTTCCTAACTGAAATTCAATTGTGTCGTCTGAAGTTGTACTGCGAGATGTCGAAAGATGTGAGTACCTCGTTATGCTAAGGCTCGAACTATACCAGTTGGAATGCGATTTTTTTCCCTTTCTTTCTTTCCATGTTTTTGCTCTCATTTTAAATACGCGACACGAACCGCAGCGCCGCCATTTTATAAGAGCCCGAGCCTCGTGGTCTTTTGTTCTGACGACTTGCGTGTCGTTGTAATTCATGATTGTTTTGAATTGTTTCCCCACACATCGCAACTAAATATAAACACCATTGTCTCTCTGGGTAACGTTTTGTATTTGTCAACGATTCCGGTCGTAAATATTCGCCATCGGTGCATTAGCCTTCTGCTACAATACTGTGGCGTAATGGCGGCGATGTCGTTCTCCCCCACCCAACCCAGGATTGCAACGCGGAACATTCGCTGCTTATTCCGATATGTCCTATTTTCAAGCCACGTTATGACACTAAAATGGTGCCGACACCCAATGCTACTGTCAGTATACATGCAGTAGAACACTGAAATCATGAAGTATGTTGACTCTTCTGATTTATTGTCTCGTATTGTGCAGATTCCACGTGAACCAGAGCAGCTTCGCAAGCTGTTCATCGGAGGCTTGAGTTTTGAGACCACAGACGAAAGCTTGCGGGCCCATTTTGAACAATGGGGGAGTCTCACTGATTGTGTGGTAAGTGAATTATTTGTGATTGTATTGTGTACGTTTTCACGGGACTGTACATAAATGTTCTCTTGTTATGCTCAGGTAATGAGAGACTCCAGTAACAGGAGATCCAGGGGTTTTGGCTTTGTCACCTACTCATCAGTACAGGAGGTTGATGCTGCCATGGCTGCCCGTCCCCATAAGGTGGATGGAAGAGTGGTTGAACCCAAGCGTGCTGTCTCCAGAGAGGTAAAAGCTATAGTATGACGATGTTTGTGGTTTTCGTGTCATGAATGGAAAATGGGGGGGGGGGACGCTTTGGTTTGATCAATGTCTCCAATTACAGGATTCCAATCGACCAGGTGCTCATGTAACTGTAAAGAAAATATTTGTTGGAGGTATTAAAGAAGACACTGAGGAACCACACATGCGTGATTACTTCGAGCAATTTGGCAAGATTGAGGTTATTGAAATTATGAATGACCGTATTACGGGAAAGAAGAGAGGCTTTGCATTTGTTACTTTTGATGACCATGATGCAGTTGACAGGATCGTCAGTAAGTGCAATTTTCTGCAGTTTGGAATAACAATGTAAAAAGCTGCACATTCACCATACATATTTTGTCCCTCTGTACAGTCCAGAAATATCACACCATTAACTCCCACAACTGTGAAGTTAGAAAGGCCCTCCCACGACAGGATATGCAGTCTTCAGGAATGCGAGGAGGTACTTGTGGTTCTTGCAATGTACCTCATCTGGGTATGACATTCCAATGCTAACGTGTGGGTAATACTTAAACAGGATTTTCAGGCGGAAGGAGTGGTGGTGGTGGCGGTGGCGGTGGCGGCAGTGGAAGACCCTATGACTATGACAGAAGTTTTAACCAGGGTAAGCACAGTTTACACGAACGGGAATGTTTTTTTTTTTTTTTTTTTTTTTTTTTTTTTTATAATAAATATACACGTGTCTATCTTCTTTCAGGCAGCAGGGGTAGATATGGAGACAACCATTACAATGGTGATGGTGGTAAGTTTACAGTTCTTGTTTATACAACCCTAATCCCCACAGCTTTTGACTGCTATACTGAAAAGGACACTTGTTATTAGGATATGGCGGTGGCCCTGGGGGAGGATACAACAATGGAGGGAGCCGTGGTTATAACCAAGGGTACAACCAGGGCGGTGGAGGCTATGGTGGAAATAATTATGACAGCAATGGTTACGGTAAATATTGTCTTTATTTTGCTGAACACTACTGCATTTGACTGTACAGTAATAATCTCGCGTGTATTGCAGGCAACTGCGGGGGAGGTGGTGGTGGTGGCGGCGGCAACTACAACATGGGTCACTATGAGACTCAGTCTTCTAACTTCGGCCCAATGAAGAGCAACTTTGGCGGTGGCGGCGGTGGAAGGAGCTATGGTAAGGCGATAGAAGCAGCAGTTGATTTAATTCATAGACACATTTTTGATGGAATGTTGAAATCTCTTTGATTCAGGCTGAAACTGTGTCCATTACAAGCTTAATGTAATAAAAATGACAAATACTGAAGCCATAATTTAATAATGACTTGCACGGAGATGTTCTTGATAACATTTTGAAAATATGGAAATCTGGACCAATTATTTGAATTTTTATAGGTTGTCAGCTCTAAATCTGCAGGTTTTATTGCACAATTTAGGCATGTTATTTCAAGTAATTAGAATCAATGAATTCTAATTTATTGAGCTACCTGTATAGAGGCTTAATGTATGTTGTGTTTAAGGTGGTGGCTATGGAGGAAGTTCAAACAGTGGCTATGGACGTCAAGGACGGTTTTGAAGTGACAATGTGGTGAGTATTTCTTACCAAGGCCACCAGCTTTGCCAGTCTTTATAGTACCAGGGATCCGTTAAGTGCTCATACCCATTGGGGGAAAAAAAATAATCACTGGATCTCAGGTCGTATGAAGTCAGTGCACAGTTAACAATGTTGTTCCGTATTGTTCAACAGGGCTGAGTACTTAGGAGAGGAAGTGACAGCGAGAGGAGAGGAAGTGACAGGGCAGCTGCAGGTGTACCTCCTAAATCTGCTCAGCCAAACATGTGGCAGGTTACAGCTGCTGCAAGAGATGTATAATAGACTTGAAAAAGAAAAACATGGGGGGTCTTCAATTAAGCGTTTTTGTGGTTTTTTGTTTTGTTTGTTTTTTGTTTTTTTAATCTGTTTCTGGAAAGCAAGCATTCCAATGAGGGTTTTATGTAGATATTTTTGTCCTTGATCTCTGGTTTTATTTGTAACTGCATCAACGTTGAGCTGAAATAAACAAACTTTCAGTCTTTTTACAAACTTTTGTTAGCCTCAAGTGGTTTTGGGGAGAGGGATGGTGTAAGAATTGCTGCATACAGCTGGGAGTGAGATGCATCTGGGCGCTGGGAGCAGACATGAATGAACGAGCATCCATGCAGTAGGCCTCTACTGGTTGAGGGTTGACAGGTGCCGTGCAAAGGGTTGGATGCAGTGGGTACAAACTAACCCGAGTGCTGTGCAGATCATCTGGAGGATGCTAGCTAACATGCAGTCTTTGAGGCTAGCCATGGAAGCCAGCTGAGGGAGAGAAGTAGCAATCATCGCCAGGATCATTGAAGCAGGGGAGAGTGAGAACAGAAGCCTGAGGCTAGCAGGCAGCAGCTACCAAAGGCTTATAAGCTGCCTGTAGGTAAGACCAGACTTCTCAACTACTGATAGTAAACCTTGCTTTGTCACGTAGCTGTGGTAGTCAGATGTGTCGCACAGTAATGTTTAAACTCACAAAAATCTAAATTGGTAAATTGGCCTTCTAATAACATTTTGTCACCAAATATATTTGCATGCTGTGAATTTTAAATGCGCGCTGAGGAATTTTTTTGACTTGCTGTTTCTGATTTCAGGTAACATAAGTGTTCTCTCGGTGGACCAACTTCATTTAACTGGCAATGGATAAATCAGGTAAAATGAGTGTCATGATGTAGCGCACAGACAAGGCATTTATTTAGCTCTGCACCTAGTTGTGTATTTTTTTTTATTTATTATAGTAATTTGTAATGAAGATCCGTGTGTGTGTATGCTAATTTTCTTTGGGAGGGGGGGGCTGAGTTTGAAAATGTAGTGCACACATTTTTGTAAACTGCTAAATGCCCTGTTCGTAATTGGATTTAAATCCTTGGAAATAAGCAAGTTAAATGGACTTAAATCTTTTCTTGCAGGATTCTGGAGAATGAATGGTGCTTTCCTTTTGTTTTAAGAGACTATTTTTTTTAAATAAATTTTTATTTTTATAAACCGATGTTGTGTTTTTACTTGCACAATAAAATCTAAATGGAAAAGCATTGTAGCAGACACAACTGTGACTATAAGCAATTCCATGGGCCTGTCCACATTTCAGAATTCTTTGTTGTGCAAAATTGTGTGAGGCACTAAATAAGTTTCCCCATCTGCCATCTGTTGTAAGTAGTACTCTTCTATTGAATATGGTTGTCCAGTTTCATCTCTCAGGTGAGAGAACACCTCTGCATAGAGTTCAGTGAGGTGGCACTTGATGTACGTCAAGCTGCGCTGGAACTCTAATTTCTCTTGTACCAGGCTGTCTCTCTGAGCCTGCAGCTGACCCAGGTCTCGTTCAAGATGAATTATGCTATCTAGTTTGCGCTTGCGGCAGTTCTGAGCTGCCACTTTGTTCTTGCCCCGACGCCTGATGTCTTTAATCAGTGCCAGTTGGGCATCGGTCAGGGTGTATTGTGTCAGGAGCTCGTTGAAGTCGTCCACTGGCAGATTGATGATCTTTTCCATTGGGAAGGGGATCTTCAGCGCAATGGCCCGCCTCTCATCCCTGCACGCTGGTGTATGGACACTTCCTTGAGGCTTTGTATGCATGATTTGTTGCCAGCTCCCTCTGCTGGGCAACTCGGAGCTGTAAAGTTCACCCAGCTGTTTGGCTACCCGAAGGTTCAGTGCGTTGAACTGTGAATGATTTAAGTGGTGTTGTGCTGTGAAATAAGATGGTTGTGCACCTGTGTGCAGATATGAATCAGACTGACTCTGGTAGTTATGCGCTCTTCCACTGTGTTCAGCTGCCCTTTGTTGTTCCCCATCACTGTATGTAATGGGCATGTCCACAGGCCTGCATCCCGGTGCCCCAGCAACACAATTTTCTGGTGAGGCCAAAGGTGGACTGGAGCCCAGGGAGAGACCAGAGTCTGACTCTAGATCATCACCTGAATGAACAAATGAACTTTGGCTATGTGCTGTCCACATCATGTGCTGACCCTGGGGAAGACTGCTGTTTGGCCTTCTGTTCCCTTGACTATTACCTGATGATGAGCTCATTTGTTCTGTGAGAGTCCCAAGCGAAAGGTGAGATTGAGAGGAGAGGGGCAGCATTCTCTGGTTGAGTTGTGGTCCAGAGTGCTCATAGAGTGCCTCTCCGTTGGTGCTTGGGTGATGAAAGACTGCAGCTTCCTCAGAGTATCCGCCATCATATGAATCTGTCATGCCCACCTCAAAGGCAGCAGGAGCAGGCTCGTGGTGGCAGTGGGCAGCCCCATATGCGCCCATAGAAACCATCGGCTGAATGCTTTGGTATTGTGTTGTTTCATAGGTGCTTTCACCAGAAGTCTCTAAGCCCTGCAACAAAAATAAGGCACTCCGGTTAATGATTCACTATTAAGTGATTTGTGAATCTGTTTATCTCCATATTTTATTTACAAAATGCATTAAAAAAAAATCATATCTAGATTTTTTAGATTGTTTTTAACATCCACATTACAAATACAGCAGTATATACATTGATACATTCAAATTTCGCAGGTTTGTAGAAAAACAACTAGGTGAAGAAAATCAAGCAAAAACAAAAAAACTAACCATTTTATTAATAATGGTAATAACCAGGAAATTACTGTACAGTATGTATCCTTCTCACACGCAGTTATGGATATTTGGCTTTCGGGTGAAATTTCAAGTTCAACCTAAAATGCATTAAAACTTTTACAGAGGAACTTCACCTTTTCTCTTTGAATGGACATGTCCAACTGCTCAATATTTCAGTATGTTTTGCACAACTTTGTTTTCTAACAAGGAGCTTGATGGCACATTCACAACAGGTTTGATCTATGAATGGACCGATTAGAATTAGAACCTCTTCATCATGTTGACATTTTGACATCGTGAGACCAAGGCGACACCTGAAAATTGATCAACACCTCGCCATTGTAAGTAGCAGCGTTACAGGTGACTGCTGTCTTTGTGGAATTGTCACACTTAATTTCCACTCTTCAAATGCCTCTAAAATCCGTAACAAATACATGCAAGAAAAAAACAAGTGATTGCATATGATCTATTCACACTGCTCTTCTCACAACTAATATTTCATTTGTGCTATTTAAGTTAAGATTTTAGTGCAACGATGCTGTTTAAGACGCCAATCTTTTTGATGCGTCGACTGGGAGAACCCCTCGGAATTTCGGCCTGTACGAGCTTATTGATGGATGTTTTTCAACAAAAACTCGTCAGCTAATCGGAGAAGGGTTTCCCCGAGTAGTAGACAAAACCAAGAGATCAAGGAGATATTGTTTTAATCTTAGTTGAAGGTGTTTTTTGACCAAATTTTCTGCAGGTGATAACACTCAAAAGGCAATTTCTTTCATTTCACTAAAAATCTAAATTTCTCCGGAACCCATCCTCCGGTTTTTAAAAGTCCCGATACGTTGTTGAAGTGGCCATTCTAACCGGACTCAGCATTTTGAAAGACTGTCATTTTGGGGGAAATTTCATCACATTGCTATTGCAAGGCTTTAAATAGGATGTTCGCAGTGGGAAGTGGACCCTGAGCTCAGTGTCACAGTGTCATCAGCAGGTTGCACCTGAGAGACTGGAAGTGTCACAGAAAGGCTTAAAGTGGACATCCTTGGAAATTGTCATGGATTTGTTGTAAGTTTTGCAGTTAAACCCCTTGTTAGGGAAGAACAAGTTGTGGAACGAGGATTGAAACATTGAAATTTGGACATGAGCATCCAAAAGTTTACAGTCGGTTCAGTTAGTTTAAGGTCAAATTAGGTTAACCTGTAAAGGATCTAGTGTCAATGAAAAATAACTGTCAAATAGGAAAAGAAAGCAAATGACAGATGAATGGATAGAAGTTGATTCCTTAAAAGAAATCTGAGCTGAGGGTGAATCTTTGTTTTCTAATAAATATAATTTCACCTGGAAACAGTATGTAAAAGTAAAAGCTACATTCAGCAAACTACCATATTCCGATGAAACTAGCCTGTGCAAATGACACTGCAGTTACCTGCAGCTCTGTTATGGCCATCAGTTCCTGCCAGGCTGCGTCCATGTCTGAGTGCTGGGCTCCATGAGATCTACTGCTGAGTATATTAGCAGGCACTTCCCCACACAACCTGTTTGAGGTGCATGCTAATACCTTGAAAGAGCAAAATAATTTTAGGTGCAGTACATTCTGTGCTGTAAATAATTTTCAAATTCTTTGAAAAACTTACCTCACAGGTTCTCCTTGTTGGAATCACGTAGCTTGCTGTTGAACACATTTAGGACAAGCTCGCGTTGCAGCATTTCAACCTAGTAATTATCCATTATCATTAAATATCCAATTATCATCAACATGCCTCTACACATACAGTATTAGGATGTAGCTATTCGAAAATAAAAACAGGTTCTCTGCAAAGCCGGTGGTGCCATGTCTTAACACTACTACTATTTATTGTAATCTTTAGGTCAGTGCATGCTCATTTCAGGCAGTTTCATGTCTGTGCTGGTTTTTTGGAACACATTAAGGTTCCTGAACAGTTGACTCCTCCCATTAGTTGTGCCAACCAGTGATAAGACAATCTGTAGGGAAACAGCATATTCTGCAAGACTGGTGGAGGCCTGATGAAAGAGTGTACGTTTCTTGTAACACTGGCACTTTTATGACTGTCATCTAAATATTGCATATGTAGAAATTATTGTGTGTGGTTTTGCTTTGTTTTGCAACAATGCATAGCCTTGACTACTGTATGTTTGGATGAAATGTTTAATAATAGTGCACCGAGTAGCCAAAACTACATGAGCATTAAAATGATGTTCACCTGGTCAATTCTATATTGTGAGTGCAATCAAATTTCATTTGAATTTGAATTATCAGTTAGCATGTTGAATTTTTGTTTTTGTTTGATTTGAGTTTTAAGCAGTTGTTGTTTTCAGTGAATTCTTTGGGCAAAATATGAAATTGGGAAAGCTTTATGAAATGAATGTGTAATGTTTTATAGACTACACAATTGAATACAAAGTTTTAGAATGATTTATTACCATTTCATTATCATATTTTTTGTAGGCAATTCTGCATGTTGCAAAACAACTTCTAATAAGTCCGTAAAAGTTATGCTGAAATAAACATAAAGGTGTCAGAGTCACTCTGAAATTACTTCACTGTCACTGTAATCACTTGTGTAAAAACAGCAATCAAACTTGAAAAAAAATTCAAGTCATCTCACATCACGCTATATGACGCTGACAAGTAGTGTCACATGGAGTTCATAAATTATAAAAATCTCATAAAAATCCCCCAATAAAAAGGGTGTCAAATGTATGAAGCAACATACCTGAGCAGTATTCTCTACATGTATATCTCCACATGGTGAACATTTCAGATGATAATCGCCAACCTTTCTTGGCTCGCACAAAACTGCAGACTCCTCAAGGCGGTGTTTCCTATCCCAACTGTCTGTCTGTCTGCCCAGCGATACACTGAGCCACCAGCATAAATGGGATGGCTCTGTGCACTCAAAGGCAATGTTCCTCTAAAGTGGTTCTTGTATCCTTAATAGCACACTTGCACCCCAACCTCCAAATTTCCCCTTTGCCCACATGATAAACCACAAACCAACAATCTGGCAGGAACCATGTCAATGATTCAGTCACTCAGCACTCAAGAGAGTGGTACAAATCCCCTCCAAATATGTGAGCAATTTGGATCCTATTGATATGATGACAACAAAACAACAACAAAAAGCAAATCCGACTGAAGAACTGTCCTTTTAAATCCTCCCAAATGAAAGGTAGATGTATGAGGTGGAACACCTGGATTTGGAAGAAGACTTCTTTGAGCAGGGGTGGGATTGCGACTGAGTTGAGTACAAATGGAATGTACACTCTGCGACAGGTAAGAAAGACCTCATTGTTCCTCTACCTGGCAGAGAAAGCATCAAGGGTGAGAGTTAGAGAGAGTAGAAGGGGGAGAATGGAGGAGAGAGTGGAGTGTCTTAAATAGCAACCATTAAAATCCTTCACCCAAAAAAGACAACAATATTGTACCCTTATTGCCCTGATATGACTCAGTGCACCCACAAATTCTGTGAAACATACAGTAGAACTGCTCTGTAACAGCTTTCACATATGATCCTGATTGCTATCATTGGTGGACTAGTGGTTAGCATGTCTGCCTCACAGTTAAGAGATTCTGGGTTTGAACTTTCTGTGTGATGTTTGCACGTTCTCCCCGTACTTGCGTGGTTTTCTCTGGGTACTCCGGTTTCCTCCCACATTTCAAAAACATGTTTCTTAGGTAAATTTAAGACTAAACTGTCCGTAGGTATGAATGTGAGTGTGAATGCTTGTTTGTCCATACAGGTATGGCGATCAGTCCAGTGTGTACCTCCACTTTCTAGCCCAAAGCCAGCAGGGATAGGTTCCAGGTCAATCTCGGAAGGACAATCTGTATAGAAAATTAATGAAGGAGTGGACATGTTACATGCAATGGATATAAAAGTCTACACACCCCCGTTCAAATGTCTTTTTTTTTTTTTTTTTTTTTTTTTTTTTTACAATATAAAGAAATGAATCCAATCATTTGTTTTTGTTGTTTGTGTTTTTTTATGATAAACACACAGTAATCACTATATCTGAAAATGTAACATGATCATATTAACTACAAACATACATTTGATGTAGAAATATAAACATGATTAAATGCTTTAACGTGTGACAGTCTTGAATCGATCTTATTTGTCAAAGTCTGCTACTGAAAAGATTTTCCTTTGTTATACTACAACAAAGTATAACATATGTAAAATATAAAACAAAACACATCATATAATACAATGAAATAATGTGCTAGCAATGTGCCATCAGGATTTTATGAAGTAGATTTTAGTACTGTGATCAAAACGAGTCTTTGAGTGTGCATATTTTGGATAGAATAACTCACAAATGTAAAGTTTTGTCTGGCCTGTTTCACAATACTACACCACTGAAATAAAACCCATAGTTGTTTTCCATTTTATTGGTGATTTTTCAAAGCTTTGCAATGTAGGCGGCTGACAAGAAGGCTGACTCAAGAAAGGTGAACATCTACCAGGAATCAAGGAAGGGACTTCCCAAGCACTTCCAGCAAGGACTTCCCAAGCACTTCCAGCAAGGACTTCCCAGCTTTCCTTGCACCAAGCCCCTGACTCAACCGCCACCACCACAGGCGGCCAACACAACCGTGTTATTACTGTGACCGCAGCGCTTTTGGATATGGACACAGTTCCCAGGTCAACGCCCACGTGCCTTCTTTTTGTTTGTTTGTTTCAATTAATTTTTTTGCATCGCTGATTTCCCGTTTGGCCGTCAGCTCTTTTTTTTTAATTTTTTTTTTTTTTTTTTAAGTGTGGCCCAAAACTGAGAACAAGACATGTTCTCAGTGGTTGTTGTGTTAATTAAAAATAATTTACTAAAGAAACATTTCCGAGACAAAACAAGAAACATCTAGCACTTACAGTATTTATGATTGAACTGTGTGGTGTTACCTTAAAAGGAAGCTTTCTTGTTTGTTTCTCAGAATATCTGTCACACATGGTTTTCACACATCACCATTCCAATAGCAGCAAATGAGGAACTTTCATATACAGTTCACCAAATGTCACAATAAAGCCTGCGTCTAGTTCAAGGTGTTTTGATCAAGATAATGCTTTGCAACAACTTCTAGATTTCGTAATTATTTTCACATGGTTGGTAGATTAATTTGATCTACAAATAACGAATTTGTAGCTTTTTGTGTTTACACAATGGATTTGAATTAAAATGCAATATTAAATTTAGGTCTAGACATTCAGGTTTGATTTACAAAGTTTTGCAAAAAAAGAAAAAAAGACATTTTAGCAGAATCCACCAGTTCTCAGTTTTTGGACAATTTACATACAGTGGTGCCTTGAGATACAAGTGACTCGATTTACAATTTTTTGAGATACGATCTGTCATTCGACCAATTATTTGCTTTGACTTGCAAGTGCAGACTCAAGATACAAGTGCTGTATGGTGGCGATGACTCAACTCATTTCAAAACAAGCAGCAGTTTGGCAGATACAATTAGTGAACAATTATTCAAAAAAAGAGGCTCCAAGCTGTTTATTGCCATTCCCAACTGTATTTTACTGTCGAACTAAAAATAAAACAAAGAGAATTATGCTTTGTATATTTAAAACAACTACATTAGCAATTAAGTCGACTAGCTTAATGCTAACACTAAATAGCATCTACGTTGTGGTTTAACAATGCATTGAAAAGCAACTGGTGCAGCAAAATAAAAAAAAGAGTAACTGTACACATAGTCATATATTTTGTTATCCTCTGCAAGGATTTACTGATATTAGAGCTGTACTGACAAGCTCAGACAGGAGTTGAGACACCTCAATGAACAGTATATCCATCTGTCTGTCTTATATTATCTGTCTGTCTTATATTAGTCGTTCGAACTGCTCTAAGTGCTAGAGGACTCTGCATCTTTTTGCACAATTGTTTTTTGTCAATGTCTTTATGTCCCCAAAGTGTTCTGTAAATTGACTGTTTGTTGTACTAGAGCGGCTCCAACTACCGGAGACAAATTCCTTGTATGTTTTGGACATACTTGGCAAATAAAGATGATTCTGATTCTGATTCTGATTATACTGCACCCAGGTGGCCAAGGTGGGCACACCAGAAGGAACAGTACAATGCCCATTCAATTGATGCAATGTGACAAAAATGACTCCATCCATCCATTTTCTGAGCCGCTTATCCTCACTAGGGTCGCGGGCGTGCTGGAGCCTATCCCAGCTGTCATCGGGCAGGAGGCGGGGTACACCCTGAACTGGTTGCCAGCCAATCGCAGGGCACATACAAACAGACAACCATTCGCACTCACAGTCACACCTACGGGCAATTTAGAGTCTCCAATTTATGCATGTTTTTGGGATGTGGGAGGAAACCGGAGTGCCCAGAGAAAACCCACGCAGGCACGGGGAGAACATGCAAACTCCACACAGTCGGGGCCGGGGATTGAACCCGGGTCCTCAGAACTGTGAGGCTGACGCTCTAACCAGTCGCCACCGTGCCGCCACAAAAATGACTCAATTATGTTTATTCTATTTAATTATGTAATTACTGAATGTTTTTATAAAGTGTTGATTGAAAAGTACAGAGAAGGTCAGAAGGAGCTACATTGTGTCTTTGTGGATCTAGTGAAAGCCCATGACAGAGTACCCAGAGATGAACTGTGGTACTGCATACGGAAGTCTGGAGTGGCAGAGAAGTATGTTAGAATAATACATGACATGTGCGAGGACAGCAGAACAGTGGTGAGGTGTGCTATAGGTGTGACAGAGGAATTTAAGGTGGAGGTGGCACTGCATCAGGGATCAGCCCTGAGCCCCTTCCTGTTTGCAGTGGTGATGGATATGCTATCAGATGAGGTTAGACTGAAATCCCTGTGGACCATGATGTTTGCAGATGACATTGTGATCTGCAGTGAAAGCAGGGAGCAGGTGGGGGAACAGTTAGAAAGATGGAGGCATGCACTGGAAAGGAGAGGGATGAAGATTAGCCGAAGTAAGAGAGAATATATTTGCATGAATGAGAAGGGTGGTGGGGGAAGAGTGAGGCTACAGGGAGAAGAGATGGCAAGGGTGGAGGACTTTAAATATTCGGGGTCAACAGTCCAGAGCAATGGTGAATGTGGTCAGGAAGTAAAGAAACGCGTCCAAGCAGGTTAGAACGTGTGGAGGAAGGTGTCAGGTGTGTTATGTGACAGAAGAGTCTGTGCTAGGATGAAGGGCAGTTTATCAGACAGTGGTGAGGCCAGCCATGATGTACGATTAGAGACAGTGGCACTGACGAGACATCAGCAAGCACAGCTGGAGGTGGCGGAAATGAAGATGTTGCGTTTCGCTCTAGGAGTGACCAGGTTGGATAAAATTAGAAATGAGCTCATCAGAGGGACGGCCAAGGTTCGATGTTCTGGAGACAAAGTTAGAGAGAGCAGACTTCGATGGTTTGGACACGTCCAGAGGAGAGAGAGTGAGTATATTGGTAGAAGGATGATGAGGATGGAGCTGCCAGGCAAGAGAGCTAGAGGAAGACCAAAGAGAAGGTTGATGAACCTCGTGAGGGAAGACATGAGGGCAGTTGGTGTTAAGAGAGGAGGATGCAGGAGATAGGCTTACATGGAAAAGGATGACACGCTGTGGCGACCCCTAACGGGACTTGCCGAAAGGAAAAGAAGAAGAAGAAAATAGTGTATTATGGAGTGATATTTTTTTCTCATTACAACACTCAATACACATAATACAATTTTTTTTTGCTTTATTTGGGGAGGTGGTGGGAGGGGGGCTGGAACAGATGGACTGGCTTACCATTGATTCCAATAAAAAAAAGATGCTTTGATATACGAATGCTTTGAGTTACGAGCATGGTCACAGGACAAATTGCCCGTGCCATAACACTGCCGCCACAATGTTTGACACATGACGTGGCATGCTTTGGATCTTGAACCTTCTCCATAATTTTTCCTTGCCATCATCCTGAATACAAATTGACCTTGGCTTTATCTCAACCATGGATGATTATTTTTTTTCTGTGAAAGTCTAACATTGCTTTTCTGTTCTTGGATGATACCAGTGTTTTACACATTTTGATTGTAGATGTTTGTGATATTACACTTACCTTCTCCATGCAGAATATTCTTGACTTCTTGATGTGAAACCACTGTGTCGCTGTCAAGCCACTGTAAATTGGTGAACTACAAGACTTTTGAATGGCCAAGTCAGCTGCCTGTCTCTTAAAGATGGCTGTAAACCTCTTAAATTAACATTGAAAGTCATAATCTTCATTACTAATCATTGATGTTGGTCTATAAAGACAAGGTCATTAAAAATGTGATCACTGTAAAAATACATCTGAACTTGACTTGATGCAATCGATACTGGAAAACAACATTTAAAATGTTTAATAAAACATAAAAAATTGTGTATTAGGTATTCATGTGTACTTATTCACACAGCTAGTAAAACACAGGTCGTTGGATAAGTGTGAATACGTGTAAATATCAAGGAAAGCTTGTGTGCAGGCATGAAGAGGGAAGGCAGGGAAAGGAGGATGTTGGTTACCGGAAGTTCTGCTTAATGCTGATAAAATGAACATTTGATTCGAAGGAAAGGAACTAACAAACTGTTGTGGTTGTGCTGGCATACAGTGAGGAGAAAGAGGCTAACTTAATTCTATTTTCTTCTGCAACAAGCGCAACTAACATGATAATTATACAAATAACCCTAAATAATCACACCACATGTATAAAAGATCACATCTTTAAGTTTATATTTTTTTAAATTATGCATTCATTATAAATTACATTTTTTCAGCAAATGTAAATTAGTATATTTTCATTAATCACATACTGTATGATGTTTCAAATTTCTACATGAGTTTAACAAATATATTTTCATCCTCGCTGAAACAGCAACCTTACACAATATAGGCGCAACACAGGATTTTTAGCAGCAAAGCTAAATTTGAAATCCATGGTTTAACTATATAAACATTGTGAACAATGATGGTTGCCCACAATGTTTTTTGAATTAAAATACTCTACAATAAAACAATGCTGCTGCCTTTACCATGATACAAACCTATGTTTTATTTAAAACTCTAAACTGAAAATATCTTACAGTCAGACCAAACTGTGATGTCATTTATAGACCGAGATAGAGGGAAAACCCCATTGGCTTGTTTTTTCCACTGCTTCCCAGAAGTAGGAGGTATAATAATTGGAGTTGGTTGAATGTAGGAGGGCAGTGAGAAAAAAAGATGAGTACAAGCAGACATCATGCTTTCAACTTTCCACACAAAAAAATGTCCCTGTCTTGTTTGGAAATTAAAAACATGAAAATGATTTACTTTTGTGTTTGAATCAATGCATTGTTCAAAAATATTTGGACTTGTATTTACGTTGCACATTTACGTTATACATTATTGGAACATAAATAACAATTTTCAGACCAATTAAGGTACACTGGTTGGGAATCACTGCAATAGCTTACTCGTTTATCACAGCAATTTACCTGGGATCCATTTTGTGTCTTGATATATATATATGGGAGACTCTTATTTCCAAGTGGAGCTCAAAACCTGCACAATATCTAAATCCCAAGAGAAATAAATGAATTAAATGTAATCAAGCTAGCAGGATACTGAGTGAGCATCTATCTCTCTCTCTCACACACACACACACACACACACACACACACACACACACACACACACACACACATATATATATATATATATATACACACACCGAGTTATTTCATTTTAACTGTTTAAACGTACATATCAAGTCAATTTCGCAATTCACAATGCTAGGCTGACCTGTGTTTTTCTGATTGCGTGACAGATAAAATAATTGTTTCATTTAGAAGGCAAATGCGAGCGTTTTAGCGATTGAGTCACTTTTTCAAAATGATAAAAATGTCCAAAAATTTTTTTTTAGGAAGAGCTAAATTTGTTGCTCCGCGCTTTTAGGAAAAAATGTTGCTCGGTTCGTCAGGAAAGATGTAAATCTAGCTAACTGGGTTAGCCAATGTGACTTCCTGTTTCAGGCTTCACAGGGAAAGCTACGTCAGCCAATAGGAAAGAGCCTCATTCACTGTACGTATGACGTGATCTCCGCTAGCTTTTCGAACGAGAAACAAGATGGATACTCTCATATTGGTAATGTAGCTTCTAATCTTTATTTGACATCGTAGCTGCGTCGAAGAAGCTTTCGGTTTTTGACTACGCCGTGTAATATTACGCCCA
This sequence comes from Phycodurus eques, assembly GCF_024500275.1. Lineage (NCBI taxonomy): Eukaryota > Metazoa > Chordata > Actinopteri > Syngnathiformes > Syngnathidae > Phycodurus > Phycodurus eques. The sequence goes on along the minus strand of NC_084525.1, from coordinate 8,321,322 downwards.
ACATAGTGAGCCGAGATGGCGTTAGTTGGTTAGCTTCCCAAGGAGCCAAATGACACAAACTCTTGAGTCGCTAGCTAGCCTCTGTGAGGTTCAGGTTAGCTTGGGCTTTGTGGGTTGGTGATGTGGAAGTGTCACGTTGAACCTTTAACTTTTACAACAGTACTGCGCTACAATTCACTATATATGGTATTTTTAAAGGCATGTTTTCTTTACTTAAGTGTTTTCGCAATGTTCTATTGTATCTGTATCTTGAATAATGCGGTAACATAAGCAGTTGGTGTTGGAATGGAAATCTAGTTTGTGTGCAACATTGTGTTATTTAATTTGAACAGGAACCCTCCCTGTACACCGTGAAAGCAATTCTCATTCTGGACAACGATGGAGACAGACTTTATGCCAAGGTATGGGAGAGTACATTTTCATTTAATATGTTTAAACTTGTCACTTGTATGCCTCGTGTCTTGATTACCCCAATTACATTTATCCACAGTATTATGATGACACATACCCCACAGTGAAGGAACAGAAAGCGTTTGAGAAGAACATATTCAACAAAACACACAGGACAGACAGTAAGAGATTTCATATTAGTTGAACAAAAATATAAGCATGTTGAAAATATGTTTTGTGTGTGTGTCACAAGGTGAGATAGCATTACTGGAAGGCCTCACGGTTGTCTACAAGAGCAACATTGACCTCTTCTTTTATGTGATTGGAAGTTCACATGAAAATGAGGTATGAGGAACATGTTTGTATACTATCACAATTACAATTCTTACCCAATAAGGAATGGCTCAATTTGCTTGTTTTGTTTTGCATTCAGTTGTGGTGTGAAAAAGAAAACCCATATTTAATGTGTTGTAATCAAATAATATTAGTAAAAACTTGCATTCATTTTTGTAGTAATTATCTTTTTTTAAGTTAATCCATTTTCCGTAGTGCTTATTATTAGAGACCAATAATGAAACTAATCTGGTATATCTACATCATTCTTTGTTGTTTTGTTTTCAAAAATGTTATTAAAAATGCAGTTGCCTCAATTCCATATAAACATCTCCTTTTGACAATGCACAATTTTCAAATGAGGAATAACTCGAAAAGGGAATTTCTCTCCTTAAGTGTCAGTAATTTATTGGCTAAGGACACAAGGAAATAGTGGTGCATAATAGTTTAGATGGTGTTCCTCAAGAAAAAGTAATATTGGCTGATAAAACTGAGTCTAATCAAAGCTTCATCTCAACAGCTTATGCTCATGGCTGTTCTGAACTGCCTTTTTGACTCTCTCAGTCAGATGTTGAGGTATGCTGTTAACATTTTTGTTGTAACATTTCGTTTTCTATTAATATTTTGGAAAAAAAGCGTAACTTTTTTTTCTCTGCTAAAACTACAGAAAAAATGTTGAGCGCAGGGCATTGTTGGACAATATGGAGGGGCTCTTCCTCGCTGTGGATGAAATTGTAGATGGAGGGTAAGTTAACTGTGAGCGTCTCAATCAGGCTTTTGCAGCTCCTCTGTTGAGATTGTTGTGGTGTTGTGTCACTGTTTGCTGCCTCCCGCAGGGTGATTCTCGAAAGTGACCCTCAGCAAGTTGTTCACCGTGTGGCCCTAAGAGTAAGCTCCTCCTCCTCCTTTTGGTTTATTAAGACACATTGTACATTGTGTGAGTTTGACCAGAATCTAAAAAAAATTATTGGTTCTTTTAGGGGGATGATGTGCCTTTGACTGAGCAGACCGTCACCCAGGTTGGTAACACCTCCCATGTCCTCTCAGTGTTACTTTTTCCAAAAGTGGTCATTCACTATTTGATTGCAGATAAAAACAGATGAGCAAAAAAAAAAAAGCTAATCATTAATGTCTTGCATGTTTCTGTTAGCGCACAAGATGCTGTTCTAAAACAGTGTTTACTTCCTAGGTTCTTCAGTCTGCTAAAGAACAGATCAAGTGGTCACTTCTACGGTAGTCGCAGCAGAAGTGCCACTTGTTGCACGGCTCGGTCGTCATGGCACTGATCCACATCCTCCTTTTCCTCTTCTGCAATCACTGCTGTGAGCTGGCCAATCCTGTCACACCTCATTCAACTGTTCTCTCCTTTTTAAAAATCCTTTCTGTACAGCTCGCTGTGTGGCACGTATAATAGCGGGATCAATTAAGGTCTACATTCCCGTATCCGGGCTGAACTGCTCTCTTTGTATTTTTTCATGATGAAAACCAGCAGATCTCTCCATGATCCTTGTCAACCCAGCTGGTGACAACATTCCATGCATCCCATTTTGTTCTTATTATTCGTTGATCTTATGTACTGTAATGTCATCACTGGTTACAGGTTTATTTCATTTTGCCTTCTTTTGTCATCAGACAATTTCAATAAATGTTTGTTGATGCGAGCTAACATTTTATTGCACATTGTGTAGTTGTTTTGAACAAAACCTAATTTTATGTCCATAATGATGTGAGCCATTAAGCTAGATTGGCACGACCAGAGCTTCCTCGAGTGGCTTTTGTCCTTCACGCTTGATAAAAGCAAGAGCTCCATCTGCTGTTTTTTTCATCACAATGCAACAGTTGCGTTTCACTGGAGACTGCTTCTTTCATCCTGCCGTGAACAGACGACTTTTCAGTGTTGTGATGTGTGCACATATACGTTTTGATTGATTCATTCCTCCTATTTCGCCACTATGCATGACAAATCGTATTCATCCATGATTGCGCCCCCATCTTCACACTCTGTCCATACACTCATTTTAGTGTAAATGAAGGATAACCCGTAGAGTGAAATGGATTAAGAATGGGCGCAACAGCATGTAATTATGTTATGAATATTATAGAGGATGGATGAAATGATTATATGCATTCTTCCAAAAAGGTATCCACATTGCATGCTGATGTCTTGCAGTAATGTGTAACGGTTGGAGACAAATTTGCAACCATGGTAGTCAGCATGTTATTGAAATTAATTTGTGTCTTTTGTGTTCACAAACTGTTACCTAGAAATTGTTACTGACAGGTTTCAACATGTCCTTTGACAGAATCAAAGAAAAGCATATAGCCAGTAGTTAAGGCAATCTTTTTGTAACTGGAAATATTTTTTACATCTGGTAATTTGGTCTAGACGTCTAAGTATAAAACAAATGCGAAATGCTCGTGAGAGTTAACCAAAGAGCATCTAAAACATTTGTAATGTTCGACTGCAAAAAGTAATAAATGTGAGAAATAAAACTTTATGGCCCAAAGGAAAACTGTTGTAACTCATCCACTGGTTAAAAGGATCAAATAAAGTTGGCATTCCCCCTTAGTGAAATTGTATATAATTGATTGGAGCCAACAGTCTGGATCAGTATGGATGTCAGAACATATTGTTCACTTCATATCTTTCCCTCATGTCAAAGACACAGACACTATTACACTCGCAAGGTCTTAAAAATAAAGAGTGAGACATTTCTTTTGTGTATACAATTACAACAGAAACAATAAGAAATATAAACACAGTAGAGGATAAGTGTTTAACAGAAAAACACACCAGCAAACTCCCATATTGAACTGCTCATTTAATGGTGTGTTGAAAACCGCAAGGGTTGTGCCCAATTTGTCCACTAGAGGACACTCACACGTTCACTATAGCTTTAACAGAGTTTAAAAAAATATGACTGGCATTTAGGCTGAATGTTCTTCCTTTATGTACAAGTATATGAAAACGTAAACAAAACAGAGCCATCCCCTTTACTTTACTCCCATAGTTTCTGTCATTTGTTTTGTTTCACTGAAGTTATAATAATTTTGTGACCAAGTAATTAGGGGTGGGACTTTAACGCATTAATTACGATTAATTAAATACAAACAAATGAAGTTGTTAATAAACATTTACGGATTTTATTCGCATGTTGTATTCCAAACAACGCAGAAACTTTATGTCAGTGCAAGATTTCCTGGTACACTGATTACACTGACGCAAACCTCTGAGCTCAGGTACCAAAATGGAAAAATTGCATGAAACAGCGTTGCTACGACTGAAGGGAGGCAAATTAATGTTTTTTTTTTTTTTTTTTTTTTTTTTTAAACTACCCGATGGAAGCCTTGATAAGCGTGGTTTTGTGCAATTTGTGCAAAAAGGAGTTTTCATACTACCAAAGCACATCCAACAAGTGATCTCACTTTTCTACTGCCACGCAGAAACTATTTGAAGTTAAACTGGCACTTTAACTTTAGGTTTGTTTAACTTTGGCAAAGGATATTTTCTATTAGCTTTTTAACTTTTTTTTTTAATTGAAATGGAATTAAGTATTTTTTTTCCAGAGTTAACCATATTCCTCCTGTTTGTGTCAATTCTTTGATTAAGTCGCCGTTTAAATTAAACCACATTGCTTTTTATCAACAGTTGAAATGTGATTAATCGAGATTAATTAATTACACAGCCTCTCTTTATTTATTATTATATATTATATTAGAGTCCCACCCCTAGTAATTATATATATATATATATATATATATATATATATATATATATATATATATATATATATCCATCCATCCATCCATTTTCTGTACCGCTTATCCTCACTAGGGTCGGAGGCGTGCTGGAGCCTATCCCAGCTATCTTCGAGCGAGAGGCGGGGTACACCCTGAACTGGTCACCTGGGCACTTACAAACAAACTTCCATTCGCACGCATATCCACACGTCCGGGCAATTTAGAGTTTTCAATCAACCTACCACACATGTTTTTGGGATGTGGGAGGAAACCGGAGTACCCGGAGAAAACCCACGCAGGCACGGGGAGAACATGCAAACTCCACACAGGCGGGGCCCGATTTTTTTCATTGTGCCGCCATATGTGATTGTATATGTTTTTATATATATTCCTGTATGTCATCAGTATTGCTAGAGAAAGCATTGCAATGTGTGCCGATCACAGGGAGCAATGCAGGGTGTTGTGTTGTGCAGCTGATGGCAACACAAAGGCCCAGATGCACGCCCATGGCTTGATGTTTTTGCGCCACAGAAATAAGTAGTCAATGAAAGTCTTATCGGCTCTGACCTGTGGGTGCTTATTACCTCCTTGGCTTGCTTCCAGTCTGATTCTGAACCTTGAATGAGAGGCTCTTTATGAGCTGCAATGAAAGCATGAATGGACGCTATGTTGCTACTACATACTAAGTGTTTTACTGGAGAAGGAGCCGTACGAGGGGAGAGCTAATCATTCTAAATGGACTCCATTATTGCACTGGTTTACGGCTATCACATCAGTTTGCGGATAGAACGAGGACAGCTTACCTCCCTGTATATGAAGGCGGTGACATGAAGGTTAGGAGAGCAGTAAATGTGATTAGATGAAATCCTGGATCATGCTTCACCTAAAAGTTCCCGCTGCTTCTTTTGACTCATCTAGATTAGCTTTGCAGCACCACTGGGAGCTGCAATGACTTGCTTCCATCCGCTAATTACAGTTGCAGCATCGTTAAAAAAAAAAAAAAAAAATTAAACCAAAAAAAAAAAACCAGCACAGTAATTTATTCTAATTACAGAAGAAAGAGTAGGACAGTTTGAAACATCATGGCTTGACACGCTGTACATAACCATGCAGTAAACTTGTCAGAGACCTGCTAGAACCTTGCACATGATCGATACATCCAAAGTCCCTCTCTTTCTTTTGTGTGTGTGAATGTGTGTGTGTGTGTGTGCGTGTGTGCTCGCACACTGTGTGAATTAGTCAATAAATTACAATCATCGCTAAGCTTAAAGTCTTTACGTCATAGTCAATGAGCCTGAGCACCCAACTGATGGCATGGCCTGCGCAAGAGAAATAGCACTGAGCAAAACAATGATGCTATTTTGGAACTAATGCACTAAATATATTAAAGCAAGTGCCATTATATTGGCTGAGCAGCACAAAGAGCAGGAACCTCATGATATTTAATGGAGCACCGTATTAAAATTAACAAGGCTATTTTATGCTCCGACATTTCCGTCTAGTATGTAACACATCCACATAAAGATACTAACAAAGAAAAACACTAAACGAGGTGAAGTACGTGAAAATAAACAGGAATCTAATGTGAATAAATAGCTTTTTATTTTGTTTACTTTTTTCCCCAAAATAAAATAAGAAGGTCAAAGGTTATGCTAGAGCACATGTGCTTATGCATGTGTACTTGTGCAGGAGGATGAGGAGGAGGAAGAGGAATGGGCCCGGGCCTGCATGCAGCAACTCTGCATCCTGACGTGGTTTATGGCCCCCGCTGGCCTTTCTAGGTCTCTTTATGGAATCCCATAGAACAGAGAATCACGACTACTCCTGGAAAAGCCGGCCAAAAACAACACCTTCACCGCTGCACTTTTGCCTGCCTTCACCATAATTCAGCAAGCTGTTTATGCTCCCGACGAAAAAAAAAAGAGCATTCATTGTAATGACAAAAATGACTGTAAATTTTGATGCTAATGTTTATTTTTTTGTTGACGTCAGATAAAACTGTCAGCGTGAGTGTGGTTGGTTTATTGGATGTCGTTACAGGTTGGTGGAAAAAAAAAAATTGTGGGCTTTGTTAAGTTACAGCTTTTTCCCTCCCTCCCCTTTTGGACTGGAATAGCATTGCCTTTGCAAGATCAGTTATTTTATGATACTTGCAAGATTTATTACATAAAAATCTCCAACTTTGATAGGAAAATTAAAGTGGTGCACCAAGGGCATTGTTAATCCCGGAGATATTCAACGTGATGTGTTTCGCCCTTCATTTTCCCCACATTTTCCTTTTCCCAACGCAGCACATTCCAGAATGCATGCTTCTGTAATGGTTTCATTCTGTATGCAAAACTACTCAACACTCGATCTGTTTAGATGGAACTGGCCAAATATGACCTTCAAGCCTTGCTTCCCAAGTTTCCATTGGCAAGTATATATGATCACGCATACAACTGGGGCACATCTGGAATGGACCTTGCCCCTCCTGACCCCACCTTCCCAGACATCCCCCGCACTCTACAGGCCGTAATCCTGATGTTGCTGTGTCATGACTGCTCGGGATTCCTGGGTTATTGCTGTTATCAAACAGTCAACACCTTTGGACCAGTGATGATGCAAAACAGTACTAAAGAAGGACGATCAGTCATTTTCATTGCAGACAGACAACATAACACACACACGCACGATTGGAACCGTAAAAGCTTTACGAGGGTTTCTCAAGTCAGTCCCCTCCCTGCCCCCCAGGCGTGTTTGGTCTTGTTTTGCGCAGAATAAAAATCTTCCATGAGCCCTTTGCTTTTTTGATCAGAATCTGCATGTATTTTTGCAGCAGGAGCTAAAGAATGTAAAGAGGAGCATATAGTGTGAGCCCCCTATTTGCCCCTCCCTCCTTCTGTCATCTGCTCACTTTCTCCCCTCCCTTCCCCCTCCCCGTGGATTCCCCAACCACACCACAACACTGTTAACAGAGACGGCCATGACAGATTTACAACCATCGTCTTTCCATTGGCCGCCAGGGCGACAGCTGTGATTTAACACGTTCCTCTCATTGGCCAAAAACGGACAGCTTAATTTATGGCTGCACTGAGATTTGATGCCTCCTGCCTTTGAAGTGAGTTACAGCTCAGTGGCTTATAGGACACAGAAACGGTGTCAGGTTGCAATCGTAAAGTCTTACCCTGAAGGGAGGTGGTGCTCCAGCATAGCTCTGACGTCATAAGGGGGACAAGAGACCTTGTGAGCCGGGAGAAAGAAGAGAAAAATGTGCGATGGGCTTGGAGAAGGCGAGATGTCCGTCCAAAAAAAACCTCTGAGGGACGATTTCACACAAAACATCAACATTGGATTTCAATCTGAATGACGCGTACATAGCCACGCATTTCATAAATCTTAAGACGAGCACACTTTTTGTTTCAGGTGCTCAAATACTGAGTACCACGCAACACAATCATCCGTCTGCCTGACAGGGCATCCTCACAAGAGCAGGCCTTGTAACAACCTTGACCCATGGAAATTTCCATGGGTAAATAGCATGGCTGCCCCTGCCCTGTCTATCAACCCGCCGGGTGAATTCACTTAGCGTTTCCCTTGGATATCACATCCTTCGCTTTGCTATTTCACATTACACGTAAGGTCATCTGCTCCAGTGTGCTGCCAGTTAAAAAAAAAAAAAAAAACAGTTCTTCACAAAATAGGTGTACAACAGGGGTCCATTTCTGTCCCCCATGTACAAATTATACTAATATGCCCCATAATAGGCTCTTTATGGGACTTCAAGTTAACTGGGATGTTGTTCCTAAACTGTGAAAGATGCTGCCACCACCGTGCTTCACTGTTGGGACTGTATTGGACAGGTGATGAGCAGTGCCTGGTTTTCTCCACACATGCCGTTTAGAATTAAGGGAAAACAGTTCTATCTTGGCCCCATCAAACCAGATAATCTTATTTCTCACAATCTTGGAGTCCTTCAGGTGTTTTTTTAAAAAATTTTTTAAGCAAACTCCAAACGGGCTTTCATGTGTCTTGGACTGAGGATGACTGAGTGATGGTTGACTTACAAGAACTTTCTCCCATCTCCCGACTGCATCTCTGGAGCTCAGCTACAGTGATCTTTGGGTTCTTCTTCACCGCTCTCACCAAGGCTATTCTCCCCCGATTGCTCAGTTTGCCCAGACGGGCAGCTCTAGGAAGGGTTCTGGCCATCGCGAACGTCTTCCGTTTAAGGATTATGGAGGCCACTGTGCTCTTAGGAACCTTAAGTGCAGCAGAATTATTTTTGTAACCTTAGCCAGATGTGTGCCTTGTCACAATTCTGTCTCAGAGCTCTTCAGGCAGTTCCTTTGACCTCATGATTCTCGTTTGCTCTGACATGCACTGTGAGCTGTAAGGTCTTATATAGACAGGTGTGTGGCTGTCCTAATCAAGACCACTCAGTATAATCAAACACAGCTGGACTCCAATGAAAGTGTCGAACCATCTCAAGGATGATCAGAAGAAATGGACAGCACCCGAGTTAAATATATGAGTGTCACAGCAAAGGGTCTGAATACTTATGACTGTGTGATATTTCAGTTTTTCTTTTTTAATAAATCTGCAAAAATCTCAACAATTCTGTCCCCCCCCCACCCCCTTCCTGTCAATATGGGGTGCTGTATGTACATTAATGAGGAGGAAAACTTAAATGATTTTAGCTAATGGCTGAACTATATATAACAAAGATTGAAAAATTTAAGGGGGTCTGAATACTTTCCGCACCCACTGTATATTCCAGCCATCGGAGGCTTTAAGTGGATATATTTGTGCACCTGAAACACGTAGTTATGTGTCGGCATGAGACAGATGCCAGATGAAGTGCATCAATTTTTCCAGGTCATAGTAGAGGTATTTGATTGACATTTGACAGTTGAGCGGGGCATATTTAAGGCCATTCAGTTGACATGCCCACACCGTTCAGCAGCAGCAGAGACAACAGCTTGGTTTTCCATGATTTTGAAACTTCCTTTTATAGACTTAGTGATAGTTTTCCTCATTCAAATGTGCTAGGGTTGCTATTAACCCTCTTCTCTGTGATGTGTCAGATTTAGAGGATGTTTACTTTCACTTTACCGGGACTTTAAAAAAAAATGCACATGCAATATAATGGTCTGTTCCCTCTGTAATGAGTGTCTTGACTCATGCCAGTTAATTTTTTTTTGCCAATAATATGAAGCGTTAAGTAGCTACCGTGCAAAACGTCTGCCTCAAACAATTGTCTTTCTTCTGTTCTAAAGCAAGAGAGCTTGACTATTAGAAAGCATGCTGAGCACTCTCACTGATCCACCCCTGTCAGGGCTGGCTAGTTGTTCATTACAAAAACAGCTCAGCCCTAACCTGTCCAAACCAGCTGGCTGTTCAAGCGTGGCATAAAGCCAAGGTATGTTCAGAAAGCTCAACACGCCTCTGTAGAAAAGTGATTCTGATACAGCCGGCAGGGCGCCGTGATGCCCACTCCTGTCGTGTGGGAATGGTGATGACATTGCTCTCTCACCTCAGTCCACGTCAGTCATCCTTTGCTTATGAACCTGAGCACCATTGCAAAGTTTGTTATTACGAAAGTTCATATTTCAAACACCAGACAAAAAAAAATTTTTTTTATGTGTTTTTAAAAAAATAATAGTCTAATCAATATGCAAGTAGGCCTGTGTTAAAAGTGGGCTTGTGATTACTTCTTTGCCATCCAAAAGGGAATGACACATACACGTAATTTACAGTTACACAGTATGTGGCCGAGTTAAACTATTTGAAAAAGTGTGAGAACCAGATGCATAAAATGACAATGTTTTTCATATTACAACCTTGATGTCAGGCAGCCATCCCTTTACCCGATTTAAGTACACACATGCTGTACGGGTAATTGGTCCACTCCCCCGTCACAATGACGTCACACGTAATTCCGGTTGGCTGAAGGTCAAGCGATCACCAAATGCAACACTAGAAAAAAATACCGATGTCATTTGACCAACACAGAGCGATTGAGAAAACAGGGTCAATGACTTGAGTCTTCTTCTCTACAGCCGAACCTTGAATATGTGAAGTGCCAGACAATTTTTTTTTTTTTTATGTTAGGTTAATTGCTTATCCCGGCTGTAAGTATCATTTCAACAGGGAAGCTGATTCAAAAATAGACGTGGTGGCGTCGTAGACATACAGTCCCCTGCAAAAGTATTGGAACGGTAAGGTCAATTCCTTTGTTTTTGTTGTATACTGAAGGCATTTGGGTTTCAGATCAAAAGATGAATATGAGAAAAAGGTTCTTAATTCCAGCTTTTATTTCATGCTATTTACATCTAGATGTGTTAAACAACTCTGAACATAGCACCTTTTGTATGAAACCACCCACTTTTCAAATGAGCTAAAGTATTGGAACGTGACTGATGGGTGTTTCTTGTTGCTTAGGTGTTGCCTTTTGGATTGATTGCTTAAACATTAGATAGTGCTTGTCTTTGGCTTTGGGTTTCACCTGTGAAAACTGCATTTGCTGTTAAGCAAACATGAAGTCCAGAGAGCTGTCTATGGGAGAAAAGCAAACCATTTTGAAGCTGAGAGAAGAGGGAAAATCGATCAGAGCTATTGCACAAACATTGGGCATAGCCAATACAACAATTTGGAATGTCCTGAAAAAGAAAAAAACTATTGGTGTACTTAGCAACAGACATCGAACAGGTCGGCCAAGGGTATCAACAGCACTTGATGACAGAAACATTGTGAGAGCTGTGAAGAAACACCCAAAGACAATAGTCAGTGACATCACTGCCAACCTCCACAGGGCAGGGGTGAAGGTATCACAATACACTGTTCGAAGAAGACTTTGACAGAAAAAATATACAGGCAATACCACAAGATGCAAACCACTCATCAGCAAAAAGAATCAGAAGGCCAGATTGGATTTTGCAAAGAAGTACAGAGCTGAGCCACAAATGTTTTGGAACAAAGTTTTATGAATTGATGAGACCAAGATTAATCTCTACCAAAGTGATGGAAAGGCCAAAGTATGGAGAAAGAAAGGATCTGCTTATGATCCATAACACACAAGCTCATCTGTGGAGCTTGGTGGAGGTAGTATCATGGCTTGGGCTTGCGTGGCTGCTTGTGGAATAGGCTCACTAGTCTTTATTGATGATCTAACTCATGATGGTAGTGGCAGAATGAATTCTGAAGTCTACAAAACCATTTTTTTACAGAAAAATGCATCCAAACTAATCGGGAGAAGCTTCATCATGCAACAAGACAATGACCCAAAACACACAGCCAACACAACAAATGACTTCATCTGGGGGAAAAAGTGGAAGGTCTTAGACTGGCCAAGTCACTCGCCGGACCTTAACCCAATAGAGCATGCATTTTACCTCCTGAAGAGGAAACTGAAGGAAGAAACTCCCAGAAACAAACAAGAACTGAAAGAGGCTGCAGTAAAGGCCTGGAAAAGCATTTCAAATGAAGAATGCAACAGTCTGGTGAAGTCAACAGGTCACAGGCTTGATGCAGTTATGGCAAGTAAGGGTTATGCCACCAAATATTAAATGTTATTCACTTTAAGTTAATTTAACAATGTCTGTTCCAATACTTTTGCTCACTTGAAAAGTGGGTGGCTTTATTCATTCAAATACTCAATAGTACTACACAATACAAACACAAAGAACCATCAAAAAGGTGTAATATTTTTATATATTGTTGAGTTACTGTAGGAGTTGTAGTAAATACACTTGGACTTAACAGCAGTTTCATTTCTTGTTTAGGGGGGAACAGTCCGCAGATGCCTGATGTGGGTTGTTTGTGGAGTCTCCTTGCTATGAAATTAAACATTTTCAAATTTCACACTCTGGCCTTGAATTATTAATTTTAAAATGTGTCCAAATTTTATGTTCACTTTAGCTGTGTGAAGTGTCTGACCACATAGCAATGCTCTCTTGCACTCTCATGTGTCTCCCTCACTCCAGTTTGTGTGCTTACTGTGGTGCGTCTGTCACCCCCCCTTCCTCATTCTGCTTCGTGTGGACACAGACGCGGCTACACAGTTTGATCAATCACATGCAGCTTGAACAGAAAAAAGACTCCCAATCAGGCAATTTTTTTTCCTTGTCATGTATGAGGACTCTCACATTATAAAAAATGATTGAGATGTTTAGAAATGAGTATGTTTGTACCCTATTTTCATTGTATTGTAAAGCTACATCCATAAGTATTTGAACACGTGATTATGGTTTTGCTTTTAAACAGCACCATAGTAGATTTTAATTAAACAATTCAGATGTGATTGGATTGTAGACATTTTAGATTAAGAGATTAAAAATTTAATTGTGTGCAGAATATTTCAAATTTCTGCAGCAATATAAATTTAGACATTTGACACAAATGTAGGTACAGCCATGCGTTATTTCTAATCCTAGACCATGAAACATATTGTGAGTTTCTTCTCTGAGGATGTTTTGCCAGCCTAACACTCACTCACTGCTTGTTTTTGGATGTTACTGCCATCAGTGTTGTTTTCAGTAAATGGAAATTAGTGGGTTGAGTTCAGGCCACTGAAGAATATTCCATTTATTTTCTTTCCATAAACTTAAGTTTGAAGTGCTTTCCTTAAAAAAAACAACAAAAGACTTCACAACCCCAACAGAATTTGAGAATATTCTGGAGCCTCTATGATACAATTCATGTTTACGCGGTTTACAATCAGCAGCAAACTATTGGAAATGTTTAAAAAACAACAACAAAACAATTAACTTTCCCTGGGAATGGGAAAATTATAGGATCAAAATGAATGATGAACAAAACAGACAGAGCAACAAGACTTTTTTTTCTCTTTTTTTTTTTAAACCGATGGACGGAATATTTTTCAATGACCTAGTCACTGGCCTGATCTCAAGCCAATAGAGCATGTTTTTCACTTACTGAAGAAAAAAGTGAAAGCAGGAGGCACTGTTTAAAAGCAGCAGGTCAAAATGACAACAGTGAAGGCCAAGCAAAGCACCTGTGGGGTGGAAAAAAATTACATTTGGTGATGTCCAAGGTCTTAGATTTCTGGAGGTTTTTGACAGAAAAGGACTTCATCCCATTATTATAAGTTATGGTTATGTATCTTTTTCCAAATAATTTTGAACCTCCAAAGATTGACGTACTTTGCATAAAATGTAATCCCTAAATGGTAAATGAATTATTTTGGGGGGAAACCGATGAGTCTACATTAAAAGAAGAAAGTCTACAGTTTCATTTCAAATATATTATGTTTGCGTATACAAGTAAAATCATAAAACTAAATATCTTTGGACTAACAGCTCTTTAAAGTCCCTGTAAAGTGAAAATAAATGTCTTAATTTGACACAGAAATTAGTGTTACTAACCCTGCCAAATTTTAATGGTTAAAAAAAAAAAAAAAAAATCACTTTTATAAAGTGAGGCTTCAAAATCATGAAAAGATTAAGCTGTGGTCTCCGCTCTCTGATGCGGTGGGTATGTCTACTGAATATGCTGAAACCACGCCTCCTCTCATCTTATAACCGTCAATAAAATACCACATATCTTTATGATGCCTACATGTCTTTACATGTTTGACCTGCGAAAACATTTTCACTTAAAAACTCCGGTGGCTGAAATACATCCCACCTGGTTGTCGCAGGGCATTCAACAGTCAATCAAAAGCGCACTAGCTTTCACACACTAAAACATAGGCTTCCGGCTTTTAACTGTAAAAGACCTAGCCATCCGTTCGCCTCCGCAGCGGTGCCAAGCTGTTCCGATATGGTATGTATTGTGTTTTAAAAATAGTTTAATTTGTACCTGTGGCTAGAAAGCAAAGTGCAGAGTCTCTGTCGCTGAAATGCATGGCCGCAGTCAGTGAATGGTGCCCTGATCATTGCCAACAGCCTCTCAAAATAGCCACATAATCTCTTTTATAATGGACTGTTTCCTCTCTTTGTAAGAAATCTGCTTCTATTCTCTGTCATGTCACATTTTTGCAGTTCAATAAAAAAAATAATGCAGTACAGTAAATTGTATGTGGAGGCTCAAAACGCAATACAGGAGAGCAGTTTTTCCATTACAGCGCGTCAGTCGATATGAGGTATATAGTCACTTCTTAGGTGACTATAGGTGGAGGGTTACTATTTTTGCGATGGTCTACTTCAGTCGCTTTCGGCCGTGTAGGACGGGGCGCAGAAGGTCTAAGTAACTCGCAATTGCGCAGGTTAACCACTGATGCGAACGATGGATCCTAAATTCTTAAATGGTGGGGGAGGGGAGATTCATGGCCGAGCCGAAGTGTGTCCCTAGGCACCGTTTTAGCCATGGCCAAAAACCAGGAAAACTGAAATGGTTAAAAACAGTTTAATGCTCGCTGGTCCATAATTGAGGACTACATAGTCCTCAGTCTTTGCACAGCAATAATCTCCAAACTTGAAATGTATTTAGAAACACATTTGTTTCTTCACTTTGAAGCGTCTTTAGATAAACGCGCCTTGCTGAAACACAACTTATGCTGCAAACTAAGCTATGCAGTCAACATGGTGCAAATAGCAGCGTTTTACAAAGACACGTTCTTACTTGACTGTGCTCTAATATTGTACCAGTGAATAGCTCATGCTTTGCGCCTTTGGCTATAATGTGGGCCACAATTGAACCACATCCATAATTTATCTCTGAATAATAACCCAGAGTATTCGAGAATATTACAATATTTGGTAATCATAAATAAATAATGGATTCGCACTCTTTGTGCTGAAGGTTTGACAAGAATTTATGAAAAATCTCTCAGGAAGTTTAAATTACTGTGGCAGCTAATTTTCTTTGCATTCATGCAGAATGCCTTGACAATAAAATGCAAACCACATGTTGGAGGGAAGGCTTTCAACAATTTCAGCAGTTGTGAAAAAAACGGCTGTTGTATTGGAATGACATTTCATGTGTGCGTTTGTTTGGATTTTAGACTGTGTTCACGGAGGTGCGAAGGGAACTCTGGGAAACCCACACGGGGAAATTGAAATTTTAATGATAAGCAGAATGGAGGAGCTTAAATATCATCACTAATTAACACAGCGAGGTGAGCTGTCACAGGCTTGATGGATGCGTGCTCCAGCCACATACTCTACGATTAATCAAAGGTCTCGATGAAAAGGTTGTCCCGCACCTTGGGCAAGGGAGATAGTCGCAGCTATGACTGGGATGCTTTCAGTCATCTGCATGTTTGTGATCCATTTTATGGGGGCGCATTCAAATAGATCTGGTGCTGAGAGGGGCTTGTTTCTGTGAATCTGACACACACACAACCACGCAGACAGAGTCAGAGCCCCACTGTCTCCACTCAGCTGAGATTTACTTGCCGTGGGTGGAATTTCTCTTTGAAGGGCCCATTTTTTACATCTCTGACAGGAGAGGTGAGCAGGTAGAGAGCCGGCTATCAGTCTCCTCCTGCCTGCACACAAGGCAGCACTCGTACATTTTACCACTGGACCGACTCCATGATCGCTCTGTCTCGTGGAGATGATTTCGGACCTGGATGATTTCTGCACTTTGTGTATGAAGATGAAGTGTTATAACCCCCTTTCTGATCTCCTCCCCATCTCCCTCACTTAAAGAGGTCCATTGTTAAGTGCCGGGGGCCTGTGGGTGCTGTAAATCAGACGGCGGAGGGAGAGGATGTCTCCCATGGGGGGGAGAGAGCACACTCCCGGCAGCCTTCAGGCTGATCTCATTCAGCCTAACCTAATGCTTTAATTAAATAACTGGTCAATAGCTAAGAGGAAGGTGCTAAAGGCTACGAGCTGCGCTGACAAGGCCAAAAACCCATGCAAGAAGAAGGATGGAGGCTGGAGCAATGGTCTTTCTTTCCCTTTGAGGAATCAAATATCATCTGCTGAGTATGTTTAGCAAAATGAGTCTTACTGACCAATACTTCTTTCAATGTTGGGGAAAAAGTTGACTCTTTGGAAGTAATGGTCATACTGCTATACTGCCTAACTGCCATGTCCGCATTCCTGACGTCACCGGAGTCCAGCCCACACACAATAACCAAAAGACACACTCCCCTCTTGTGGCACAAACTGATATTGCTTTCCATAGTTGAACAGCTGATCCTTACATATTCTTTTACACCATTGTACATTTAAGGGGAAATTAATTAAG
Source organism: Phycodurus eques (assembly GCF_024500275.1). NCBI lineage: Eukaryota > Metazoa > Chordata > Actinopteri > Syngnathiformes > Syngnathidae > Phycodurus > Phycodurus eques. Next base: position 8,304,717 of record NC_084525.1, on the reverse strand, counting down.
TATCTTATCAAGAATCAGTAGCATGTCATATTGTGTATCAATAATTGTTCTTATGCACAATTGTAGTGCAAGGTTCAAACTAGTGAATGACAAAGTATTACAATTCATTTGAAAACTACGCATAAATCCATCTATTTTCTATTATCCCGTTGAAAGGTCGCAAGGCGCTGTTGCCTGTCCCAGTAGATTTCATACGAAGGGGAGAATCCACACTGGATGGTTGCCAGGGGACAGACAACCATTTCCATTCACAGTCACACAGTCACTGAGTGGGAACTGAACCACAACGGAACACTATCAGTTACACTTTAAAAATTATACTCAAAATATTTTTCCACTAAATGAGTGTGGTTTTAAAAAGTAAAAAAATCAGTGACCTATTAAACAAGTGAATATAGCATGCATTGATTACAAAATGAATTAATAGTTTTATTGAGACTTAGGGCCCTAAAATTCCATGCACAATGCAGTATAATCAGCATAAAAAGTACACCATTTCAACTTTGAAATGACTAGTTAAGGTGGGGTTTATACATTTATATAAATGCAGAAAAATAAAAAAATATGACAATCCTGGCTCATGTACTAGAGGTTAAGAAGTGGCTGCTTCATAATTCTATTTGCAAATCAAAGGGTTATTCACCTTCAAACCTCACAAGTCAGACTACACTTCACACATTTGTAAATATTTGGATTTTTTTGGAATGTAGGTCCCACACATTAAGTTTTCTACTTCTAATACAATTTAAATATATATATATTAACTTAATGAGCAGACGGCACGATGGGCCCCCGACACTTTTCGTGTAGTCTAAAAACAGCAACACAACTACGCTTCTAATAGAAAGAAAAAAAAAAAAGTTCTGTCAAGACAGAAAAATCATGAAAAAATATGTGTCCTACAACTGAACTAATTGCTTCAGTCCAGTGTTTACAGATTGAACCAAACACAAACCTCAACAGGAAATAATGTAAGATGTTGTCAATTTAAAAAAATGCCACATCATCTTCACTGAAGATGCTAAACTGTTTCAAACTAGACATAAAGGGCATGGCACAGTGTCTTCACATTCAATCAGGTTGAGACGGTGGCAAGAGCTTCCTGGTCTCAGACTAAAACTACAACCTAACAGCTCAACTTGAACAGTTGGCCCAGCCCACGTCCCACAAAATGTCTGAAACGAATGTACGACTGAGCTGGAACATCGATCCAAAAACAAGACAAACAGACACATCCATCCACAACCTGAACTAGAGCAGAATGGAGGTTACAATGACAAAAAAAATAGCAGAATTAAAAAGTAAAAACAAAGAGGAGGATTAAATGCACATTTGGATTCGACCATGAGCCTTTTAGTTTTGCCATTGGAATTTTTTTTTTTTTAATATGTTGAAAATCTTATTGTAACAATTCCCTTAAATTTGTACAGATTAAAATGTACATCGATTTTCAATTACAACACAAAACCTACAGTATTATATGGGCTGCTAATCGCTAACGCAAGGTAATGGAGTCTTGTGTGATGGAAAAACAGTTACAAAACAATCTGTGTTGCTCGTGACCTCGACAGAAATCCAAAAGTCAAATTGTAGAAGCAGGGCTTGATTTCTGGACTCAGCAGGACAATCAAAGACATGCTGCCCAACACTCAGCAGCCAATACTGTCAAAAACACCTTAAGTGTATCCAATGGCAGCAGTGCTATTGAAGTCTTCACTGTGATAAGATGTGAGTGCATATCATCCACTTATTGCAATCGTAATGTGAAGAGAGAGCCTTGTTGAGAGATGACGTCTTTCCCCTCTGATCTCAACAACGAAGATAAAAAGATACAAAAATCCATGATCAAACTAACTTAAGTATGCTTGTTTTAGCTAGTTGTGTAATCTAAATTGTATTTAGGTTTCACTGATGTTGCGCATCAATGTTACTGAGTCACCAACTGTCCATTAGGTCTTTGTGGGGAACAAGGGTTTAGGGGTCAGACAGTCAGGCGGCTGTTGGAAGACTGTAAGGGGCTCCAGGAAGCCGTGTGGCCAGATGTGCCCTGCGAGTAAGCAGATGAGCGACTATCGCAACACGACTGGTTGTCGTCTTTGCTGATCCCAGGCGGTACACAAGCGCCGGTGCCTCAGCAGCCTGTCTGTTCGTGAGAAGGTCTGGGGGCCAAGTAGAAAAAGATGGCTGTCAGTCGTGGTTGTGCTACCTTTCCACATGTTAACACACACTGGTCACAACATTAGTTACAATCTAATGAGGTCCAATGAGAACTGGATGAATTCAATAAAAATGCTCAGTTTGAGTGAAGTCAATCGTGCGGTTTTTCTGTGTTGAACTCAATGGTGTTTTACAGAAGTCTCTTGCTGCAAAATTGGATTAGACAGATTTAGAATTGGCATTTATCTACTTGTGTCTTCACACAGAACTAGACGAAGTGCACATTGCCGTGTTGATAATGATTTACCGTGCGTTGAGACATAATAAGATGGCTTTCTTGAGTTGGTACAGAATGGGTGGTTGACCGTGGGGGGCAAGGCATTTGGTACATGGGGCTTCATTGGGGACTTAACCAACTTAATAAGTAGTGATTCTTAAAAGTGTGGTACAAGTACCACGAGTGGTGCGCGGGCTTTCTCCAGAAGTACGAGAAAGAATCCCTTTATTAAAAGGTTCAAACTGTACGCAACGTCTCCTAGAGACTAGCTAGGTCACAAGGGAGTCGTGGTGAATTCAAACATGGTTGATTTTTTTTCCCAGCCCTTTTGGAGACATTTCTTTAAGTCTCAAGCATGCCTCGGTGATATCACGGAGACCAAAATATATAAGGGTGCACATAAGCTGGTGTGCACACTGCAAAGTACACCAGATTCCAGATTCCAAACATTTTGCATTGTAAAGTTTTTTATTTTTTTATTTTTTTTAAACTGAGTGAGGCGTCGCGCCCCGATGGCTGAGCGCAGGGCCACTGACGAAACTTCGGGACCTCTCACCCATTTAAGAGTTCTACAGCAAAAGAAAAAAAAACTTATACCCGTTTTTCTTCGATTAGAATGTTTTTGTAATTGTGAGACGCCACTATTGAAATCAAGATTAAACTAACTAATTGCACGGCCCATATGTTAAAAGTGTAAATGGTTTAGTCTAAATTGCGAGCTGTCATTAAGCCCGTGTATCTGCATTAATAAGTTACACAGGGAAACCAATGTCTCACTCTTTGTAGGCTATCAGTCAATCAATATTAACTTCCCATTTCCATATTTGAAAACACACACAAAGAAAACATATACGCGATATATTTATCTAAAGAATATATATATATACGCTACATAGGCCTATATCAGCGACTTCCGGGTCAATTGGTTGCCACCTTGTTTGGAGAAATCTCGGAGACATCGTCCTGGTGAGAGTGCAAGCAATATTTTGGCCTCCCGGGTCGCCGCGACTGATCAGCCTCGACAGTCGCTGCGATGTCTCTGCCAGTGAGATAGCTCCTTAATATTACAGTGGCTTTAACTTTTTTTTATTTTTATTTTTTTTATAAATCCAGTACAGTGCATTTGTTCAGTACAGTTCAGTTCTATTTAACTTGTGAGTATAATACATATGAATTTAATCATTTAGATTTGTTTATCTTCAAACATTTATTTTGGTACAATTGATATTCAACTTTTATTTGTAATTGACTCATTTAAGTGCATTTTTTAAATGTTTCTATAAGGCACTGTGTTAATGTTCAAACTTTGCATAATGTTACAGTGACTTACAAAATTATGAAATATATTTTAAGGGATAAAAAAATTTACCTCTACCACTAATATGCTATTTTAATGTTGGTCATTATGGTCGTACTTGGAGAGGGCTTGGTGTAAAATGTTTGAGAACCACTGTATTAATTTATGCAGATTGCTACAGATGTGCTTTTTTTTTGCTCTAACCATTCAGAGGACAAATATGAAATGGGATTGTTTAAAGATTGCTATTGCCCATTGCTAATATATATGTTCCAACCACTATATTAAACATATTTATGGATATCCCAGTGTCAATCAAAACTGAGCATTATTATCTTTGCAAATTCAGAAAATTTGATACAGTTCTCACATTGGCGCATATTACCCGGTGCAGGGGGACCTAAAGTTGTGGCCGGTAAGTCTGACTAACCTGATTGCAACGATCGCACTGGTACGGCTTCTCGCCACTGTGCACCCGCTTGTGTCGGTCCAGGTGGTAACGCTGAATGAAGCGCATGTCACAGCTGTCACAAGCGTAAGGCTTTTCCCCTGCGGACGTAGACGAGACAGAATTACTTGCAAACATTTATCAGGACTGACTGCACATTGAGCAATGAAATTGTCCTCTTTTGAAACATGATTTTGCTGTTTTTTCATGATGTTTCCATTTAACTCAAGGGGTCTACCTTAAAATTTTAAAATAATAAACGCTAAGAACAACTTACATTACTGCGACTTACTGAAGAACTGAGACCTCCATGTATATCTGTATTATACCGCCCCCTGGTGGCCAAGGTGCACACACCAGAAGGAGCGACACAATGTCCATTGATTGAAGCAAAAACTTTAATATTTTTTGCATTCTATTTAATTTTGCCCCTACTGTATGTAAGTAGAACATATAGGATGCTATTATGCTATATGATGCTATAAACCTTTACATTGATTTTATAGGACCCTGGAAAGGATTAACGCCTTTCCATTAATTTCAAAGGGGAAAGATAATTTGAGATATGAGTGTTTTGAGGTACGAGCATGGTCACAGCACGCATTAAACTTGCATCTCAAAGCACCGCTGTACATACATATTGCGTCATTTTTGTTAAGTGGAGTACTGTGAAATTTCTCTAATGTAAATTATGTGCCTTGGCTTAAAGGTCAGAGGACAAAGATTTTAATTTGTTTTCTTAACTAACTCTAGAACCCCTTTACAAACCACCATTGCCATTTCGAAGTGATTATATAGCAGATATACAGCAGTTAAATCGATAAATATGATGCAGACTGCGCCCTCTGCTTTTTGCACCCCGCAACTTCTGGTCTTTGTCTCTTTCTGGCGTTGTGCTGTCACACGAGCCAATCATCCTGTTCATTCGGCGTTGTGTGCTATTATTCCATGTTGTTGCTCCCGTCCTTGTATATTTGTTGTCGTATGATTTAACGATGTCACGATGGTTTATTGTGTGGCATTTGGTTGTACAAATGGTTCAGGCAGCGGCAAGGTTTTTTTTTTTTTTTGGCTTTCCAAGTGAAGAAGGAATACGTGACCAGTGGATAGTGAAAGTCACTCGACAGTGGAAGAAACGTGGTCAGCTATGGGTGCCTAACAAACATTCCAAACTGTGCTGATCACTTCGAACCGGCGTGTTTTGAGAAAGGCTGAGCAGAAAGCTTCTGGTAGCCCTTGCGGCGGATAGAGAAACCACACCCCGGTGTCTTGAGCTTCGGGTATGTTCAGGGAGGACACAATATGCGTCATAAAAACCTCATTTTTAGTTAAACTATGGTTGACAATTTGCTAGAAGTTTTGCGCATGTGTTACATAACATATAAACAATGCAAATATACATTTTAACTGACCCCATAACATCTTTGTCATCTGACCTTTAATAAAGGTCTGGAAACAATGTCTCAATCAATTAATTGATCCAAAAAAAACACTTTGTTTCCACCTGAGTCTTAACTTTGCATCTTATCAATACTTTTGGATAATTATGCGCTGTCAAGTATGTGGGAACATTTTGGGGAAGTGAAGATGCAAACACTTTTTAAAAAAAAATGCAGGTTGTTGCTCCTCACCTGTATGTGTGAGTATGTGTCGCTTGAGGTGGTAGCTGCTCCGGAAAGCTCCGTAGCAGTGGTCACAGATGAAATTCTTCTGGATTTTCAGACCACTGTCATCGTCATCCATGTCGAGCTGATGCAATAAAGGCTACAAAGGATGACAAAATTAATATCTTTACCCCATCCCATGTCCATGCAGTCATAAATTATTCATTTTGTGCCATAGTATTGTGCATTCATGTGTATGCTCAACGGTCCAACATACCCGCACTTCCTCCTTAACTTTAACAGATTTTTTGTGCTTTTTCTTGATGTGCATACTTTGGCTAGTATGCATGTTTTTCCCATCCAATATTCTCGATGTGTGGTAATCGCCATCCTTTTGGATCAGCTTGGAGAGAAAATGAAAACACAAATTAGGCTTCACTGCAACAGCACCTCATCCACCAAAACATTAGGTACACCTGAAACATCTCGTGCGATCCAATACAAAAGCTGTATCACAAAGTGCTTTTTCAAAGACAATAGCGATTCACTTTGGACTGTGTCAATCAAAACAGTGGATTCGTGTTTTGCATGCAGAATGCTCAGAGGTTAAAATGAAATAAAATTATTGACCATGTTCTTTTACATTTTGAAAATTATTTAAATTCCTGATATCAGAAAAAAATTAAGGTACCTTAATCTATTGCACCATTTAGAGGATCGTGGTAACTTCTAGCAAATGTAGTTAACCTGGGACCCCCATTTTCCAACTGTCACCAAGTTACAACTGACTTTAAAGGTTAAAAACAAAGAATAATGGAGTGTTCAAAATTAGTCCCTGAAAATGTGTGTATAATGTTAAACATAACTACACATGCATACATGTTGAAAGTGCCTTAAGAAACTGAAGATGAACATGACAAAAATTAATATTGTAGAGTAAAACTAAATCACAAATGCACAAAATACAGCTACAAAGTTTCACTGATATCTTCAAACTGATCTCTTCTTTTTAGGAAAGTCCCTTCACTAATATGTTGAGTGTGGAAACTCAGTATGGTACAGAGTACATGTACTGTTATACCCCAAGTAATAACATTTCTAATGCATGCCTGTCAAATTGTTATTTTTCAAATGAAGGCAAAACCAACCGAAGATGCAGAGTTCCGCTCCTATGGGCGGCGATGTAACCCCAATTTGTACTCAAGTCAGACCATGCAGTAGTCAATTGCTAAAAGATGCTAACACAGCTGTAAGGTATATTTCTTTAAAAAAAATTTAAAGGTCCCATATTTGGGCTATTTAGACCTCCCTCGAGTGACTCTATAACATGGACGTAGAATAAAAGTGTAAATTTCATTAAAAAAAAAAGACTTTGGTTTTGTCATACGAGTGTCCAGAAAAGGCCCCCCTGACAGCTACTTCTGTTTGACCAAGTTTTGTATCCGCTTTGTCCATATTTGGCTGAGACCGCCCCCTTTCCTCTGATTGGTTGTCTCTGTGTAGAAGACACACTTGTGAGAGCACAAGTGTGTTTGTGATGTTGACAGCGCTGGCTCGGGAGCGGAAAGGGAAGGCAGAGATCTTCATTAATGACGTAGATAAGCTCGAGAAATTCGAATGACCCGATTTCAGAAAAACTCAGGAATACGTGAACGATTGTAATTCATATTTCACGTTTACTGAGGCACCATAGAGACAATACTACATCCCAAATGCTAGAAAATGTTGTTTTGGAAAAATACTTTAAACAAAATGAAAAACAGTAAACACGGTGGTAACTGAGCATGCTTGCTTGTGCTGCATGACCACCTATTCTTACATCTCTGCACAAACTAATTCCTTGTGCCTCGTTCAAAAGCTCAAAAGGTGGTATTGGTACAGTCATACACCGAGGACCCACTGTAATTTATAATCCTTTAAGCAACGGATATTTGAACAAAGAACTGAGAATGAGGAACTGAGACTGTCTCCATGTACAGTATATCCATCTGTCTGTCTTATACTGGCCCCAGGTGGCCAAGAACAGAAAAGCAGCATAATTGCCATTCAACTGATGAAAAGTGTGACAAAATTTTTTGATTTTTAATTCTATTTCATGAAGTCACAACCACAGTGTTTTTCCAAAGTAAAATATTATAGAGAGCCATTTTACTAATTAACAAAACACAAAATAATTTGTTGGGTTTTCATGGGAGGCTGTAACATCCGTTCCATGGCTTTTCCATTCATTTCAATGGGGAAAGACTAGTGTTGGGAATCGGTCCGTCACGCAACATTTTTTTAAGATATATTTTCCCCAAAACTATCACGATAAACAATAATGTTGTTGTTTTTTTAATACCTCTGAAATCATGAAAAATAAGGCCTGCCCTTATTATTATTTTTTGCTTTTAAATCAGTATTGTTGTCATTATAATTTCCTTTCTTCTCTCTCTATTAATTGTTTTTCTTTACTCTGTAATACGGATCCCCCTGAGTCTCAAATAAAAACTAAAGAGCTGTTAGACTAGCCTGGTTTACAAGGAGCCTTCTATTCTGATTATAATTGGTTGAGAAGCCTAAACCTAATGAAAATGCTCCATATAAAACACCTCAATTGGAAGAAACGGGCTGAATCTGAATGGAATTTCATTCGTTTCACAGGGGTGGACTATTCCTTTTGCTAAATCGATCAGAAGCAAATTATTGCATGTCCATAGTTTATGGACAGCGTAAATATGCCGGCTCCCGACGGAGCTCGTATGCGACAGAAAGGTTGTTTTTAACTACTTATGTTCTTTTTATCAAACTTTTTTTTTAAATAAATGTATAAATAATAATATAAATAATCCTTCACTGTGCTGAATAGACGACGGACCTCAATCTTGATAAAAGACCTCCACGCCAAAGTGTGCATGTCACACGGCTGTTCCAATTAAATGTAGTGCACAAATATACACCTGATCGGAATAGATGACATCACATGAAAACAACTGACCAGAGATCTTCAATCGGAATGACAAAAACGTCTCCATGTAAAAATCGGAATGACAAAAAAGTCTCCATGTAAACCCGGCTGCTGTTTGGTTGGTCCGCTGAAAACGAGCCCTTCACCTGTCAATCAAATACATGTTGACGTTCACTGTTGTAAACTACTGGCTGAATAACGTGCCACTGAGGTTACGCTTAATAAACAGTTAACGTTCCTGTGTTTGTGTTAATTGGGGACTAACACACACAACAACTCGGCGCGAAACGCTGATATTTTAAACAACATCGCCGCGGTGGACCGAGCTATTTAGCTCTTTAACTCGCTACCTTGTGGGCTACCGAACACAACAAACAGTTAACTTTCCCTCAAGTGTCTGTTGTGTGAATCTATGTGTTGCACATGGAGGAAGCCTGTGGAGTATTGGACGGAGCCAACACCGGAAAGAGTGTACCGGTCCGCCGACGTTGCATGAGCCCACTAGCTGCAAATGACACAGCCGTCCAACTCTGTCGGCGCACTATGTGATTTTAAGTTAAAAAAAGTCAGTCAACACTCAGCAAGCAGTGTGATTATAAAAAACAAAACGCAAGCGTTGCGTGAGTGCAGTGGCAGTATTGTTTGTTTGTGCGGATTATTTTCTCTGCGATCTAAATTGTTGCGGCCTATTTAAATAATTCATTTGATATTTAAAAATATAGATATATTTTGTTAAAGGCGGCCCGATGGAAACTGGTTAGCACATCTGCCTGACAGTTCTGGGGACCCGGGTTCAAATCCGGCCATCTTTCCTGTGTGGAGTTTGCATGTTCTCCCTGCGCTTGCGTGAGTTTTCTCCGGGTACTCTAGTTTCCTCCCACATTCCAAAAACATGCATGGTAGGTTAATTGAAGGCTCTAAATTGTCTGTAGGTGTGAATGTGAATGGTTGTTTGTCTATGTATGCCCTGTGATTGGTTGGCGACCAGGTCGGGGTGTACCTCGCCTCTCACCCAGTCAGCTAAGATAGGCTCTCGCACACCCATGACCCTAGCGAGGAGAAGCGGCTCAGAAAAATGGATGGATGGATATTATTATTATTTTTTTTTACAATTATCTGAGCTAAATAGTCTTTTATGTTTGAAAATAGGTTTAGACAAATGTCATTCAAGTCAAATTAAGGTTCTTTATTTTTAACGTCTACATCAACAAATGTTAACTATCGCATTGTTTCTGCACCAAATCGAATCAAATCATATTGCTCCCATACTGAACCAAATCGTATCGTTCTGCCTTTAGAGTATCGTTTTTAATCGAATCGTAACCTATGTAGATACGAGTGACGTATCGAATAGGCCTAATGGCAGAAATTCCAAACCCTAAGAAAGACGATTTGAGATAAGTTTAAGATATGAACGTGTTCACTGCACAAATTGAACTTGCATCTCAAGGTGACACTGTACCTTAATTGTTAAGGTATTTTTTTTTTTACCATTCATTAACTAATTTTGCCAGAGAATGGTTTAGCTCACCAGTGGTGGACAGCTCCCCGCAGACATGTGGCCCATGTGGCTGTTGGTTTGTGAATGATGACCTTGGTGTCCATGGTGGCTGTGGTGCGAGTGGCTTTGGTTGCTCTCAGAAGTCCCCCGGTGCCCGTGACCCAATGATGACATCATCTTTTTTTGACCTGGAATGTTGTTGGCTTGCATCAGGGCCATGCTGGACAGCACCGCCTCACAGCCCAGCAAGCAAGCCTAGCAACACAAATAGCAACATAAGGACGGTCCTGGGACTCCTTTTTATGTACAGTGTATGAGTGCAAAAGTGGGTGAACAACGCAAGCAAATGTGAAAAGGACAGGACTGTCAGGCTGGGGACACAACTTGAAATGATTCTTATTCTGCAGATGATGAGACTTCCACTGACCCATTTCATATGGTCTCGAACAGAGTTGCCTGAATGTGTCATCGCCGTGCTTTTGAATTTGTGTGTGTTTGGGGGAGGGGGGGGCATAGCTGACCTCAGTCAGGGTGAGGGCTAACACAGGAGACCACACCCACCCAAATCATGGAGGCCAAAGCCTGAAAGTAGAGGTATGACAACATAAAGCTACTTACTTCAATCAGAAGCACTGTACTTGCATTTGAAAGTTCACCAATTCAGCACGCACAACAGGGAGGAGATTTAAGGTTATCAGGCAAAAAATAAAAGCCCCAATGGCTTGATGCACACTGAAAGTTTGGAGGGTCACCAGAAAGCACAACAGCCAAGTAAAACAAACACAATGAGAGGAATTTCAGAGGAACTCAAACACAGAACGACATTACATGATATATTAACAAAAAAAATTATGAATGAGAAATATGTCAGTTTTAATGTGAGGGTCAAAACTAAAACAATCTGGTAACAGTCTTTTTAATAAAACCAAAAGGTATGCTTTTTGAGAACCATGTTCAGAGTACAACCATCCCTATAATACAAACTTCAGCTCTTCAAGATGACCTACTCACTCAAATGATTGCCGTGCATATTTTCTTTGATTGATTGTACTGTTTTTCTTGTTGTACAGCATACAACCCCAATTCCAATGAAGTTGGGACGTTGTGGTAAACATAAATAATAATAAAAAAAAAAGAATACAATGATTTGCAAATCATGTGCAACCTATAATTAATTGAATACACTACAAAGACAATATATTTAATGTTCAAATTGATAAACTTGATTGTGTTTTAGCAAATAATCATTAACTTAGAATTTTATGGCTGCAACATGTTCCAAAAAAGCTGGGACAGGTTCATGTTTATCACTGTGTTACATCACCTTTTCTTTTAACAACATTCAATAAATGTTTAGGAACTGAGGACACTAATTGAAGCTTTGCTGGTGGAATTCTTTCCCATTCTTGGTTGATGTACAGCTTCAGCCATTCAACAGTCCGGGCTCTCTGTTGTCAGTATTTTACGCTTCATAATGCGCCACACATTTTCAATGGGAGACAGGTCTGGACTGCAGGCAGGCCAGTCTTGTACCTACACTCTTTTACTACGAAGCCACGCCGTTGTAACACGTGCAGACTGTTGTTTGCCATTGTCTTGCTGAAATAAGCAGGGCCGTCCATGAAAAAGACGTTGCTTGGATGGCAGCATATGTTTCTCCAAAACCTGTATGTACCTTTCAGCATTAATGGTGCCTTCACAGATGTGTAAGTTACTCATGCCATTGGCACTAACACAACCCCATACCATCACAGATGCTGGCTTTTGAACTTTGCGTCCACAACAGTCCGGATGGTTCTTTTCCTCTTTGGCCCGGAGGACACGACGTCTACAATTTCCAAAAACAATTTGAAATGTGGACTCGTTGGACCACAGAACACTTTTCCACTTTTCATCAGTCCATCTAAGATGAGCTCGAGCCCGGACATGCCGGCGGCGTTTCTGGGTGTTGTTGATAAATGGCTTTTGCTTTGCATAGTAGAGTTTCAAATTGCACTTACGGATGTAGCGCCGAACTGTATTTACTGACATTGGTTTTCTAAAGTGTTCTTGAGCCCACGTGGTGATATCCTTTACACATTGATGTCGGTTTTTGATGCAGTGTCGCCTGAGGGATCGAAGGTCACGGGCATTCAATGTTGGTTTTCGGACTTGCCGCTTACATGCAGTGATTTCTCCAGATTCTCTGAACCTTTTGATGATATTATGGACCGTAGATGATGAAATCCCTAAATTCCTTGCAATTGTACGTTGAGGAACATTGTCCTTAAACTGTTCGACTATTTTCTCACGCACTTGATCACAAAGAGTTGAACCTCGCCCCATCTTTGCTTGTGAATGACTGAGCAATTCAGGGAAGCTCCTTTTATACCCAATCATGGCACCCACCTGTTCCCAATTATCCCCTTCACGTGTGGGATGTTTGGAACTGTCCCAACCTTGCAGCCATAAAATTCTAAGTTCATGATTATTTGCTAAAAACAATAAAGTTTATCAGTTTGAACATAAAATATCTTGTCTTTGTAGTGTATTAAATTAAATATAGGTTGAACATGATTTGCAAATCATTGTATTCTGTTTTTATTTATGTTTAACACAACATTGTAACTTCATTGGAATTGGGGTTGTACATAAAATGTATTCTTACTAAACAGTATATGCTACCATTGGGTCAAATTCTACATAACCTTAATTTTGACTATCATAGCTATGCAGATGACACGCAGTTATATCTAGCAGTGTCTTCAGATGACTATAGTTCAATTGAGGTGTCACTGTCTAAAACAGATAAATCTCTGAATGAGCCAAAACTTTCTTCAATTAAACCACAACAAAACTGAAATCATTGTTTTGGCAATAAAGAAAAGAGGATTGCTGTTAGTAAATACCTGGAGTCACTCTCTTTAAAAACCAAAAACCTTGGTGGCGTGAAAGATTCCGACCGATTTACAACAGTCATATCAAATCAATTACTAAAACTGCCTTCCACCATCTGAAGAACATATCCAGAGTGAAGCATGTGCTAAGCAGACCAGGAGAAGCTCATCCATGCTTTTATCTCAAGTAGACTTGACTATTGGAATGGTCTTCTGACTGGACCCCCCCCAAAAGAGCATTAAACAGCTGCAGCTCAGGTTCTGAACAGAACAAAGAAGTCAGAGCATTTTACTCCAATTCTAAAGTCTTTACAGTGGCTCCCAGTCAGCTTTATACTTAGATGTTTAAAGTTCTGCTACTAGTCTATAAATCACAAAATGGTTTAGGTCCTGAATACATGAAATAAATGCGAATGGAATATAAACCCAGTAGGGCCCTGAGATCGACAGACGCAGGTCAAATAGTGGAACACAGAGTTCAAAGCAAACATGGTGAAGAAGCATTTAGCTATTATTCTGCACACAAATGGAATAGGTTGCCAACAGAAGTGACGTCAGCCCCATGTGTGAATGTTTTTAAGTCCAGGTTAAAAATGATTATTTTTTCTTATGCTTTTTAAGAGCATTTCCACTTTTAAATGATATGTCTTGCCCTGTACGCTGTTTTAGTTGTACTTTTATTTTTTCCTTCGTTTTAAATGTTTATAAGCTGTTTTTTTCTTTTAATCATGTAAAGCACATTGAGTCACCTTGTGTATAAAATGCACTATATAAATAAATTTGCTTCGCTATAATAGTGAAGTAATTAAGACTACTGTACACAGAAAGGCAAGCAAAAATAACTGATGGCTTGTGTGCTTTCTGTGGTCACTCTGATGGGTTACAAGAAAAAGTAGAAAAAGATGTATCACAGTTCAAAATGCATGTTTCCTTACAAAACATTTTAAAGTTTAACAATGCTGCTGTTATACAATAAAAAACAACTAATGATCAAACAGGGTGATTATTAAGATGAAATACATTTTAAAATCACACTGAACATAAAATCACAACTCACGTTTTGGCCACAGTGTATAATCGCACACAAAAATGAATGAGTGAACTACAGCATCTGAAGGTGGTTGCTTGGCCAGAAGAGGTCTCTCTCCTCCTCCAATGCAGCACATTATCTTAAAAATCTTTTCACAAATTCCAGTTTCTATTTTTCTTTCAACAGTAATGTCATATTATCGTCAAGAATATTGCCTAATGCATGATAGTTCCCGTTTTAATCGTGAACGAGTCTGATAATGAGTCCATCTTGTGAAAACCGTGCTTCATTAAAACATGTCGTATTATTAGCAAATGGAAAAGCGTCTCCTAAACGAAGTATGTATTCTGAACAATCCATCCCGATTAAGATTCAATGGTCTTTGGCTCGAGGCATTTGGCAATATTATTATTATTTTTGCCAAAGCAAACATGACACATTTACAACTGTGCAAGTTTGCTAGCTAGCAACTTACCAGAAAACAGGTTGGCTTTATATTTACCCAAACAGAACTGTACAGAAAAGACGGTTGTGTCGTCAGTTGTTATTTTAAAGGCAGATTTGGAAAGTGCGACGCCAAAGGACGGAGTCCGCGCTGAATGGAACCGAAAAAGCTAGTTAGCTTGCTAGCTAGTTGTTCGCTTTTGGGGGAACTCTTGCAGGACGGAGACCCCCACCCTCCCCCACCACAACAACAGGCAGCCAATGCACACACCAAGACAGGGCGTGCAAGGCTCAGAGCCGAACACAAAATACTACCGCAATCTGTGCTAGGACCTTCACAAATCCGAAAACAGCCCACTGATGAAATGATAATAGACACACGGGCAAACTATGCTCCACGAGAGACTACTTACCCTTTAATTTTTACAGTTTTCTAGGTTATTACTTGACGCAAATTTTTTTCTCAGTTTACAAACACTGACAGGAAACGCTACCGGAAGTGTTTCCCGGGGGAGGGTTTTGATTGGCTAGTGGCGTGGCCACGTGTTTGTCTATATGTGCGGCCATATTAGGAAGGGACTGCCGAGGTGAGCTCAAATATTTGTCATAGACAGGCAGCGTTTCTGAAACTTTCACCGAGCCAAAGCATATATTGTACATTAGGAGGACATCACGGCATTTGGTGTGCTTCTGCCCACATGGTAGATGGGTAAACTAAACTACAACAATATACTGCACTTTACTGTATATGGGTTGCTGTCACGGTTTTAATCACATCTAGTGGCTATGATTAAACTGGCACATCAACTGTTATGCCGTCTATCAATCTACTTATCTATCTCGTTCCAATATTTCTATATATTGTTTTTAAATGAAATAATGATAATTTAGATATAAGTTTTGTTGGATAATGTATTAATAATTTTCGTCTTTAATTGATTACTTAATTATTTCAGGGGTAAGGCACTTTTCTTTGAGGGCCACATCATAGTTACGGTTGCCCTCAGGGGGCCGCTCATAATGTTGAAAGCACAAATGTATGATAACTAGGAGTATGAAGGTATGGTATCACTGTTTGGTACGTACTTTACTGATACTTTATGCAAATAAACCTGACGTGTTTGGAAAATCTACGTATTTATTTGTTTTAAACTTTGGAGTGTATTGAGATAATGTCAGACTCTTGCTATTTTATAATACTATTTGACTCAAATTGAAAGTGCCAGTAAATATGTAATTAAATAAATAAATAAATGCCAGAACAACAACAGTTCGATATTTCCAAAGTTCACCAAAGCTTTATTGTCGAAATTGCTCGGTAGGCCTACTGTATAATATAATAACACCTAGTCTACGTAATCCTTTTAAAATGATCAATTCTTGAGGGAACCTTGGCGGAATAAATCTGACATTATGTGAGATTAACTCATGCAGGAATTGGTATTGGTTGACGTGTTTATTTCATTACTTATTTCTTAACCGTATTTATTTGATCAACTATAACAGCAACAGTGCTAAGCACTACTTAAAGCGCCACATTTTCTCACTCTAGTGCCAGCCTACACCAACGATGGAACGACAGTCTGTTCTCCTGTATTTGCAACTCCGTCACATCACAAATGTCTCTCACATTCTGTGATGTAGTTGAGTTGGACATCTATGTTGTAAGATGACATTGACTTCTAAAAGGCACCAACAATTGCAATTTATCACTACCAATGCAGCTGCTACTACTACTACTAGGTCTACAGCTCTATTTAAGGTGAGGCTACTCCAAAGGATGACCTCCTGGCAACAATTGCAGAGGCTGTTTACACTGGTTCAGGTCTGAGAAATGACAAAACAATACCTTATTCTTAGCTGGGTATTTGCTTTGTTTGAAAGAAAAATCTGTAGGAACCCATTTCGTCCACACACAGTGAGTCACTCTGTGTATTAGCTCTCTGAATAAATCCAGTTTTCTCAGCCTGCAGTGGGTGTAAAGAATATTACCATTTATTCTTGTTACCACCTCCGACTGTATAGGTGATAGTGCTTCACAAGAGAATAGACCCACTTATTTTTATTTTAAATTCTAATTGCTTTATTGTGTCATAAAATTGTGTATGCACAAGGGAAATTGCCTGCCTGTGCACCTGGAAAATGGTTCATATGACTGTGTCTGTGTGTGAATGTTTGTACACTTGTATTAAATACCATTAAAGCAACACCATGGCTTATCAGAGAAATCCCATTCATCCACTAGTGGTGTGCGACAGGGGCGATTCTAGGATCAGATGTTTTGGGGTACTGGGATTCATACTAGAGGTGCTTCAGCAGCCCCCAAAATGGGCTAGAAGCGCCTTTAACACTCCCATGTACATGACACAACAGCTAACTTTTTTCATTCCAATTCGAACAGAGAACAGTGATACTGTCTGACCACCTGATTGGATAGGAAAAATGCAAGTTAACTCCTACCGAACAACATAAACGGTGACCTACAATGAAATGCAGAAAAAATTAGGGCTGGTAATGATAATAATGTGTTGGTATTGAGTGGTTAAAGTTAAGAAATGTGCAATTTCCTGGTTTAAGATGGGGATTTACATCATCTCACCGGAAGACAGAATATTGCTCTGCATCGGTAGAGCACTCAGAGGCCAGTTGGGGAGAGGTGTGAGAACCATTTAACCAACTAAGCACTGTGGTTTTACACTTTTCTAAATTGTTAAAAACAAAATACAATAAGTGAATAGAACATACTTTTTTTAAATGAAAGTTTTGTTCACTTGAGAGTGTAAATATAGCAATTGTACAGTATCCCTTTCACAGTTGTATGAGTAAGTTTTTTTCAAATTCGAATAAACAAATGATATTTAATAACACATTTCCATGGATTGCATCAAGGTCTGAGCTAGCAGTGCATAGAAGAGAGAAACAGAAACTAAAGTATTGAACCCATGACACTGATATTAATCAATATCAATAGCAATGTTGGTATCGATATTATTCAGATTGGAATCTATCCACCCATCACTAGCCAGTCATCCTTTTTTCACCACTTATCCTGCTCACCTGGGTGGCCTATCTCAGTTGTCTTTGGGCGAGAGGCTGGGTACAGGCTACCCTAGTCATCAGTCAATAACTGGGCTTATATAGAGGGACAATTTAGAGTCTTCAATTAACCTAACAGGCATGATTTTGGAATGTGGAAGGAATCTGGAGTACCCGAAAAAAACTAACAACAACAAAAAAACAACCAAGCATGGGGAGAACCTAAATGCCACAGTGGTCTGACCGACGATTCGAACACAGACCCCTTGGACTGTGAGGGAGATGTGCTGGCCACATGGTAGCACACACACAAGGACATTAAATAACAAAAATACACATATAGAATTTGTGTACAGTATCTGTTATATAATATGTGTAAAAATGACCTGACATGACACCCACTATTGTTTTTATCAATTGTGTAATACTCAAGCTTCAACACATTGGAATAGAATAGCGAAATTTAAGGTGTGTGTTCAGCTGAGCAGTGCAAGCCAGGGAGAACATTGAAATGTGACCCCCGCATTTTAAGGATGGATGGAGAAACGTTGAGGGGATGGGAAAGACATAACACGTTTGTTTAACATGCATTATATATGAACCAGCAAAGCATGGAAAGAATGGAGTTGGAGTGCAGTGACATAGTAAAGTGAACACTCTCAGAAGGCAGGGAGCATCTGGTGCCAGCAACCGGAATTCCATGTGTTTATCATAAGTGGAGAAGAGTGCAGAGGAGTACGAATGTGGTTGAAAATGAGTTTTTTTTCCACTGGTGAAATAACTCGAGAAGTGCTATTATCTTTTTTTTGGTACTGCAGGATGCACATCCATTATTATTCAGCATGTACATATACAGTATTCTGCAATAATGTTATTGAGGACTCCATTAAAGGGTGTAAATAATTTAAATGTGTGTGTACGCATTCTTCATCACCACTGGTTTGAGGATGCAGAAAAATCCCAAAACAAAACTCTTGTTCCTTCCTTCAGATCAGATGAATGGAAAAGACTGACTTTTGTCATGCACAGCATCCTACAAAAGTGAGGACACGCCTCACATTTTAGTTGAAAAATCTATTCACTCTTTTTATGGGAGAAAAAAAGAAAGAAAGAACGAAGAAAAGATACTAGTTTGCTATAATGTAAATTAGTCAATGTAGTCCCTTCCAAATAACTCAACAAATGACCATTAATGTCTAAACCACTGACAACAAAAGTGAGCATAGCCCGAAGTGAAAATGTCCAATTTGGGCCCAGTGTCAATATTTTGTGTGGCCACAATTGCCTTAACACTTTTGGACATGGAGGTCACCAGGTTGACACAGGAATCTCTTCCAATCTGCCATGATGACATTACAGAGCTTGTAGATGAAATAATGGTGGCTGCAAAAAATATTGACACTTTCGTCACAATTTAGACATTTTTACTTAAGGGTGTACTCACTTTTGTTGCGAGCAGTTTAGACATTAACGGCTGTGTGTAAAATTATATTGAGGGGAGAGTAAATTTAAACTGCTGTAGAAGATGTCTACTGATTACTGTACATTGCAGCAAAGTGTCATTTCTTCAGTGTTGTCCCATGAAAAGATATGATAAAGTATTTACAACAATGTGAGGGGTATACTAATTTTTGAAAGAAATAATGTATGTTAGCGAGGAAGACAAAGTGGGATTTGCTTTATGTAAATGCGTGTGTGGCAAAAAAGAAAGCATAAACAGTGGTCAAATGTTACAAAAATAAACACAAAAAGAATTATGGTTAAGAAGCAAAGAGATCATCACATCGTACAGGTGGAAATAACCAAAGTCTGCTGATGAAATCATATCATTCATGCTCATTTTGTCAAGACAATTGGTAAAGCCCAAAATAATGTATACCTCAGTCACTGCATTGTCAAAAGAAATGGAAGCACAGCTTCGTGTGTTTAGTACAAACTCAGATCAACCTTTAGAGGGAGCTCTTATCCTTTGAAATTAGAACTCGTCACTCGCAGTTTTTTCCCCTTTTCATTTAAACATTTGCGTATGTGCTTATTTTTGCAGCAGAACCATGCAGCCTTTCCTTTTCTCGACATGTCCTGTCACAAAGTCCATATGGCAGAAGGCAACTCATGCAAACTGTAAGTAGCATTTTCATTCTGTATATAAATCACATTTCTTTAGGACTACAGTTACAGCCTGATTGTGAACTCAGTGATATTTAATGTTTGTGCTAATATAATTAATCTAGATATTAACAATTTTTTAAAATATTTTATTTAAACCCGCGACCCTAGTGAGGAGAAGCGGCTCAGAAAATGGATGGATGGATTTAATTTAAAGTATATGTTAAATCAAAAATGTTGAGACAATGTCTCTCTATGCTGCTTCGAATGAACTCACCAAGAATTCCCATAGACTTGTGATGCCTGGGCCACACATGCAATGCACCATGGCCTGGTATAAGTTAAATTTGTTAACTGTTTAGTTTGACTACCATGCACATGGTATGTTCATGTGAAAAGGGTTTTCAATATACAAAAGAGATAATTACACAGCGAAATTGAAAATGAACTGTAAAAGTCATACAGAATTTGGAACAAGAAAAATAACTATATAATATTATGACCTAATACAATAGTTCACGAAAATGATCACGTGTACAAACACGTATTTACTGTGATTAACAAAACAGAGTTTGGCAATTAGGTTCCAATACTGTACTGCGTTACAGGAGAGATAATAAGAAGTATGTGAGCTGGTCATTAAGAAAGGATGCGCACCAGAATCTAGTGTGCACTTCTGCTTGGACAGAGGTGGTGACGTCACAATTGTGACCAAACTGAATTTTGACAGTGTGAGAAAACGCAAGTTTCAAGGAAGAATGATGACGACGGTCATTACCTGTGGGAGAAGGCACTGAGAACTTTTGTCATTGAACATTCGCCAAGAGCTTCATCTTTGCGAGCGATTTGGTTTTCTGCATGTGAACGAGCTGGGAGAAGGGAGTGTCTGTATCGCACTGATTTGAAATCTCCCTCCTTCCAGGCTAACTCACATAAAAACAAACTTTGTCCTTTGGCAAGCTGTGATGTATGTTTTGCATAATTGTACTAACTAACTAACTAACTAACTAACTAACTAACTAACATATACAGTACTTTGTCCTTTGGCAATCCGTTTGTCGTTTTTGTATCATTCTACAAACTATTGTAGAATAAATTTGTGAAGTCCCTCTAAACAGGATTTTGGAAGAGAAGAGATTACGTACTGACAGTTCTGATGCTAGGATGTTGAAGTCTGCTTTTTGTGGTGGTGCAGTGACATGCAGTGAGGTTCATGGATGGCAACACACCTGACAATAGAGCATTATTTGCCAACAAACACTGTCTGACATTAAATACTGGTAAACTGTAAATGTTTGTGGTCATGTGTAAATGTTTTTCGACCTAATATTTGAAGATCTTTATTCACCGGTGTCGGTCTTCCTTTAATAAATAAATCCCGTTTCGATTAGTGGTCCAGTTTTTAGGTTTTTTTTTATGGTTGGATATAATATCGTCTTCCAGTAATCTTGTTTTATACATCATAGGGGCTTTTGGAGCTGTGCTTTGTCTGGTCCCTCACCTGGGACCTGTTTGCCATGGGTGACCCTGCCAGGGGCATAAAGCCCTAGACAACTCAGCTCTTAAGATCATTGGGAAACACAAACCCTTCCACCATGGCCAGACCTGGAGTTGGGGCTCGAAGGCGAGTGCCTGGTGGCCGGGCCTGCACCCAAGGGGTCCAGCCGGGCACAGCCTGAAAGGTTAACGTAGTCCCCCCCCCCATGGGCTCACCACCTGTGGGAGAGGCCATAGGAGTCAGGTGCAGTGTGAGCTGGGCCGTGGCTTTGGCGAGCTAATCCCTGGCTACAGAAGCTGGCTCTCTGGATGTGGAGCCTGAGCTGGTTTATGAGTTAAAGAAGTTCCGACAAGATATATATATAGATATATATATATATATATATATATATATATATATATATAGATATATATATAGATATAGATAGATAGATATAGATATATATATATATATAGATAGATAGATAGATAGATATAGATAGATAGATAGATAGATAGATAGATAGATAGATAGATAGATAGATATAGTCGGGCCTCCACACACAGTTGGGCTGTGGTACCAGTCCACTCGAGATGAGTTGGACTCTGTTCCACTTTGGAGTTGCTCATGGTGAGAGTCTCCGAGTAGGTGTGGGTTTACTTATTGCCCCACTTTTTGAAGTCCTTGGAGGGGGTGCTGGAGAGTGCTCCCGCGTGGGACTCCATCGTTCTGCTGGGGGCACTTCGATGCTAACGTGGGCAATGACAGTGAGACCTGGAGGGGCGTGATTGGGAGGAACGCCCCCCCTCCCCTGATCAGAACCCTAGTGGTGTTCTGTTATTGGACTTCTGTGCTTATCACAGATTGTCCATAACGAACACCATGTTCAAGCATAATACTGCACATACGTGCACTTGGCACCAGGACACCCTCGGCCGCAGTTCGATGATCGACATCGGGGATAGTGCCTCTGGATTGGCAGACTGGTAGCCCCCCTTTATGAGAAGGCGGATAGGAGCGTGTGTTTCAACTACAGGTACAGATGTGCTAACCAGTTATCCACCGTGCCGCCCGAGATAAAGTTTTTTTTAAACAAAATAATCCATCCATTTTCCGTACCGCTTATCCTCACTAGGGTCGCGGGCATGCTGGAGCCTATCCCAGCTGACTCTGGGCGAGAAGGGGGGTACACCCTGAATGGGTCGCCAGCTAATCGCAGGGGACATATAGAACAAACAACCATCCACACTCACATTCACACCTTTGGGCACAGGAAGAACAATGCAAACGCCACACAAGCAAGGCCGGATTTGAACCCGGGTCCTCAGAACTGGGAAGGAGGTGTGCTAACCAATTGTCCATCGTGCTGCTCCAAAACACTAATAGTTGCTTCAAATCAAAGAAAAGTTCATCAATCAGTTTCAGACTTTTGAGGGCCCCAGGCTTCGCTTAATGTTGAGTCTTCCTTTGTGAGGCTGAATACTGTCTGCCTCCTCTCACACTTACCTTCCATTTGATGCGACAGGAAAAACTAAATAATGTAAGATACAAATATTAAATACATTAGCTTGACAATGGAAAATAGAATGCATTATATTGGACACGTAGAGAGAGAGAGAAACAGGCAGTTGCAATAGCCTCCTCTGTTGTAGTACAGTAATTGTACCAAAAGATGTTGCTATTGCTCTATGCTATTGCTGCTTTTAACGAGGTATGGCGCAACTTGACAGAGACTGTGTCTCCACCATGTATTTGAACAGGAAATAGGCAAAGTCAACAATATTCACTTTGAAATCATGGACCCTATTGGATGGATTAAAAAAATGAATGAATACAAAGTACAAAGAAGAGAACCAACATTGAAAAACATTTGTTTAATCATTGTTTATTTTTTACACTTCATATTGCAAGTGATGCCCCAGGGCATCTGATTTGGATGCCTCCCGGACGCCTCCCCGGTGAGGTGTTCCGGGCACGTCCCACCGGGAGTAGACCCCGGGGACAACCCAGGACACGCTGGAGAGACTACGTCCTTCGGCTGGCCTGGGAACGCCTCGGGATCCCCCCGGAAGAGCTGGATGAAGTGGCTGGGGAGAGGGAAGTCTGGGCGTCCCTGCTGAAGCTACTGCCCCCGCGACCCGACCTCGGATAAGCGGTAGAAGATGGATGGATGGATGGATATGGCAAGTGAGGCTCTGCTTCCTTTGCCTCCCCTGACCACATCGCGGCGGCGGTGGCGGCGACTTAAACAGTGAAATATTTGTGTCCCTAGCTTTCAAGTTAAGGAGCTAACTCCTATATATGTACTTATACAAAATGTTTTTCAAACAGGTGCTAAATCTTTTTAAATTTGTGAAACACTGTACACTGTATGTAGTTGTCCATACTCCACACACAGCACACAATCATTAATGTCGGACTGAAGCCCACAGCCCACAGATTGCTTCCCTCGGCTATGAAAATGATACATTATGCAACGAGTGGCCTACCTCAAGTCATTAAAGATGCCCGCACTCAGCAAAAACTGGCACATCTGCATGTACTGATCAACCCGGGCTCCCTGGTTGGTGCAGACATGATAACTGCACACTAATTAAAAAGCCATTTGTGCAGTGGAAGGCCAATTAAAGGCCTAATTTCTGATAAGGCTCTCAGTTCCCGCAGCAGCAAACTCACCTAGGAAGTATTTATTAAATGTTAATGGGGACTGTAATTAATATCCAGGGCAGATTAACATGCGACTGAATATCATTCACAGTGATGGGGAGTGAGGGAGAATGTGAGAGAGCAGAGATGACATACATGGTAGGATGAGCCCGTAATAGACATCCATCCATCCATCCATCCATTTTCTGAGCCGCTTCTCCTCACTAGGGTATCCCAGCTGTCATCGGGCAGGAGGCGGGGTACACCCTGAACTGGTTGCCAGCCAATCGCAGGGCACACAGAAACAAACAACCATTCGCACTCACAGTCATGCCTACGGGCAATTTAGAGTCTCCAATTCATGCATGTTTTTGGGATGTGGGAGGAAACCGGAGTGCCCAGAGAAAACCCACGCAGGCACGGGGAGAACATGCAAACTCCACACAGGCGGGGCCGGGGATTGAACCCGGGTCCTCAGAACTGTGAGGCTGACGCTCTAACCAGTTGGCCACCGTGCCGCCCCGTAATAGACACTGACCTGCAAAACATACTCTTAAAATGGTTAATGAAGCTCATTATGGCACGTTTTATCACACACCACACCTCTAAGAGAGGGAATGTGTGCACAAAGCGAGTTTTTGTATCACTCAGTATTGGCTTTCGTTTACTTCTAAAATACAGACTGCAATATTAACATATTAATAAAGTTTCCCCAGCTGAGTGTGGATCTTAGATACAGTTAAAAGGATGAGGACCTGGGACTAGATCCTCCTTCCTCATGGAACAATCTTCAGCAACAGCTGAAACGGAAGGATCTGGCCTTGAACACTTTTAAAGGACTTTTACGCTTCTGTCTTGGAAGGACACCATCAAAGAGACAAGAACCAGAAGTGGAGCCAACTAAAATAAATCCATAAACAAAACCAAATGAAAACAGCAAGGTGGCACGATTTATTACACTTAGATTCTGTTTTCAGCTATACTGTACGCCCCCCAAAAAATGCTGTATACTGCTAGAGCAAGTTATGTCACAAACTTCATGGACATTGAGACACCCTAATACATACATTTCTTTAGAGGACCCTTAATATGAATTCATTATTATTCATTCATTTTCTTTCATTTTTACTTCCTGTAAGTTGAATGGTTGAGTGTCCCAATACCTGTGTCCATTAGCGTGTTCCCCCACAGCTGTTTGCAGTGAGTTAGTGGGAAGGCGAGTGGAGGCGCTTCTCTATCCTTTCACCTTTTCTTCATCCTCTCCACAAGCTATTAGGACCCATGTAGTGTGTTTTCATCACAAATGGCTGCTCGATTAGCCAAGACTAACTGACACGTTCATGCCGGTCAATAGCTTTTGATTTCCCAAAGTTAACGACATATTGGATTGGGAGGATTCAGGTTAGAGATTTGTGTGACCATACAATATAGAGGAAATTGACGGTGCTTAGTGACTTTGTCTCGCTATCGGTCAACTGGTGATAGTGAATGCATTATCAAGCCACCCAGGCGTCTTTCTTTGCTCTGGATGCTCCGTTCAGTTGCACTCGTCTGGGAAAGCTAGAATCTTTGTGCCTTAATCTAATTTTGTGGCAGGATGCCAGTAGGCACTAGGCAATAGGACTGTGATCTCTGAAATAAAACACGTTTTCTTACTATATGCAGTACAGGGGAAATTTATATACACATTGCAGTGGTACCTTGATTTAGGAATTAAATTCAATCTGTGACCAAGCTCATATTTCCTCACATTTCATATCAGTTTTCCCTACTGAAATTAATTAAGATGCCATTAATCTATTCTAGCGCCCAGAAAACTACAATCTTGTTACATCTTTAATAATGAAAAAAAAAAAAACAGTACTATATTGTCTAAAAAAACTAAAATGTTACAAAAACTACTGTATTGACGGGACTGGCAGACACGGCTGATGAGTCCAACCCACACTCAAGGTCACATCTTAGACCAGGGGCCTCATGTACAAAAGGTGCGTACGCAAAAAAATGTGGCGTCCGTTCTTTTTCACGGCAAAGTTCAGCTGTATCAAGAGTGACATGACCGTGGAAATGTGCGGTGCCTCACGCCAACTGCATGGCTGACGTACGCGCTTTTCTGCAGCTTTTGGTGCTTTGGCGACACTTAGAGGTGATACTGGGAAACTGTTCTCGTAAATCTGCACACCAGAGACACATGAATAATTAGCACTGATGCTGATTAGCACCACTGATGCTGATTAGCACCGGCAACATTTGATTTCAACAATGCAATTGAGGCAAGGACTGAGAATTCATTTGTTAACCAGTGTATTTAATGAACCACTGATATTTGTGAGGACACCTATTAATTGATCAAGGCGATTATTTATGCTGCCTATTGCCCTCACAATCGCTTCGTGACTCCAGCACATGCACTAAAAAAAAGAGTCCTTTGAATTTACTTCATTCGAACATGTACATCAGTTGCACATGATTAAAATGTGTTTAAATTGACATAATTTACCCCTCTTCTCCTAAAAAAACATGATTTTTTTGTCAGTGTGCGTGTCCTCTCCTGTGTATTAAAATAATAAATTGAGTAATCAAAAAGGAGTCAAAGTTTATGATATCCTCTTTGATATGCTGATGTGCTTCTATTTGAATTCAAAACATTTATTACAAATACCACACATGCAACATTTACGCATGAACCTTTATCTCACAGGGCTGAGTGTAGGTTACTGTATGAACACATTTGTTATGAGTTCTAAAAATACATGGTATTAACCTTGTGGGGTGATCATAGTCAGCCACGTCCTCCCATCACCCTTGAGAGAACAGCGTCACCCACGATCGCAGCGATTCTCTCCTCGAACGGGGTGAGGCCCTTCCAGCTTTTTTTGGCCACCCTTTGGCGGTGGGCAGCTGTCCTCCGCTTCACATCCACCTTAATGTCTGACCACTTCTTTTTTAGTTCAGCGTGTGCGCGCTATTCTGTGTCTACAGCATTGACAGCCGCACACGCGCCGTCCCATTCGCTCCTCTTTCGCGTGTTGTTAACGCCGGAGGACAGCGTGCCGAACAGGATTTTCTTGCGCACCTCCACTTCATTGAGCAACTTTACATTCAGAAAAATTATTTTTCTTCATTACCTTGCTCATTTTCCTTTTTTTCTCATCATGCAGAGATCGGCATCTCAGGTGCAGGGTTCATTTAAATATGATTTGCATATTCAAATGTGGGTGTGGACAGGGAGGAGTCGGCTACTCCAACATGTGCGCTCATTTCTTCGTTGATTGCAATGTACGAAGGAAATGTGCTTGGATTCATGCGTACGCAGAGTTTCATACATCTGGATATTTTTGTGCGTACGACGTTTTCTGGATTTGAGCGTAGGGCATGTTTTAGTAGGAAATCCACGCAAGTCTTTGTACATGAGGCCCCTGGTCATCTCTAAGGATGTTGAAATTCTATCAATTGACATTAAGGATATGGCTATTTCTGACCATTTTTTGTGTATTCTTTGAATTACAGATTCTTCCAAAAGTTCAGACAACCTCTATGTCTATTAAGAAAAGGTACATAAATGAGAGCACCGCCACTAAGTTTATGGAGGCCATTGCTGTGCCACAAACTGTGAATGCTGAGACAGTTGGATAATTTCATCTGTAAAATCTCAAATGTCATGAATGCTGTCGCTCCTATTAAAACTAAGACAGTATTGAGGCGACCTAGAACACCGTGGAGGAGCACAATGATGGTAAAGACCTCTAAATCAAAGTGTAGGAAAAAAATCCAAACTCCAAATTGACAATGACCTCTACAGACAAAATCTTTGTAATTTTAACCAAGAGTTAGTCAGGGCTAGACAGCAACACTTTTCTGAAATCATCAGTAAGAATGTCAACAATCGCACTCTGTTTGGTGTGGTTGACAAGCTCACAACCCCCCGAATCAGATAGCTTCAGAGCTCCTAACAGCAGATAAATGAAATGAATTTGCTTGAAAAAAATACAATCCATCAGGTTAAATATTAGCAGAAATCAGGAAAATGATAAAATTATACTACATCTGAAGCCATCCAGGAAAAAGTATATTACCATGTCAGAATTTGATACAGTTGACCAAAAAACTGGAGTGAAAACGGTTCAGCAGCTGAAACCATCAACGAGCTGTCTTGACTCAATACCGTTTGACTTTTTCAAAGATATTGCAAAGTCTGTGCTAGCTGATTTGCAACAAATAATCAATTGCTCACTTCACTCGGGCGAGTTTCTTAAAGCTCATAAAGTAGCTTCCATTAAGCCTCTTCTAAATATCAGAACGCTGGACGCTTCCATGTTAGCAAGCTATAGACCCATCTCAAATCTCCCTTTCATAGCCAAGATTGTTGAGAAAGTTATTTTTAATCAACTCAGTAATTTCTTGAACTTAAATGGACTTGGAATCTCATCGGATGGCAATGACCTATGGCAGGGGTGTCAAACTCATTTTTATCGCGGGCCACATTGTAGTTACGGTTTCTCTCAGAGGGCCATTAAACCATATAAATGTTTAATCATATTATTACATAGACACAACAAATTGATGGATAACCAGTTTTGAAATCCAAATTAGAGGATAATAGTTTGTTCAGCGGTAAATTACAGAATATATGTATATAAGCAGGAGTGGGAGAATGAATGCGAGCAAATCAGCACTTAGATCAATGCTAATAACAGAGAATGACTTCCTCTCATCCCTGATAATTCACACAGAGAGGAGAGCAATGGAAGTGCGCACCCAGAGGAGGGAAGCATGGGAGGGGGAAGCTGCTAAATGAAATATGGCCGAAGGAAAAATGAGCATGAGGTACAAATTTGTCTGTTTCACAATCTTCGTTGTCTATTGCTTTTTCAGACTCTTTCTTTCTGTTTAATAAGGCGGGTGCAGGGGGAACAGACAGACCCATTTGAGAGGCCACTTTATCAGAAACGCCGTGCCACACACTCGTTCCCTCCTCGTCCCGCAGCCCAGTTAGATTTGAAAAAGCTGGAGTATGTGCGTACTGTTAGAGTGCTATAACATTTGCGGGGAATTAGATTGCTCTAAAAGCATCTCTCAATAAAAGGCTGGTGAATGTGTTTGCCTTAATGCCCTGCAATTTTATATTTCTGTAACAAAGTTAGAGAAGAGGGTAAAATGGTTGACCGGGCCGTGCTCCTCATGCACAGCACCCTCTGTTTTATTCCAAAGTGACATTAACCTCAGCTAATTCCCATTTAGGCAGGAGTTGAATGTGCACAGGAAACTATTACAACACATTAAAGACAGTGGAGTCAAGTTAAATTTACTTTGTGACCACCCTCGTACCGCAAAACACATCATAATCAGCGATTCCATTAATAATGAAAAAAAAAAAATTAAAAAAATTAAAAAACGCTACCAGCTACAACTACTGCGGACCATAAGCCTGTCATGCATCATAACATTTTTAGTCATTTGTGCAGGTCTATGTGAACAGGGGTTGTCTGACATCACTCTTGTCTTAAAGAAAAAACCTTTCAAAAACACCAAAGAGAAAACAAATAAACTTTCCTGTTGCAGTCGTGAGGAGGCGCCCTCAGTTTCTTGTCTTTGCAGTGTTGCAAATAAGTGTTTTGGTAAGCAGACTTGTTTTAACACGCAGATGGCATAAGGTTGTTGTGCACCGCTACTCGCTAGCAGTGCCAGATTTCACGAAAGTACTTTCCCAAACTGGTCATTATTGATGAAGCAGATGGCCCCTTAAATTTCTGCTTCCAATTTACTCCCTGCAACCACCACTGGGACATATTGTCTGCCATTTTAATACATTACTTTGGTTTTTAATTACTCTTGGGCATAAAAACAACAACACAGATGATCCTAACATTCATCTTAAAAAGAAATATGTAGCCATTAATTCAAGTAGCATTTAGTGATTAGAGATCAACTCGTGTCCATCATCTCTATAAATCTCTGTCCTTAATGATGATGCATCAAAATGTTAAAAAGACAAACTTGCTAGATTGACAACATTTGTAGTTCAAACACACTGGAAAGCCGTGTAATTAAACAACATATGGAAATGTGCTTAAGGTACCGTTAAACCCAGACTCCAAGACTTGTTGGACTGGATGGCCGATAAAATCTATGCACTTCTGACAAGTGATAATACAAAACAAATAAAATAAATCAATGAAGGCTTGAAAAAGAAAGGTTGATAAATGCCTGGTTGAATTAAAAAAAAAGGATGTACTGGTTTGAACTTGGAGCAAAATATTTATAGTAGTAATGCAATAAAGGATAAACCCTGTAAGTAAAAAAAAATAAAAAATAAAAATTAATAGCATTTTTTTTTTTGCTGACAGTAAGCCTTAAATATCATTTAGGATGGCACATCTATCTTGCGAGCTGACATTTGACAACAGTCAAGATGACTGACTGTTGGATGGAAAATGAAAAGGTGTGAAAATATTTTGTGGAGTAATGTTGCAAAAAGATCCTGAACCACATGGTTTATTTTCAAGAGAAAATGGCATTTTGATTTTTGGATAATTCATTAAGAATTTGATCACATTTTATAGGGCTTATGAGAATTGCATATTGATTTTTAATGAGGAGTGAAATTGTTCTGAACATTCCAGCCACGCGGATTTAGCTGTTATCAGTGCAACCTTCAACAAGATGCATGCGCGGATCAATAGTGTACTCTCACCAATAGATTTTCTCTTGGGCTATCTTCAAATGATACTGCAGCTTATTAAGAAACAATGATATACATATCACCATCGACCCATCTTTATCAATTATTCAACTCCAGAAACTATGTTCTCTGACAGCAAACTATACAGTAGATGTTCTTCTAGCCTTCTGTCCACAGATTTTATGCTTCTATTCAGTGCAATAATAAGGTAATAATCCAAAAATCTAACTTTTGTCTTTGCCAGGAATCCTTTGTGTTGATAATGCAGACCACAATCTTTCCACCTTGGTGGAGGTCTGCGCTGTAATGTGTGTTCTCTGACTGGATGATTGTCCTCTTGGTCAGTTGATGTTATTCCAAACAAAACAGGATCTAAATATAATTAGCTGTTCATATATAACTCTGCTTTTACACTATTTTTAACAGTACATGTACACTGCTCACCAAAGGTTATCAATATCGGGGTTACGAGGTGCTATTTCAGGATGAACTTAAAATGCACAATAATCTTTATAGATGAACTGAAATCTAAACTTTACAATGCACACGTCCAACTCTACAATATTTCTGTAATTTCTGCACAACTTGCTTTTCTCTCGCAAGAAGCTGAACGGCAAAATTGAAAACAGTTTTTTTATCTGAATGAAAGTCATCCAATACATTTTCTGGATGAATCTGAAATGGTATTTGAGCAGTCCTCTTTATCACGCTGTCCACATTTTGATGTCATGAGACCAAAATGACACCTAATAACCAAATAACAGTATCACGCCATTGCGAGGTTTCAGACAAGATACCCTCAGAAGGAAGCGCCCACTGAGTTTAGAGTATCTTTGGCAGTTGGCAACAGAGAAACAGAGAGACTGAAACAGTCGCAGGCATAGAGGTGGACGTCCTTGAAAAAACCCCTCAAATCTTGTGTACAGTATTTTTCTATTCAAAATTGTTCAACAACAACAAGTTGTGCAAAAAGTACTGAAAGATTGCACAGTTGGATAGTTTAGTTCACCCATAAAGGTTCTCGTGAATTTTAGGTTCAATTTCATCCAAAAGCCCAATCTCCCTAACTCACCTTTTTGTGAGTATTGTATTACATAATATCAACAAGCCACACTGTTCTGCCACTTCACATCCTGTACATTAAATGCGATTGTGATTTCACTACATCACGTTTTGAAGCACCGATAGTGATATCACTGTCTGCATACTAAATTCACAAGCAAAGAGTGCAAATGGAGTAATTCGTCATTCTGCAAGCAGAATAAAAGACTTTCTGACCTAATTCTCACAGCAAAGACTCCACTTACCGCTTTTTCTGCGAACACACACCCCGAACGATTAAGATCGTTTTTTTTTTTTTTTTGTCTGTGTGCATATTTTATTGAGTTTACTCATTGCATATTGTTCTGATTTAGTCACAGACACATTCCATATGTAGCCGTTGCTCATTTGGCAATGAACATCAATGGAGAGAGAAAAGGTAGCCCTTTCAACTATTTGGTTCTGGCCTAACTCAACACACAGTCAAACACGCATGCACACACTTGCATGGATGCTACCTTTCTTTGTCTTCCTACAGTATCAAATTCCATAATTGTCGTTAAACAGATGGTTTTTAAGGACAACTTTATTACATATTGTTGATGATGGACGCTATGACCCAAAAGAAAGTAAAAAAGTACTGAACTTTTGCATAATTAGAATATTTTCACACAAAAAAAACAACAAAATATTGTAGCATACAGGACAATAATGAGAGTAAGCTGACTGAAGACTGAACTGTCAACCATAATTTAAACATCACAAAGAATATCAGGACCGGCAGGCCAAATAGTAAAAGGTCTGCATTGTGGATACACGAACCAGTGGTGACTTATTGACATCATCACTCAACGAGGCTGGGCAACTAATCACTGAGACCTCAAATAGGCCGACCAGAAGGGCTGATGGATGAAAGCTGAGTGTGTGTTTATGTTTGAGGGCTAATGCGATGGCGTAAGCAGCGTTTATGGGAATTAGTGATAGATGAGTCATGTGTTCCTTTTAGCTGGGATATCTCTTAATCAGTCTTAACGATTAGGCTCTTTTAATGAGGTCATTAATGAGAATTGGATCGTTCAGGGTGAGGGGACATGGGAAATGTACACCTTCAGAGAGCCTGATTTTTTATTTTCATGCCTTATTCACGGAGTAATTCAAACACTTCAAATACAAATGATAATCGCAGCAATTTTAAAAGTGATTTGGCTGTGATAGGACAAAATAAGTCATTTGACTAAAGTAAGTGATGTAACAAGTCAGTTTTTGTCTGCCCGACCCCTCAACACAGAGCATGTAGCCACGCCCCGTCAGAGGGCATGACCCTTCCATCGCTTCCTTAGACAAACATTGTCCAAAATAGCGGCCAATTATAGCAGAAATCATGCAAAGCTAATAGATCTCCCAGCTAATTTTTTCTGTCAATTTTCTGAAGATGAAGAGGAAAAAGAAAGAGTTTATGTATTGAATGAATGTTAATGAATGTTTCAAATGTTACGTGGTGTGGAGAACATTACTATTTTCATGTGACATTTGTGGCATGGGGTGAGACATTTCATCTGGTCCAGTTAACAACAGATTTGACGTTAGACATTCAAGTTTGCAGCAATACAGTCACTAGTGGCGTTCATGTAAATATTGATTCCCAGTCGAATCACAGACTGTCTTATGAACCCATGTCTGTAGTGTCGTTCCGACGCCCGTGGGTGCCGCTGTTGTCTGTTCCAACTCCAAAGTAGCAGCTCTCAGCAGGGTGGAGGCGTCACTGTGGGTCCAATCCTTCGACTGGCGGGGAGTTAATTAACTTAGCGTTCGGGGGCGAAACCAGCATCCTTGGGTCTCTGCTTTGAAGTCTCAGGCAGACGTGATTCACTTAGCGTCGGCGTGGCAAAGCAAATGTCGGTGTCTTGTCGAAGATAGTTTATTGTGTTAATCCGTTGAGAGTCTGCGTGTGACTCTGGAGTTAACGTCTAGCTCGGCAGTAGTGCGAGGCTGGGGGGCCGGATGGCATCTTTTGCGTGGCATGTCCGCTACAGTTAAAAATGATTAAAATCATACAGTTGCTTGATCCAGTGTAGGCATTTCTCATACTTGCTCTTTGATTTAGGAAAGGAAATAAACTTGACACCCCCCTTCCAGTCGTTCAGGATATCGGTCATCGCTATTAGTCGTGCCACATAATCAAAACAGTTTTTCGCAATGATTTGTAATGCTGAGCACTAATCTGTTCCAGCAGGCTTCTAAAATGCCACAGTTGTCAATATTTTACGCAAGAGCAACCTTTATATGCCACTCTAATCAAATTGGTATTTTGCTTTAATAGGTTCGTTTGGATAAGGTAGTGTTTCCCAGAAATTAAGTGCATGCGCAACTATGATGTTGGAAGTAATGATTGGGCTTCTCAGTCATGTGACTTACTCTTGCGGAAAGCTCCATTGAGAAAGAGATAAGTGCAGTTGTTTCACTGTCATGTTCCGAATTTTACAACTTGTCTAAAGCCTTTTGTTTTCAAGGAAGGACATAATACGGGAAAAAAAATTGTTGAGAGTCAAGCATCTTGGCATTGACAAAGAGCTGTAAGAGGCTTTTGCACGATTCCCCTGATGGCCTCTGCTCCGCACAGTTATTGTAACCAATGAAAGAAATATAATTACACTGCTGATATAATGTAGCACATCAGATAGAAGTTATTCTTAACATTCTCCCACCCTGTCTCTTTTGTCTACTGCCAATCCCTTCGCAAGTGTTGAGATCCAGCGGAAGAGAGGAAGAGACAAACTGAATTAGTGTTCTTTTTATCATCCGTGACCGGTGAGCCATCTGATAACCCTGATCTCATTAGGAACACTAATTGTTAAATTCTCCCTCCTCTCTTCCTCGCCCTAGTCACATTTAGTACTCACAGCCCATTTCATCCACAGAAAACATTTGTGTGTGTTTCTGAGTAGTTCCTGCCTTCTAATGGCACCAACCTCAGGAAGGTCCAATATCCACTTTTAGCATACATGGTGAGCATACACAGCACAGGGAGTGATTCATGGTAGGCTGAATGCAAGCTGGCAAATGTTCCAGCTGTCAACTTGCCACTACTTTGCTCTTTTTTTTAATTTTATTTTTTTTGCAGCCTTTTTGTTTCTGCTCCTCATTTGTCTTTCCATCCATGTTGTTTGACGAATATCACATACACCTATGTAATGTATGATTCAGTGTATTTTACATATATTTATTTCTCGAACGGGAGGTAGTTGTGGTTTGTCCTTGGTTCAGCTGGAAAAATATAGTCACGAATAAAGACAAAGGAGCATCGGCCCTATTTGGATTATTGGTTTCTTCTATGGTCTTGCTGTGAGTAATGACCACCACTTTTAATGGAGGTCTTACCAGTGTCCTGCTATTAATTAAAGCTTGATTGGAAGAATAAATTAATCAAGCTGTGACCCGCCCAATCAATAACCCATATGAGGGCTCCATTAAGTACCTCGGCCCGAGTGCTCGGCATGTGATGAGTGTGTTGAAGGAATTAGGGGAGTTGAACGGTCCTCTTAGATTGCAAGTGATTTTCTCGCCTATTAATCATAACAACCTCATCAAGTCATTTGAGAAATGCAAGCATGTGTGTCTGCAGCCATCCATCCATGCAAGTTAGTGCCATGCCACTTTATGATGCCATTTTCACCGTGTCATGGTCTGTGTTTTGGTTTGGGTTGTGTTTAGTTTTGTTCCATGTTTTCCTGTGTTCCATGTTTGTCGTGTGCTCATTAGGTTGTTGTGTCCACCTGTTCTCGTCTACTTTGTGTCGACCAATCAGCTCTCTCCAGCCACTCGTGTCTTGTCCAGGTGTTCCTCGTTGTCTCGTCAATCTGTTTGTATTTAGTTCCCTGGTTTCTTTCAGTTCTTGTCGGTTCATTGTCGTTGTCACGTCTTTGCCATGTCATAGTCGCCAGTTGTCTTTATCATTGTGGTATGTCATTGTCAGGTGTCATTTTCCCTATCTATTCCACGTCTTACTCACAGGTCATAGTTTGTTTCCAGTTTTAGATATTCAAGTGTTTCTTTGTTACTTTGGTTTGGTTGTTATCTGTTGTGGGACTTTGTTCAGTTTTGCTTTATCCAATATCCTTGTTTTCCTTTTTTGAAGATTAAATATTATTATTTTGAGACTCCCGCACTCCTGCCTTGCCTCCCTGCTTCCCTGCAATTGGGTCCACCATGTTCTTGCCTTGCGTTCCTCGTCTTTGCCCTAACCACGTACATGACACACCGGCATCTTAATGTAAATGTACAGAGGCATTTCACTATAAAAAAGACAAGGAAAGTGGACGTTTCCGACCTACAAAAAAAAAAAAAAAACTTTAGTCATGAAAAAGGGAATTTATACTCATTTTTAAGTTCAGTCAAATAAGAAGGTTGTGTTGTTTTAAATGCAGCCACTTAAATTCAAGTGACACTCCTCAAGGCAAATATCAAACCGGTGCTGTTCCAGATTGCTTTCAGTTTTTCACAAAGACAATTGCAGGGCATCTACAGTCATTTTCGATAGATCATTTTTTTGCTCTGACTTGCAATCAAAAATTTGAGATTCACGTGCTGTATGGTCGCAGTGAACTCAACTCGTTTCACAATAAGCAGCAGTTCGGCAGATCGTAAACAATTCTTCAAAAAGACGCAGGAATGTAGATCGACCGGTAAATCGAGAGCTTCGCCTTTTGGCTTAGCTCCTTCTTTACCACAACGAATCGATACAAAGTCCGCATTACTGCAGACCCTGCACCGATCCGCCTGTCGATCTCCCGTTCCATTCTTCCCTCACTCGTGAACAAGACCCCAAGATACTTGAACTCCTCCACTTGGGGCAGGATCTCATCCCCGACCTGGAGAGGGCACGCCACCCTTTTCCGACTGAGGACCATGGTCTCAGATTTGGAGGTGCTGATTCTCATCCCAGCCGCTTCACAGTCAGCTAAGAACTGCTCCAGTGAGAGTTGGAGGTCACGGCTTGATGAAGCCAACAGAACCACATCTTCTGCAAAAAGCAGAGATGCAATACTGAGGCCACCAAACCGGATCCCCTCTAGGCCTCAGCTGCGCCTTGAAATACTCTCCATAAAAGTTATGAACAGAGTCGGTGACTAAGGGCACCCTTGACGGAGTCCAACCCTCACTGGAAACAAGTCCGATCTACTGCCGGACATGCTCTGACATAACTCTGACTCCGGTCGTACAGGGACCGAACAGCTCGTATCAGGGGGTTCGGTACCCCATACGCCCGAAGCACCCCCCACAGGGACACGATCGAACGCCTTTTCCAAGTCCACATGTAGACTGGTTTGGCGAACTCCCATGAAACCTCGAGGACCCTGCCGAGGGTGTAGAGCTGGTCCACTGTTCCAGGGCCAGGACGAAAACCAGACTGCTCCTCCTGAATCTGAGATTCAAGTTCCCGACGGACCCTCCTCTCCAGCACCCCTGAATAGACCTTACCAGGGAGGCTGAGGAGTGTGATCCCCCTGTAGTTGGAACACGCCCTGTGGTCCCCCTTTTTAAAAAGGGGGACCACCACCCTAGTCTGCCAATCCAGAGGCACAGTCCCCGATGTCCATGCGATGTTGCAGAGGCGTGTCAACCAGGACAGGCCCACAAATCCAGAGCCTTGAGGAACTTTTTAACCACCTCGATGACCTCAACCCCAGAGATAGGAGAGCCCGCCTCAGAGAACCCAGACTCGGCTCCCTCATGGGAAGGGGTGTCGGTGGAATTGAGGAGGTCTTCGAAGTATTCTCCCCACAGGCTCACAACGTCCCGAGTCGAGGTCAGCAGCGCCCCATACCCATTATACAAAGTGTTTGTGGTGCACTGTTTCCCCCTCCTGAGTCGCCGGATGGTGGACCAGAATTTCCTCGAAGCTGTCCAGAAGTCTTTCTCCATGGCCTCACAGAACTCCTCCCATGCCCGAGTTTTTGCTTCAGCGACCACCAAAGCTGCATTCTGCTTGGCCAGCCGGTACCCATCAGCTGCCTTCTTCAGCTTGACGGTATCCCTCACCGTTGGTGTCCATCAAAGGGTTCGCGGATTGCCGCCACGACAGCCACCAACCACCTTACGCCCACAGCTTCGGTTGGCTGCCTCAGCAATGGAGGTGTGGAACATGGTCCCTTGCCTCCCCCGGAAGATGAGCAAAGTTCTGTCAGAGGTGGGAGTTGAAACTCCTTCTGACAGGGGATTCTGCCAGACGTTCCCAGCAGACCCTCACAATACCTTTGGGCCTGCCACGTCGGACCGGCATCTTCCCCCACCATCGGACTCACCACCAGGTGGTGATCAGTTGACAGCTCCACCAGGTGGTGATCAGTTGACAATTCCACCCCTCTCTTCACCCGAGTGTCCAAGACATGCGGCCGTAAGTCCGATGACATGACCACAAAGTCGATCATCGAACTGTGACCGAGGGTGTGTCCTGGTGCCAAGTGCACGTGTGGACACCCTTATGCTTGAACATGGTGTTCGTTATGGACAATCCTTGACGAGCACAGAAGTCCAATAATAGAACATCGCTCGGATTCTGATCAGGGGGGCCGTTCCTCCCAATCACGCCCTTCCAGGTCTCACTGTCATTGCCCACGTGAGCATTGAAGTCCCCCAGCAGAACGATGGAGTCCCCAGCGGGAGCGTTCTCCAGCACCCCCTCCAAGGACTCCAAAAAGGGTGGGTACTCTGAACTGCTGTTTGGTGCATAGGCAAAACAACAGTCAGGACCCAGTCACCCTACCCGAAGGCGGAGGGAGGCTACCTTCTCGTCCACCAGGGTGAACCCCAACGTACAGGCGCCGAGCCGGGGGGCAATAAGTATACCCACACCTGCTCGTCGCCTCTCACTGTGGGCAAATCCATAGTGGAAGAGAGTGCAACCCCTCTCGAGAGTGCTGGTACCAGAGCCCAAGCTGTGTGTGGAGGCGAGTCCGACTATTTCTAGTCGGAACCTCTCGACCTCACACACCAGTTCGGGCTCCTTCCCTGCCAGAGAGGTGACATTCCACGTCCCTTTAGCCAGCTTCTTTAGCCGGGGTTCGGATCGTCAAGGTCCCTGCCTTCGGTCAACGCCAGCTCGCACTGCACCTGACCCCTATGGCCCCTCCCAAGGTGGTGAGCCCATGGGAAGGGGGACCCAAGTTACCCTTTCGGGCTGCTTCCCGGCCGGGCCCCATGGGTGCACGCCCGGCCACCAGGCGCTCGCCTTCGAGCCCCAACTCCAGGGTTATGTAAAATATTACGTCAATACAGGTGACGAAAAGGACACGAAGAAGAATGTAGTTTCATGTCGAATAGATATTAGCTGTGTGCTGATCGATTGGGAAATTAACTGAATAAAAAAAGAAATACAGTACAAGACTGATTCATGAGAACACTACACTGACTAAATCAGGCTGTAATGTACAGGAAGCCCAGACAGCACACGGCTTGCCCGCCGTGTAACTATTTGCGTGACCGCCCACAAACCTAGCTGCTAATGCTAACAAAAACTAGCAAAAGTGACGTCAGCCGCGCAATTCCCATAAAGCAATAGTAGATTTTTGTTGTTGTTGCAATAATTAACATCCTTATTGTTACGTTAAATGTCATTATGTCAACTGGCAGCCTGGATGAATATACGGACACTGTCACATCCTATATAAATTTCTGTGAAGAGGTTTGTGTACCAACAAAATCATTTCGGACATTCAACAACAACAAGCCGTGGTTCACTGCTAAACTTAAGCAGCTTCGCCAAGCTAAGGAAGATGCATATCAGAGCGGGGACAGGGCCCTGTATAATCGAGCTAGAAACCAGCTTACTAAAGAAATTAACATTGCAAAGAGGATCTATGCAGCAAAGTTGGAAAAACAGTTTAGCGCGAACGACTCGAAATCAGTCTGGCGTGCATTCCAATCGCTGACTAATTACAAGCGACGATCCCCCCAAGCTGAGAACAATAGCACACTAGCCAACGACTTGAATACCTTTTATTGCAGATTTGAAAAGGACAGTTTCACTCCACACACCCACCCGGCCGCACCCGCGACCACAACCACACCTCTGACTTCTGCGTTAACCATCCATGAACAGGATGTGAGACGCATCTTCAAACAACAGAAGATTAACAAAGCAACAGGACCGGACCATGTGTCCCCATCCTGCCTCAAAGTCTGCGCGGACCAGCTCGCTCCAGTCTTCACTCAGATCTTTAACAGATCTTTGGAAATGTGCGAAGTTCCATCCTGCTTCAAACGCTCCACCATCATTCCAGTCCCCAAGAAACCTGCAATCTCTGGTCTGAATGACTACAGGCCTGTCGCTTTGACATCTGTGGTCATGAAGTCCTTTGAACGTCTCGTGCTGGACCACCTCAAGAGTGTCACAGGTCCCTTGCTGGACCCCCTGCAGTTTGCCTACCAAGCGAACAGGTCTGCGGATGATGCAGTCAACATGGGACTGCACTTCATCCTAGAACACCTCGACAGTGCAGGGACCTACGCGAGGATCCTGTTCGTGGACTTCAGCTCAGCGTTCAACACCATCATCCCTGAACTCCTTTCAACCAAGCTTCTCCAGCTCAGCGTCTCACCTGCCATCTGCCAGTGGATTTACAGCTTTCTGACGGGCAGGACACAGCAGGTCAGGCTGGGGGAGGCCACCTCATCCACACGCAGCATCAGCACTGGGGCGCCCCAAGGTTGTGTCCTCTCTCCGCTGCGCTTCTCTCTCTACACGAACGACTGCACCTCAGCGAACCCGACTGTCAAGCTCCTGAAGTTTGCAGATGACACCACTGTCATCGGCCTCATCGAGGACGGTGACGAGTCTGCATATCGACAGGAAGCGGAGCGGCTGGAGCTGTGGTGCGGGCGACACAACCTGGAGCTGAACACGCTCAAGACGGTAGAGATGATCGTGGACTTCAGGAGGCATCCTTCGCCACAGCTGCCCCTCACGTTGTCCAGCTGCCTTGTGTCAACCGTCGAGACCTTCAAGTTCCTGGGAATTACAATCTCTCAGGACCTGAAGTGGGCGAACAACATCAACTCCGTCCTCAAAAAGGCCCAGCAGAGGATGTACTTCCTGCGGCTTCTGAGAAAGCACGGCCTGCCACCGGAGCTGCTGAGACAGTTCTACACAGCGGTCATCGAATCGGTCCTGTGTTCTTCCATCACAGTCTGGTTTGGTGCTGCTACAAAAAAGGACAAACTCCGACTGCAACGGACAATCAAAACTGCTGAAAGGATTGTCGGTACCCCCCTACCCACCATTGAGGACTTGCACGCTGCCAGAACTAAGACAAGGGCGTGCAAAATCCTCTCGGACCGTCTGCACCCCGGTCACCGGCTCTTCCAGCTCCTTCCCTCAGGTAGGCGCTACCGATCAACGCAAACTAGAACTAGTAGACATTCCAACAGCTTCTTCCCTCTTGCGATCAACTTCTTAAACACCTAACCTATAATTCCATTACAACAAGCTGGCAATTTTTTGACTTGAGTTCGTTGTCACATTTCTGTGGGGCCAATTATGTATTACTCGTGCACTCACTGTAGTTGTCTCGCCATGCTGCACTATTTGCATATACTGGCCACTCATGCCAGAGTAGCATCTGCTCCATTTGCACACTGATTGAGGAGTATCTGTAACATTTGCACAACCGACATTGTCCCAGATGATCGCACTACTCGTCACTTTAAACCGCATACACTCCTTGAAGTCTCAGCGCCCTTTGCACAATGGTCATTGCACCGGACTATTGCAATATTAGTCGTTCGAACTGCTCTAAGTGCTAGAGGACTCTGCATCTTTTTGCACAATTGTTTTTTGTCAATGTCTTTATGTCCCCAAAGTGTTCTGTAAATTGACTGTTTGTTGTACTAGAGCGGCTCCAACTACCGGAGACAAATTCCTTGTGTGTTTGGACATACTTGGCAAATAAAGATTATTCTGATTCTGATTCTGATTATTGTTTCTGTGTATGTTAACATTGGTTCTTGGAATATACACTTTATTTAACTGTCACACTTATTGTTGATTCATGTTGTACTTTATTTATTTATTTATTTTTTCATGAAACCATTACTTTAGGTAACGTGGGAAAGAATGACATCTTTGTCAATTCCCCTGTCAGAGCGTGCTCAACAGGTCATAAACTGTTAATATGAGCTAACTACACATTTGCAATAATGATGGTGATGATCCCATCCTAATAAATAATCATTAAGACATTCAGCTTTATGTTGTCACTTTTCATATTTTCTTGAAGTAAAACAGTTAGTAGCGTACAGTTATAGAAAGAGATAGTTACAGAGTGTTAGTTTCTCAGGTTTTTGGTAAAAGTCATTTCAAGTCCAAGTGAAGTCATTAGTTATTTATTCCTGTTCAAGTCCAAGTCGAGTTTATTTATTGTCGAGTCTAAAGTAATCAATTTCATTACTCAAATCGGACTGGAGTCCAAGTCATGTGACTCGAGTTCCACACCTCTGGTGTTTGATTTACAAGCATGGCCACTGAACGAATTAAACTTATATTTCAAGGCATCCATCCATCCATTTTCCGTAAAGCTTATCCTCACTAGGGTCGTGGGCGAGCTGGAGCCTATCCCAGCTGACCCTGGGCGAGAGGAGGGGTACACCCTGAACTGGTCGCCAGCCAATCACAAACAACCATTCGCACTCACATTAACACCTACGGGCAATTTAGAGTTCTCAATTAACCTACCACCCATGTTTTTGGGATGTTGGAGGAAACCGGAGTACCCGGAGAAAACCTACCCAGGCACAGGGAGAACATGCAAACTCACAGGCGAGGCCGGATTTGAACCCAAATCTGCCTCACAGTTCTTCAGATTTGCTTGTCCCCGTGCCGCTATAGTTCAAGGCATCACTTAAAATTATTTCCCAAGGGTCCTGATTTCCATACCTTGTCATATGGTGGCCATGGGTGTTGCTGTATTCATTTGTAGAGAAGCCCATGCATCCACTTGGTACAAGTTACTCAAGGTTATCCAAACCTCACAGAAGCCAAAATGATGCATGTAATCTCCTTCACAATGAGACCCCCCCCCCCCGCCCCAAGGGCAAATATGGTACAAACAGGGAAGATATTTTCAAAAATTACAGTCTCCGCATTCAAAGTGTTTTTGTGGTTTGGAGTTGAATGCATTCTGCAATTCTGTTAAAATGTACTTTCATTTTGTCCTTCGCATCAATTCATCAGAGCTTTAAAATATAAAAAGGCCTCATATTGCAAACGGGAGAGGCAGATTCCTACTCTCTCCTTGTCTCAATAAAGCAGGTCCATCCATGATTGCATGCATTAATAAATTATCACAGAAAAAGATGACCAAAAGATACCCTCCCTTGACTTTTCCTCTTTTGCTTCCCATTTTTCTTAGTCCTTTTATAAAGTCTGTGTGAACCGTGCACCATGAGGCTTTGCACAATTTAATATGAAACATCTTCCCTGCTTTCTCCCACCTCGTTTGATAGAGCAGATGAGAAATAGATTCATGATTACGATTAATAATGTGAGCCGCGGTTCATTGTTTCCGCCAGTCAGATGAACAACGTCATATCAGCCCCACTAATACATCTGAAACGCTGGTGCTGTGTGTTTAATAATATCGCTGTTAGAGAAGCCATTCTTTCTCATTTGAGCAGCAAGTCTCATTTGCTTGAATGGAGTAGTTTTCCACCTCACCAATCCTGCCCAGACTACGGGGACGGACAGGCAAATGAAAGATGGAAATGGCAATATTTCTACTAGCTTCTCCTGTAGAACAAGAGATGCTGAGCTGTAATGTGGCAATAAAATATATTGAGAGAATATATTTAAGACATTATGTAAAACAGATTTAATCAATTCTACTCCCACAGAGCATGTTATATCCACCCGGGCTATTGTCATTTCAAGTCATTTGTGTCCTTTTCAGAGTTGGGTTACACGAGTTATCATACTTTTCTGTGAATAAGAATAAGTTAGTAGTGCTGGAGAAGTTGAAGTGCTGCAGGCTAAAAAGAAGACGTGACAAAGTTTCTTGTAAATGTCCAGGGGAAACAAATCAGTGGTATGAATTTGAATGACTTGTGAGCTTTCCTTTCATATTGACCGTATGACATTATGTATCACCAGTTGTGAATATACATCTCCTCTGCTATCTAAATATACAAGACTTTAACTCGCAGGATTTCATCTGTTTTAATGGAAGAAGTCAACATGAATTTGACTGATGAAGGTGAGCTACTTCTCATGTTGATCGCAAGTGAAGAAACAGCAAAACACTGATTCACCCATAATCTTGCCACAAAGGCAAATTTTCTCCTATGCTTAACTCAAAATAACACAAATTTCCTGCAAGCAGTTGAAATACAAGGAAATCATTGCATTTTAGTAGTCAACTACCAACAGTAAATTTGACACAGTGTTTGGAACAACCCTGCCAAATTTTACCGGCACTGTTCAGTGTCCAGGTTTTTTTCCCCCCCACAGTCACACAGAGTGAATTTGGGGTTTAAAATTTACTGAATCGATTTCAAGCCATTGAATCGTTTCGGATCCTATTGTTCTAAATGAACCAATATCGTG
The DNA here is from genome assembly GCF_024500275.1 of Phycodurus eques. Classification (NCBI taxonomy): domain Eukaryota; kingdom Metazoa; phylum Chordata; class Actinopteri; order Syngnathiformes; family Syngnathidae; genus Phycodurus; species Phycodurus eques. Next base: position 8,260,553 of record NC_084525.1, on the reverse strand, counting down.
CTTGAATGTGCAACCACAATTTGTGATATGAATCGAATAATTAATAAAATCAATTGTTACACACCTAATAATGTATTTAAAAACAAATCTCTGAATTCACTATCCAAGGTCTTTAATGCGTGACTGAAAATGAAACCTCCAAGTTTGAAAGCCGTAACGGTAGTACAGTTTGGAATTACACCCAATTTGTTTGGAAAACCTTTCTCTAAATTGGAATGAAATTTTTGTATTAAAGTTAGGTTATTATTTAAAATGTTTGATTCTTTTAACAGATCAATATTATAGCAGTAAACTACCTATTATGTCTGACTGTTAATATGAAAGATTTTGCTTACAACATTGCTTAGACTGGTTTTGTGATATTTGACTTGATTTGTTTTCAAAACACAACAAAATAGTTTCCAACACAGATTGTGTTCAACGTTGTTGGTCACATAATTTAATTGGTTGTTCTCAACACAATATTTAACTAATATTTTATTTCTGTTTCATGGTCATTTAGAAAAATACTGCATGTTTTGCAGGCATGGGTCCCTTTAATACTTACAATTCACTGAAAATCTGCCACATCAGTGCGATGAGATAATTTTGATGTAAAACTGATAAAATTCATGTTATAGTTATGCAGTGCATTGCAATGTGTCAGAACATCCCTCCTTTGCTATGACAGACAGATTTGTTTGTAATAAAGAAAGCTAAGTCATCATTTTGATTGCAAATCGTGTGTGAGATTCTTTTTATTATAATGCAAAGAGAGAATCTCACAGGAAATTGCCCAGTTATTAAGACAAAGCCTATTTGATACATTGGATATATATTTTTTAGGTTTCTAGATTTGTCTGCGGAAGAACATACAAGGTATTAATTTGAATTTGACTGCTGTGGTAGCTTCCTTTCACAGTGAACACAGGCGTAATAAAATCTGACAGAAGCAAACTGAGCTGTCCAGATCCATCCTTCGATGTTGCTCATGAATAAAGTCCACCCATGCATATTCTATAGTGCTTTTTCTGTTCAGGGTCACTGTGGCTCTGGAGTCTTTCCTGTTCGTGGCCCAAGTTGACATCAGGCGAAAGGCAGACTAGTCCTGGTCGCCGATCAGTCAGAGGGCACATAGATAGAAAGAGATAGACAACCATTCACACTGACTGTATAGTCACAACATCACTGAATGGGAACTAAACCCACGCTGTCTACACCAAAGTCAGGCAAGTGAACCTCTATACCGTTAATTTATGTAAAGCACTTTGGGTTGCATTGTATGTTAGAAAAGTGCTATACAAATAACGTTTGATTGATTGATTGATTGAAACAACTATCTCAAATCATCTTTCCCCAATGAAATTAGTAGAAATGCTATTCATCGATTTTAATCAGCAAAATATCACTGTATAATATTGTACTTTATTAAAACACAGTTATGACAGAATTAAATAGAGAGTAAGGAAAGAATGATTTTGTTTGTTTCAATTCACTGGACATTGTGTTGTTCATTCTGGTAATTGTGCCTTACCACCTGGGGGTAGTATACTACAGACTTATGAATACATTTTACATGGAAACGGTTTCACCTCCTCACTACGGCAGTAATATTAGTCATTATTCGTTGCAGATAAAGAATATACTATTTGAGTATTGTCATATTATATGTCTACATGTGTTTCTCCACCATTTGTCTTCAAATATCTTTTGCATCAAGCAGTGGTGTCAAACATACGGCACGCAGGCCAGAACTATCCCTTCCAATGGTTCAATATGGCCCGGTGGATAGTGAACCCAGTCGCTGCTGTTTTTCAATAAAAGTAACTGTTGTTGCTCATTTTGTCCACTGAAGGGCACACTGATGACCCCTTGACCAAAGTTATAAATAAAGCAAGTTTGGTTTGCTGTTAAAACTCACTGCCATGCTCTGTCATTGGTTAAATTGGTTTCACATGGTTTCCATTTCCCCCTCAGACGTGCGGTAAACTGCGGTGGCTTTGCTCAGTCTTTGTCCAAATGGTTTGCTGTGTGACTGTAGGCTTGTTCCACTTGTCCCGAATGAAGCATACGGATGCATTGTTTTCTGAGAAACCCAGAAAGACTACTTACTCATTTTAAAACTAAAATAAAGTGACTATTTTTTTAAACATGCGGCTAATTGTTTCTTTATTGTAAGTAGTAGCTAGTCGCTGTCAAATATTGCGCATGTTCAATTGTTTTCGATTGTTTTGCCGCGTAAATAATGAATTTGTACTGGATGCATTTCCGTGTTTGCTGTGATGGGGTGTCAATAAAGTTTATTCAAACCACGCACAGCACACGAATCACGTCTCAAGTTTTTGCTCGCAAGTCAAAGCAAAGAAAATCAGCCAAACGACGGCCTGTATCACAAATAACTCATAAGTGGGGTCACTTGTATCGTGAGACACCACTGTATTGCCCTGCGATTATCTGGCGAGAAATTCAGGTTGTACAAGTACTTTGCCTCTTGCTCAAATTCAGCTGGGATAGGCTCCAGCTCACCTGCTACTCAACAAAGGATAAGCAGTAGAGTAAATTGATGGATAGATAAGCCCAAGTTTGTTTCTTATAGTTGGCTTTGGCAAGAGCTATTAAAATGAGTGTGCTGTAGTCTGTTTCCAGGAAAGGCGGTAATCGGCCAAACAGTGCATGTCACAACGGGACATGGGCAACCCTTAATCAACCAGCTGCAGCAAATTAATTACTACAATCATCTAACCACAGCAAATTAATTATCACAATCAATCACCACAAATTAAACTGAAACCTAAAATAGCCCTGCAGTCAACCAGCAATCAGCCTTTCTGGCCTCCCTCATGTGAGGCAAACATACCTAAATACTCATCTGAGACAAACATGGACTCTAATGCAGGCGGCACAAGAAATATGATTTTAGTGGCTCATTTGCCTTTTTTTTTTTTTTAGTAGTAGTGGGAAATAAATAATCATCACTTGATGGGGATTATAATTGAATCCGTTCATGTGGATGATGATGATTTATGCTCTTTTTGAGGGTGTAATTGGTGGTATTATGTAGCACACCACTGAAAATGGTTGCGGATGACTTGTGGCTTACGCACACACGCATGCACACACGAGTCTCACGCACACACACACGTTCGTGTGTTGGTGTCCAAAAGGATTTCACAACAATCAGAAGGATGTTTGTGCAATTTAAGAGATGTAACAGCTACTGGCTAGGAAGAATTACCTACATTTGTATTTGAAACTTTGAGTGATTACTGACTCCAACCTTTCCATGCTTCCATTTTGATCAGGCGTCTTCAATTAAGATTCTAAGAGGCTGTAAGAAAATGTGGAACCTCATAATGTATAGCATGAATGAGAATCTCATCACCAACTGACTGACTACTAATAAACACTGGTGCAATGCTTTCTTTGCAGATTTTCAACTCACTGAAAGGACTAAGGAAACATTCACAATGAGTAAACATTTTCTTCTGATGTTTAAAAATTAAGTGGTTGTGAATAAGACATTCTAAAAATGACAGAAAATTGAAAAATATACCGTGCACTGTAAATACGGAAAAAAAATGTTTGAGTGTATTTTGAATTGTTTCTTTCTTGATTAGCAGAACTAGTTCAGATTTTAAACAATCTCAACTATGATATTAAAAACTTTACAGCTGTTTTTGTTTTGTTTTAAAGCACGAGTTTGCGTTTACATTACACTTGTGTTCTTGGACTTCACCGCTTGTCTGACTTGAACACAATTTGTTACACTCGCAAATCTGAGCTTGACTGACTGAATCAAAACACATAGGATTTATCTGTGTACATACAGACAAATACAACCACATCGACCAGAAAAGCTTCAAGAAAGCAGCGCAGTTCAATGTAGACAAGTATATCCATATTCATTCATTTGTATTCACCTGTTCATGCGTACTGTAAGTCTTTTTTTATACGCCTGTCTCATGTAACTTGTATGTATACAGATTCTGAGGTAATGACTTTTGACACAACCACCATGTGCAACCGGTGAATGTGTGCGCAACCGCCCATGAAGTGTGACTCAGTGAAGTCTGAAGCTCACTGTAGTTCCTGGAGCGTGGAGCTTTCCCGAGACGTGAATTCCAGCACTTTCAGACAAACTCCAAGCTCGCAGGTGAAAGAGTTCCCTGCATGGTGCCGATCATTTTCGCCAATGAATATGATATAACTTGGCAATGTTTGGCCGTCAGCGTAAGAATAGCGGAACATTACAGCCGTTGAGCAGTCGGTGAGCATAGGTGAACATATATGGGGCAGGTTTGTCCCGCTCTGTCAGCACGAGTCAGCTGTTGGAGCAGTTAACTGAATCAAAACGTGCAATATGATGTTTCACCTTCATGGGCACTAGACTTACAGTAACAATAGCCTCTGGAGTGTGGAAGAGGAAAAGTTCTTAAATCCATGGGAGAATGCGTGCAAGGCCAGATTTGACAGCGAACGCCCAAATTTCAGGATTGTTCCACCCAGAGTGCGTTGCTGGCATGAGGCTGCGTAAATGACAGATTTGAGTTGGCGGGAGAATGTGTGCTGTCTGAAAAGATTGCAGCTGCGGCCCTTTTCTAACTTAAAGCTCACGGGAAAATATGCCCCATAGCCTTTATTTAGGGGTGTTGGTGGGGGGTGGGGGAGGAGAAGTGGCAGTAAAACTGACCAAAGTCAACATGTCAGGGGCTAAGACAGGCCAAGAGACTATTTGCATGTAAGACTACCACAAATCCCCATAAAAATACACTGTAAAACTACAAACCAGATCATGTTTTTCAAATGTGAATTTCATTTTGTTCCCTGTAGAAAACAAAATTTTGTCTCCAGCAACTAAAAGTCCCACATGGACTTCAGTCTGTTTTTCTAATTTATTTATTTAATTTTCTGAACAAAGTGAACTCCAGTTGAACTGGAACACTGACTATTGCGTAACATTTTACTGATGTTGGTGACTGATGAAGTTTTCTGGACCGCTCATCCGGTTGAGGATCACTGCAGATGTTGGCGTCCTGGACTGGTTCACTGACAATCACGGGTCATTGAAGAGCACAATGAATAAAAATTGATCCCATGTTAGTTACACAAGAGTTATGCGAACCACTACACTATCAATGGCCTGGTGACGATATTTAGATTTAAAAAAATCCAGTGTTTTCAAATTATAACATTGAAATATTTCCATACTGCTAAGTACTGACATGTGGAAAGTTTATTAAAAGTCTTAACACCTTGGAGTAGTTTAACACCCATCTGTTCTTCTCTTCCTTTCTTTCTTCATCACGCCTCTCCTCTTGTCTGCTCACGTCTTAATCCCTCTCACTCACTTTCTGTCCCTGTCACTCTCTGTGTTATTGTCACCCTTCCGCTGTCTCGCTCCTTTCTGTCCTCTCCTCTGGGCTCTGCTGAACTTGTGGAAACTGAGCAGACACCGTTTAGTTCCTGTGGGACTTGGCTTTAGCCATATTGGGTGACATCCTCATGGCGCCAGTGAGAATGAGAGAGAGAGACACACACACACTTGGCATGCATGCGTGTTTGTGTGTTGAGGATTAAAGGGAGTAGTTCATTGTGTGTGTCAGTCCCTTGATGGCCTTTAGCCCCCATCAGGGCATGCTCAGATACCACAGTCTGATTGGTCTCAAACTGTCCTGACAGGAAATCCATTCAGTGCGTGCATGTGTGTGAATGTGTCCCTCAGTGTGTGGGTGAGGTATGCGTCTGGATGACAGCTAAATTGAATGCCAGTGCCAACAAGGCCACGGGATCAAAATGAGAGAGATGCAGCCATTAAGCCATAGACAGGTGTGCGTGTGTGTGTGTGTAAACCGATGGAGTTTTAATGCGGTCCCTGATGAGGAGTCGCTGACATCTGGGGAAGGAGAAAAGAGCAAGTAGCAGTGGAGGAGATGGGTAAACAATGTCCTCTACAAATTGAGATCATAAAGATTGTGGACTCGCTACAGGTCTGCTCTCTTGCAGCGTTACCAGAAGTTGTGTGTGTATGCATGGGACATTTAACGTTTTACATGACATTTCATTGTATACTTGTGTTAAAAGTATACAAACCCTGTGAAACACTTGTAAAGTGAATTCAGAGATTTATTTCTAAATACATGATACACGTTTGAAGATAATTGCTGAAAACAAATACAAAGACTATGTAGTACACACTCAATTATGGAGGTATACTGTTTGTATAACTAACTGTTTAGCACAATTTCAGTTTTTCAGATACTTGTGCTAAAACAAGGCCTAGCGACGCACTTGGGCCGCTGGCCTGGCGCCTCGTTGTTGGCCGTGAGTGCGTGCACATCAGGCAGAAAAAGGCAGAAGAGTGAGGAAGGCGGTAATTAAAATAAAAAATAAAAAGTCAGACGTGACAGCCAGCATGTAGACAGGGGCTTCATGCAGTCCAGGCTGCTTTAGAGCACCTCATTGTCGCAGTGTGGAAACATGACTCGGTGAGATATAACCCAACCACCAGAGGCTTTAAGCAGCTATATTTTTGTGTCTCAAATATAGTTATGTGTAGGCATAAGAAAGATGGTAGACAAAGTAGCATACATTTTTTACAGGTCGTAGTAGCGCTAATTGCAAATTGATGGTTGAGCGGTGCGTGGTTTCAGTACATTCAGCCGACACGCCCGCAGAGGACTGCGATAATGGCTTAATTTTGGCTTTATTTTTCACAATTTACAAGACTCGTTTTATACACGTGACAATATTTTAAATCATTTCATATTTGCCATGGGTGTAACTACACTCTTTTCTGTAGTGTGTCAAATTTAGAAATAATGTTTATTTTCACTTTATTCTGTTAAAATAAATGAAATGTGTTAGGTGCATTAGCAAGGCATTGCTTATAACACTTTGTCATTAAAGATAGTATTTAAAGTGTGTTTGATTGTTCCTCATGTATTAATATTGTTATTTCCAAGCAGGGCGTCATGAGAGATCATCAGGTGTGCTGCAGGAAATGTTCCCACATCCCCAAAACTGTTGGTTAATTGAAGACTCTAAATTGCCCGTAGGTGTGAATGTGATCGTGATTGGTTGTTTGTTTATATGTGCCCTGCGATTGGCTGGCGACCAGTTCAGGGTGTAACCCGCCTCTCGCCCGAAGATAGCTGGAATAGGCACCCGCGACCCTTGTGAGGATAAACGGCTCAGAAAACGGATGGATGGATGGAAACAACTTATCAACTTATCAGCTCTCATGTTGTGTTGTTTGACAATTGTTGACCTTCCCATAGCCAAGCATCTCTATTTGCTCGCTGCCCCCCTCTCTCCCAATAGGAAGTGGACAAATAAATGTGTTTGAAACCAATACAGCTTTTGAAAACATTATTTTTACCTATTTATGTTGTACTGTATATACTTTATTTCAATAGTATAAATAAATATTTGTATTTGCATTTAAGCCTCCTTGTTTTTATTTTTTATTTTATGTCCATTGTTGCCCCCAGAAAAAATTTATTATTGATTTATCTGGAGAGATACAAAAATCTCACTATATGTACAGTAATTTATTTTTGTGTTGAAAAATGTCAATTTACGTTTTACTTTTTTACTCAAGTACACTTATAAGTAGGTACTTTTGTACTAAGTAAGGGAGTGGTTTCAGTACTTTTACAATTTTTTTTTGCAAAACATTTACTTAATTAATACTTTTGACATCTCTGGCCGTGCTAATGTTTTGACAATTTCTAAATTTTTCTGGGCATCCACGGCAATCACGACCTGTTATGGTTGTCCATTTCGTCCCCCTCGTGTTCTCGCACAACCATTCTTGTTTTGTCCACGGTGGCCTGAAATGGGGTCACCGTTGGTGCCGGGATCAAAATGTAAACAAAGCCTGAATAATCATCCCTGCATGAACAGCATGCACATTGATATTTAGGATTTCTATTTAAAAGAATAGTACAACGAGGACCATGCACACAGTTTATAAAGAGGATTTTTATCTGCATGTCTTGAGCTTTGCTAGTATTCTTGTACAAATGTTCTGCTTCCTCTTTTCTTCTGTCTGTCTGTCTCACCCTCTCTCTAGTGCCATGCTGTATTCTTAATCTCTCTCTCTCTCTCTCTCTCTCTCCTTATCCCTCACTCTGCCTTTCTTCAGGGTGGTGTGTGAGAGTCCAAGGTCACCCACTCCACTGTTGAGCTGAGCCGCTGCACTGACACCGCCGTTTGATGTTGTCAAAGGAGGGGGAACAAGGGGGCGGAGGTGAGGGAAGAGAGGGGGACTTGTGAGGATGGAGATGTTGTTCCTGGGGGAATGAATGGGGTTTAATAAAGAGGATGAAAAAGAAAGATGAATCTTTTTTATTTCATATGTAATGTAACATAATGTATTATACTTTTTGTATGCTTGAGTTGCATGCTTGCTCAAGGACCCAACAGCCCCAGGTAGGATAAGCGCATCGCTCCAATAACTAGTTCCAAATTCCATATACCGTACAGTAGTGCCTTGAGATACAAGTAACCCGACATACAAGTGGTTTAAGATACTAGCCTTTGTTCGACCAATTTTTTGTTTTGACTTGCGAGCACAGACTTGAGATACGAGCGCTTTATCGTGGCAGTGAACTCAACTCAGCACACTTTACAATAAGCAGCAGTTTAGTTTTAGACCAATTAATGAACAAAAAAGAGGCTTCAATTACACAGCACTTATCTTGAACTTTGGTCATCTCAAACCTGTCTAATACCCCAGTTTAGCCCACATTACACAAAAAACTAAAAATAATAAAACCTAAAACTAAGCATTTTCAAAAATATAAAGCTTCTTAACCTGCTCTAAAAACTAATTAAAATGAGCTAAATTTGAAAAAACAAAGTCAAAACGAATACTAATGAAAAAAAACTTATTCCTTAGAGAGTTTTGGCACTCTGAAGGAAAGAGTCTTGGCATGGAGAATCTACCATACAAAACCTGGTCTTTTAAAACTGTAGAAGACATTCCTTTCCCCCAGGGCTTAACCCAATGACTGATCAGCTCTATTTCTAGTAATGTCATTTCAATCGAGATGATAGAAAATTAAGCAATTACTTTCATTGCACCTACACGCAACAGCCCGTGGGTTCATTCTTTGAGTTGAGAGGGTGCAAATGCAAGAAAGGCATTACATACACATTGCAAAGAGCGCAGGAGTCAACATGTTGTTGCTCTGATATCAGCCAGCGTCACATTAGAATTACCACAGCATGATGGACTAACACTCACCCATGCCTGCATTATACAACAATGATCGCAATGAATTGCAATTTGCTTAATAGGCATTAGATAGCAATACTGGCTAGGTTGTTGAACTATAGATTCATACTGAGTATGTTCTGTAGGTCATCAGTCTGAGTGGCAACACTATTGAATATACCAACAGTGTGACTGTAGGCACTGAGAAAAGGGCAAACAAACGGTAGCAACTCAAAACAGATAGGTCATGTGGTAAATTTGTGGGCGCGGCCCTAGCCTATTAGAGAGTTTTAGCCTGTGGCTGATGTATGGAGTCTTGTCAGGGATATGAGGTTTAGATAGGCCGCTGTCTGGGTTATATAGAGTTTGTGTAATGGAATCCAGCCGCACATCACTCGCTGCCGGCCGCAGTGGGTGGGGCTAATTCAATTGCTCCCATCTACACCTCACATTGGTCTGTGGCTCAGAGATTAAGGATGGACTCCTTTACAGGGGACTGCAGCAGACAAATCTATCAGTCAGTCCAAATGCTGTTTTCATTCAGGTCATTTGTGGTTGAGTACAGTGTGATCACCATCATAAAAATAAATTTAATAAATCCCATTGTGTGAAACCTTTAGGCAACCCACAATATACTAAACTAATTGGAAAAAGTCCGCTTGGGTAGGCGCCAATATCTGCACTGACCCTGAACTGGATTAGTGGTCTGGAAAATGTCACCAGCTACCAACATCAGCCATAATGTTATACAACATCCAAAGCAATTTCAATGAAATTTGAGAAGGTTAGGTAGAAACTCAGTTTCTTATAGAAAACCTGCCAGCAAGCAAGTTATGTTTACAGGCATTTACCACGGTGACCAGCTGACTCTTTATGGAATGGATAACTATGCAGTTCTTCTCATCTTTGGTCGTTGGTATCCACCACCATGCACTGTACTGTAATTTAAATAACTTTATTTTTCTTTTATGTAAATATGGTTTCCTCCCTGTGGCTCAGTACATAAGGATCTTGCCTTAAGAGTTGGGGACCAGGAGGATGCAGCCCAAAGGCCCAAAAATCATTCTCTTATGTGATGGACTTCTTTTTTTTTTAACTTTGGGAATGGTTGTTGAAAGGATGCATGCACACTGTCTTTCTGAGCACAGCCAAAATGCCTGAAAGCTGGATATGTACATATCATTCCTCCCTTCTGATTAAAGTCATCATATAGGCCTGATTACCGAACATCTCTAAAGATGATCTTGACTGATCATTCTATGGTAAGGGGTGTGTTAAGAATGAACTTAAGTCCTTGAGTTGCTAGGAAAACGATCAGGGGCGGCAATCGTAAATGTTAAACCTGTTCAATATTTACGTTTGTAAATTATTGGGGGTGGTCAACAACAATGTTGGGTGATCACTGGATTGTGATTGTCCGAAATAGCCAATTAGAATGGGACCCAAATCCTACACTGTCGCCGGACAATTAAATGGAGGGGGAACTGTTTAAGTTGATAATATATAACATGTAGTTCTCATTTAACTTTACAGTTCGTCTCGCTCTTCCTATTTATTCGCCTTCCTTTTTCTTCTTTATATTTTCTGTCTGTCTTCATGCCCTGTAGCACCATGCTGCCTCTCACACATTGCTATGTCTGTGGTGTGTTGGTCATCTCAAGTACACCAGACACTATAAGAGCACAAAGAGCAGACAGCAATGTTTTCGTTATCACGTGAACGGTTGGTATGCTTTTAACTGGCTTTGGTGCTTATTGTTACTGGCTACAAATGAGCGCCGTTGGCCACTGGCGTTAAGTGTGTCCCATTTAGTGCAGAAGTGTGTGCAAACTTGCATGGCATCCCAGAAAAAACGAAGTGTCCTCACATGTGCAAACATATTTAGGACTCAAAAAGATGGCAGTAGTATGAAAAAAAGTACTTTAGTCAATATTACATTATTAAGTCAGTTCAAGATGCATTAAGTTGTTTTCCCTTAATGTGCTGTTGGTCAGATGGTTAAAACTGCAAAGTCTTAGCATGGGCCATAATTTAGTATTTTCCTTTACTTATTAGACTTTTTTTTTAATGAGGGTAAGCACATCATATGAAGAGAAATGTGCGTATTTATGTGATGAGGCACATATGTTTTTTAAGTTTATGTCTAGAAATTCAAGGTGACACCTCCATAGCGCAAGAAAAGGTGCTTCAAAGATGGGAAAGAGAGACATAGCAGATGGCAGAGACATGAAAGGCTGTCAGCGAAAAGAAGACAAATCTGAAATCTATAATTGAATTATAAATAGTCTTACATTGATCTGATTCCATATTGCGCAAAGTCAGTATTCAATGGGTTTATCAATTTTGGAACGCTATGTGGATGTGATAGAAGCTTGTTAGTGAAACTCAAATTTGGAAACGCTGTTTTGGAACAAACCAGAATCACCTTCAAACTCAAAGTCACTTTATTTTCTCCCTCATTTCTCAACCTGATTTTAACTTGGACATGTACAGTACATATGTATTTTTGGGTTCAGTACAACTTATACTTTATGAAATGTTCAAAAGAATTCAAAAAAGTATGAGTAAGATCATCAAGCTCCAGCCCCATTAAATGCATTTATTTCAAAGCAACACCAGATTACACTATACTGTAAAAGTATATCTCATGTCAAAGAAGTTGAATGGTTTGCAATATTTGAAAAGGACTAAATAGTTTATAAGAGAATTGTCAGGAAACAGACAGTTGCAGACAGAAGTGCAGGCAGAAAACTCAAAACTGCGTGACAGGGCTAGTGGAACATTTGGAACAAGAATCTAAAAAGTTACATACTAAAGCAGGGCTGGCTCTCCCATTAGGCGATAAACGCGAATGTTAAAGGCACTGTGGCTTCAGGGGTCGCCGCAAAATCGGAAAATCTGTACTTACATGAAAACTAGTTATTATTAACTTTTAAAATGTCAAATTTTAAAATTTGAGATTTTGCCCATTTAATATTACTACAAATCACAATAGTTAATACAGTTTTAATGAGGTGCACTATTTTGGGTTTTGATTAGTGACAAAAAGATTGACTTATCAGTCCAACCTACTGTATGTTGTCACTGAGTAATTTTGTATAACTTTTGTATAACTATAACTTTTAAATGACTTGGCTTGACATGCTTTAAATTGCGTTTACTCAATTTGGTTAATTTTTGCCGCGGCCACTTTGGACTTTCTTGAAACTTGAAAGTTAATGAGAATTACTGATAACCAGGGGTCGGTAGGGTAGCCCAAAATTTTACTCAAATAAGAGTGCTGTAACTTTAGAATAATATGACACGTAAAAGTAAAAAGTAGTCCTCCAAATATTTACTTGGGTAAAAGGAAGCAAGTACTAAAAAACTACTCAAGAGTAACTGGTGAGTAGCTTGTGATTGAAAAAATAAATATATCAGCGCATGAGCTGCAAATAAAAATAAAAATTAATAATATATGGGAGTCCAGGCGGCACGGTGTCGGACTGGTTAGAGCGTCAGCCTCACAGTTCTGGGGACCGGGGTTCAAATCCCGGCCCCGCCTGTGTGGAGTTTGTATGTTCTCCCCTTGCCTGGGTGGGTTTTCTCCGGGCACTCCGGTTTCCTCCCACATCCCAAAAACATGCATGAGTTGGAGACTCTAAATTGCCCGTAGGCATGACTCTGTAGTTGTTTGTTCCTATGTGCCCTGCGATTGGCTGGCAACCAGTTCAGGGTGTTCCCCGCCTCCTGCCCGATGACAGCTGGGATAGGCTCCAGCACGCCCGCGACCCTAGTGAGGAGAAGCGGCTCAGAAAATGGATGGATGGATGGATGGATGGGAGTCCATGCACACCTGCCACCATTTCAAAGTCCCCAGAAACCAACAACACATGCATTGGGCCCTACAGAAACATTCTTTGCTTTATTTACTTAAATGACTGAATGACGAAGCTGTTTGCTGAACAGTGTGTGTGTGTGTGTGTGTATATATATATATATATATATATATATATATACATACACACACATATATATATATATATATATACACACACACATATATATATATATATATATATATATATATATATATATATATACACACACACACATATATATATATATATATATATATATATATATATATATATATATATATATATATATACAGAGAGAGAGCGAGAGAGAGAGAGAGAGAGAGAGAGAGAGAGATCATGGATTTAATTTACTGGGTTTTGTGGAACGTAACCCCCAAGATAAATTAGTGTTTTCTGTACACGTAGATGCACACAAACAAACAAAACTACACAGACGTATATACAAATACAGCAGACGTATATACACATCGTTACACACATATAGTACAAGTATAGTGCATGTGCATACATGTACAATGTACATGCACACAAAACACACTTATGTACACTCAGGATATAAATTCATACAAGCTCACAGTCACTGCTGTTGCAAATGCAACTCGGGCCAAGTCTAATGCTGCAAGCAGCGTGAGTCTGAAAATGCTCCTAATAAAACTTTAGCTATACACAGCCTTGCGCCGCTTGAAAACGAATAAACAAAAACTAACAACAAAACTCATCGTATCACTGGAGGCATTCACAAGCATGAGCGAGGTATAGTATTCCGACTAGCTGGAAGTGGACTTTTTGTTTGTGAATGCAGAGGGTGGACTCTTTAAGAATCCCTGCCATCATTGCGTCGTCTCTTTAATATGTTTCTCTCCAGTGTTCTCAAAGTCTATTGACTTGGGTAGACCCTCATGTCCTCTATCTTATTGTCATATTGATCAGTGCCACTGCTCTCCCTCCCCAGCCCTAAATATTCCCAGGATACACCACTGTCCTGTCTTTGACCTCCATCGTCCATTCTGCTCTGCTTCATCTTTCTTATAGTATGCTAAGTTTTATTCTGTTTCCCATTTATCCCTTCATGCGCCTCCTCTGCTTTCTACTCAGGGAAGGAAAAAGCCATTTGTGATGACGACTAAGGGACGATCTCCCCTCCACAATAACAAGACAGTACTGAAATCTCATAAAGCTCCTGGAGAATGGGCTGAGGGTGATCTAGAGTGCAACATATTCTACATGCCTATGTTGTCTGTTACAAAACAAAAGTGTACACTGGTATATTTAAGATGAACAACAACTCTAGAGACTGATGAAGAAGCAACAAACAAAAGCTATTACGGTTCACTGTCATAGTTTATGCTGGACAAATCATCATTATTAAACACCCGCACCACAACGGAGATCATTTCTTGATGTTGAGATTCTACGTATACAGTACATTCAAAGTCAATGTCAGTCAATTCTGTCCATTCTCTTGTAATTGTAATCATCAAGTTTATTACTCTCAATGTTTTGTTCTTATCCACATATTTTTTGTATGCTCAGTGTGAAACATGAACAGTATATTATTTAGTAGGATATAGTTTTTTTTTTTTAAACACACTATATTTGGTGGGGTGGACTTTTAATAGCTTTGATTTTTATCCATTGATTGATTTATTTTTTTGTAACTCTTTACCTAAATGATGTTGAATTAAGGCAAACAATTTCCTTTTTGTTGAATAGATATCAAGGGGTCCTTGGTTTATGACACTAAAGATATATGATTTACTGGTTTTCACTTTATTATTTTTCTTTTATTTATTTATTAATTAATTTTTTTATTCATGGGTTTTCATACTTTATTACATGGAAAAGGATGACGCGCTGTGGCAACCCCTAACGGGACAAGCCGAAAGGAAAAGAAGATTACTGCATTAGTATAGGTTAATAATGCTAGGATGCGTTCCGACTTGTGAAAAAAATTGTAAGAGCAGAACTTCATCATTAGCTGAAGACCCTGTGTACAATGAAATGTGTTACTTGTCTTTTATGTAGAAAAAATATTTTAACAGGCATGTGGCAGAAAAGTAATGGTATATGTTTTTTGTGCGCACTGAAAGGCACTTTTAACGTGTGCATCGTGTAGTTATGTAAAAAAACAAAAAAAAACAAATTAAACATCTTTTCACAGGTTATTTTTCAACAATACATTTTGTATAAAAAGGTGGGTTGCAACTCAGCGACAATAGAAATGTGGGTCTCCAGGTGAGAACCACTGCTTTAGAACATGCATATATATATGCCTATATAGGTGAGACAACCATCCTTGTGAAAAAATGCCCTCTGCACTACAGTCAATTTGTCTGCCTGCTGATGGGGGTGAAACGTAGAAAGACGTCTAATGTCTTTGGCTTTGGCCTGTCAAATACTGTATTTTTCGGACTACAAGTCACTCTGGAGTATAAGTCGCACCAGCCAAAAAATGCATAATAAAGAAGGAAAAAACATATATAAATCGCACTGGAGTATAAGTCACATTTTTGGGTGGAAATTTATTTGATAAAATCCAACACCAAGAACAGACATTTCATCTTGATAGGCAATTTAAAATAAAAATAGAATAGAGAACAACAGGCTGAATAGGTGTACGGTATGCTAACGTAACACATTCTGCTAACGTTACATGATGCAAAAACAACGAACTGAGAACGTGCCTGGTATGTCAACGTAACATATTAACAGTTATTCAGATAATCATAGGATAAAGAACATGCTAAGAAGTTTACCAAACCATCAGTGTCACTCCAAATCACTAAATCCAATGAAATCCTCGGTGTCATTTCTCAACAACTCAGCCAACTCCGGAGGTAGACGATGCGCCGCTTCCTCTTCGATGTCGCTTTTGTCAGGCCTAGAGCGCCCTCTTGCGGGTGTCAGTGTGAAATTAACACGTGACATTATATAATAATATGTTAATAATTTCACATATAAATCGCTCCAGAGTATAAATCGTACCCCCGGCAAAACTATGAAAAAAACTGCGATTTATAGTCCGAAAAATACGGTAATCCACTGCTAAATGAGGGGCACTAACGTGTTGGCCTTAGCAGGATCATCTTCAGAGTACAGAAATTATTATTAGTAAAAACACCTACAACTGCACTATGAAGAAAATATGAAGATATCAGTATTTGGTATTAGTGCATGAGTTAGTGCATATGGCTAAAAAACAGTATTATAATATTTAGCCTCACCATAACGATGACGGTGCTTTCTAGAGGATCCTCTCCTCTCTCCACAGCTGGATCCTCTTCAAACTAGATCGGAGATGACTATTGTTGATTATGCTAGTTAACCAATACAATATTATCAGTCCATATTAACAAATTAGTTAAATTTCAGTACAATATGTACATGAGATGATGTAAGGCTATAAAGCCTTCTTAAGCCAGACATACATGTAAGGGCTGCACAATTTATCATATTTTCATCATCCATTAAATGTTGACTAAATTATTGCCAAGACAACCTGAACTAAGATAAATATGAAAGTTAATGAGGAAGTGGTAACAAATTATAGCATGGAGTTATTATAGCATTTATCTATTTATTTTGAAGTCATATCATTGCAATATTGCACACATTGCAGTTTTTTCTCATGTTGTGCAGGCCAAATACACACTGGAATATTATTAAATGATATTGTGTCGGTCTCCTGATGATGTCAGGATGGGGCACGTACGGGCACAAACTAGACATTCATTCATATTAATTTTGTTTCAGAGTCAGCCCAAAGACAGTAACAGGTTGATTTCAACCTGATAACATTATCAATAATCAGGATGACAAATACAGGAAACATATGGTCATGAATGGTGCTAATTTTCGACTCGGTGAAATGTGGCTAGCTAACACAAAGATTGGGACTTTGCGCCATAAGAAAATAATCTAACATTAGCCAAATAAGCATTTTCACCTAAACTATCACAGTTACAAACATAACTTACCATTATACCACTCGTTCTTTCGTGTTTGCGAAATATCACTGCTGCTCGTGCTGGCTCTGGCAACGGACTCTTGTCTTGCTAAAGACGACCACCAAATAAGTCCGAAATTTTCATACTCTGTGTTGCGGCCACTTCTTCGATGGATTTAACAAAAACACTTTTTTTTTTTTTCATCTCTCATGTTTTCAGCACCACCTTTCTGTTTCAGGGATGTTTTTTTGTTTTTTTGTTTTCCATCTTTTCAGGTTGACTCACTATCTACAAGTTAGTACCCTAAGCACAGAGCGAAATGGGTGGGACATCCCCAAATGGTCTGTATTTGATTGGATCAGCGTAGGCAGTGATACGTGAACACAGGTACAGTGTAACCTATCACAAGCCCCTCCACCCCACCACCCCACCAATGGGTGTTGTGCTAGACCTTTCCCCACTTTATTTTTTATTCTGTCTCGCGGCCAGGACCGGCCCATCAGCCCACCTGTACGCCAGCCTGCCCCCTCTTCTATACTATTACTAAGAGCATTCTTCAGTGGAAGAGAGCAGGTCAATGCTGCTGATGTTACCACAATGGAGCGGAGATGCTAATCTGATTGGATGCAGAGCGGCGAGAGGCTAATTTGATGAGACGGCAAGACACAAGGTTGCGTGAGAATGTGAAGAATCCCCGCAAGCTTTGAACGTAATCACACGCAACGCAACATAATTAATTTGGCACACCACCAGTCTGCGTGTGTTATACGTCAGCTAAAGCGATAATGAAGGGCTTTTCTTTGAGGTTGTTAAGTTGTCTTCTAGCTGCATCACTGCTAGTAAATATTGGTTCACTGCAGTAATGCACAATATTGATACTGGTCATTTTGTGCATTTTTTAAAAAGACTGGAAATATGTACAATACACAGGGTTAACTAAAACACCTCATTATTCTTGTGGAGGTGTAAGTGAGTTTCAGGCATTTACTGCATTTTGAATCTTTGTCAGGGTTGTGTGTGTCTGCGTGTGTGTGTGCGTGTCACTTACGATTGAGATCATTTGCCTCCAAGACAGTGACCTAGCAATTGACTTATGGGCCAATTATACCACTTTCCTGTCATAGGCCATTAGCGTGGGTGTCACATAATGGGTTTGAGGGTGGCACGCCTGTGGGAGGAGACTGGTAACGTGAGGGGGCAGCTGTTGCGGGTCCGTTCTCACCGTGGCGGGTCGCACAGCCACTCCCTCAAGCCACTTTGGCGGACTTGTTTGTACTGCGCGCAGATTCTGCGGCTATACTGCTGTCTGTCGGTCATCCACTCTGCCTGCCACGTGGCTCCTCTTCCTCCCCCTCCCCGTTGAGTCGACACACACATGCACACCCCTCACCGATCATGCATTTTTTTCTTTCAGGCAAGTTTTAGCAACCATATTTCAGCGTTTGTTCGTTGTGTAATTTGCATCTTTGCAAACCGAACACATATATGTAACTGTCAGCATGCATGGCATTATAGAATATAATGCAGCATTTTAAAGTTGGGTAATTGCATCTTTGTGACATTAAGATACTATAAATGCAACTTCACTGTTGTGCGTTCAAGAAACACAACAAAATCAGTCCATGAATGATGCCTTCACTTACGGTACAAGTCAAACACATCAATATTAGACAATATAACATGAAACTTTAAGTATGTGAGGTGCCTGTGAGTAAATACTAACAACTAATTTTATGAATAGTACAACCGCAATAATTCCTGAACAGTCATGTTCTCCCACTCCCAAATTCACTGCACAATTAATATAAGACTACCATACAGCATCCCACTTTACTTCATACTGCCATGCAGGATTTTAAAAACTCTTCCAACTAATGTATTTAATAGTAATTTGAATTGTTCTATATTTTGAAAGCAGCTACATTGTTAAAATCTATTGTCCCTTGTATTAAGTCAAATAACCTGATGCATGTTTGAATTGCTCCTCCTTGAGCCGTCACCTTATCGTGGTGGAGGGGTTTGTGCTTCCCAATGATCCTAGGAGCTAAGTTGTCTGGGGTTTTATGCCCCTGGCAGGGTCACCCATGGCAAACAGGTCCTAGGTGAGGGATCAGACAAAGCATGGCTCAAAGACCCCTTATGATGACGACAAACAATGGACTCAAGGCCTGGCCCCCTCTGGAGCCAGGCCTTGAGGTGGGGCTCGAAGGCGAGTGCCTGGGGGCCGGGCCTGCACCCATGGGGCCTGGCTGGGCACACCCTGAAAGGGTAACGTGGGTCCCCCTTCCCATGGGCTCACCACCTGTGGGAGGGGCCATAGGGGTCGGGTGCAGTGCGAGCTGGGTGGTGGCCAAAGGCAGGGACCTTGGCGATCCGATCCCCGGCTACAGAAGCTGGCTCAAGGGATGTGGAATGTCACCTCTCTGGCAGGGAAGGAGCCCGAGCTTGTGTGTGAGGTTGAGAAGTTCCGACTAGATATAATCGGACTCCCCTCCACACACAGCTTTGGCTCTTCTTCCAGTCCTCTCGAGAGGGGTTGGACTCTCTTCCACTCTGGGGTTGCCCACGGTGACAGGCGCCGAGCAGGTGTGGGTATACTTATTGCCCCCCGGCTCGGTGCCTGTACGTTGGGGTTCACCCCGGTGGATGAGAGGGTAGCCTCCCTCCGCCTTCGGGTGGGGGGACGGGTCCTGACTGTTGTTTGTGCCTCTTCACCAAACAGCAGTTAAAAGTACCCACCCTTTCTGGAGTCCTTGGAAGGGGTGCTGGAGAGCGCTCCCGCTGGGGACTCCATCGTTCTGCTGGAGGACTTCAATGACAGTGACACCTGGAAGGGCATGATTGGGCGGAATGCCCCCCAATCAGAACCTGAGCGGTGTTCTGTTATTGGACTTCTGTGTTCATCACGGATTATGCATAACGAACACCATGTTCAAGCATAAGGTTGTCCACACGTGCACTTGGCACCAGGACACGATAGGTCGCAGTTCGATGATCGACTTAGTGGTCGTGTCATCAAGAAGGAGTCCTATCGGGCCTCTTTGGCCTGTGGACCAGCTCTACACCCTGGAAGGGTCCTCGAGGGTGCATGGGAGTTCGCCCAACCAGTCTACATGTGTTTTGTGGACTTGGAGAAGGCGTTCGACCGTGTCCCTCGGGGTGTCCTGTGGGGGGTGCTTAGGGAGTAGGGGGTACCGAACCCCCTGATACAGGCTGTTTGGTCCCTGTACGACCGGAGTCAGAGTTTGGTCCGCATATCCGGCAGTAAGTCGGACTCGTTTCCGGTGAGGGTTGGACTCCTCCAAGGCTCCCCTTTGTCACCAATTCTTTTCATAACTTTTATCGACAGAATTTGAAGGCGCAGCCGAGGCCTAGAGGGGGTCCGGTTTGGTGGCCTCAGTATTGCATCTCTGCTTTTTGCAGGTGATGTGGTTCTGTTGGCTTCATCAAGCCGTGACCTCCAACTCCCACTGGAGCAATTCACAGCTGAGTGTGAAGCGACTGGTATGAGAATCAGAGACCATGGTCCGCAGTCGGAAAAGGGTGGCGTGCCCTCTCCAGGTCGGTGATGAGATCCTGTCCCAAGTGGAGGAGTTCAAGTATCTTGGGGTCTTGTTCACGAGTGAGGGAAGAATGGAACGGGAGAGCGACAGGCGGACCGGTGCAGCGTCTGCAGTGATGCAGACTTTGTATCGATCCGTTGTGGTAAAGAAGGAGCTAAGCCGAAAGGCAAAGTTCTCGATTTACCGGTCGATCTACATTCCTACCCTCACCTATGGTCACGAGCTGTGGGTCGTGACCGAAAGAATCCCAGATACAAGCGGCCGAAATGAGTTTCCTCCGCAGGGTGTCTGGGCTCCTCCCGCTCAGAGATAGGGTGAGAAGCTCGGTCATCCGGGAGGATCTCAGAGTAGAGCCGCTGCTCCTCCACATCGAGAGGAGCCAGTTGAGGTGGCTGGGGCATCTGATTCGGATGCCTCCCGGACGCCTTCCCGGTGAGGTGTTCCGGGCATGTCCCACCGGGAGGAGACCCCGGGACAACCCAGGACACACTGGAGAGACTACGTCCTTTGGCTGGCCTGGGAACACCTCGGGATCCCCCCGGAAGAGCTGGATGAAGTGGCTGGGGAGAGGGAAGTCTGGGCGTCCCTAAGCGGTAGAAAATGGATGTATGGATGGATGTTTGAATTGTTTTTTAAAAATTAGTCAACTCTTTTTCACTTTTTAATGTTTGCTTCAGCATTAAATTTTAAGCTGTTTGCAAATACCCATTGGCTACAAATGGAACTGTTCATCCATCCATCCATTTTCAACACTGCTTATCCTGGTTAGGCTCACGGGGCGCTGGAGCCTATCCCAGCTGACTTCGGGCGAAAGGCAGACTACACCCTGAACTGGTCGCCAGTCAGTCGCAGGGCACATATAGACACGGACAACCATTCACACTCACATTCATGCCGTGGCAAGTAATAATTAGAAGTATAAATACTGTATAATCCAATTATGTCACAGCAGTAGCCATACAACTAGTGCAAAGGGAAATTATTGCAGTGACAGGGATATGTAATGACATGCTGAGGAATTATAATACAAACAAATACATACGTTATCTGTCTTGTGACCTATAAGCTCAGGACACTGGAACTCCGCAATAATGATTAATTCCTCCATTTTCTCCCCTCTTTATTTTTTTCTGCTGTTTTTACTGCAATGCCAAAACCTCTTGCCGTTGTCCCTTGGAAATCCCTCTGCCATAGTCTATCCATTTGAATGCGCTGTGATATCTTCACATGCAGCGTGCATTGAAAAATCTTAAATTCAGGCGTGCCTGCTGCTGCCAGCTTTATTTATTAATTAATTTAACATTACCAGATTACTAGCAACCTTTTATTGCTCCGTGACTGTTTTTCTCTTTATGTATCAAAAGTATTCTAAGTCAATTGACTGTCTGTTGTTGTACAAGAGCGGCTCCAACTACCGGAGACAAATTCCTTGTTTGTTTTTTGACATACTTGGCAAAATAAAGATGATTCGATTCAATAAAATTTATTTATCCAGGTAACACAGTTGAGAACAGCTTCTCATTTGCAATGCCGAGCTGGCAGCATGGTGATACATTTACACAGTTTCAGAATACATTAATTACATTTACATCACAGCAGATGGTGAATAAAAGGTTCTAAACAGGCTAAAAACAGGTGCAGCGATCATGTGCAGTATCCCTCACTCACTTTTTAAATTATGATATTGAGATGAATGAGGTTGAGTGTATACCACCATTTATACACAGACAAATTTGTAGGGCTTTGCAGAGGCAAAAAAAGAATAATAAAAAATAAGACTACATGTGGTCACTGATGGTGTAGTGGTACACTCGCCTGACTTTGGTGGTCGTGTGCGTGCGCATGTGCGTGTACAGCGTGGGTTCAGTTCCCACTCAGTGACGGTGTGAATGTGAGTGCGAATGGTTGTCCGTGTCTATATGTGCCCTGCTACTGACTGGCGACCAGTTCAGGGTGTAGTCCGCCTTTCGCCCGAAGCCAGCTGGGATAGGCTCCAGCGCCCCACAACCCTAACCAGGATAAACGGTGTTGAAAATGGATGGATGGAAGACTGCACGAAGAGATGACTCAAAATTTCTCTTATCCGTCTTTCTGGACAGGACAATTATGTTTTTCAATTATGTTGATCTCAGGGTTAATTTTCTCAAGTTTTCACAGCTGCTTTCTGGAATGCCCCCCAGATCTGTTTCATTTGTTTTTGTTCTTGTTTTTATTTTAAATAATTCTGTTGGACCACCAAAATTAAGCAACACCCAATTGTCATTAGTCAATTATCAGTAATTTTGTACAACTTATCAAGGTTACGTAATTTTATCATGGGGTTTTCTATCTTAAAAAAAAAAAATAAATAATAAAAAAAGAAGCATTAACAATTTTGTCCATGTCTGTTTGCAAACTTGACTGACTTTGTTTGAAAGTGAAACACTGAGGGACACTTATTTTATTTGATCGCTTTAACTAGCACGACCTGAACTACAGTACAAGCCTACAGTTAGGATTTGGTAGCTAACCTCCGCCAGCGTTGCCATAGTGTTTGACTAAAGAGAAACCACACGCACACACACACACACACACACACACACTAATCTCCTCTCTCAGAAGCTCTCAGTATTGTTGTAAAGCACAAATGCCATCCATAAAGAGACCATGTGTGGGAGGAGGCAAGATTCCATTTCTTTTGTTTTACCTCTTGCAGGCGAACATGTCAATCCCGTTTTCAAAAGAGAGAGCACATGCATTTGTGCGAGAGTGTTAAAATGAGAGTGGGTGTTTAAATGTCATGTCCTAACATTGCATCACTTGCTTTCTGTCTCTACCCAAAGTTAAGCCTACACAAGCTAATTGCAACAATTCTATAACACCTACTGACGGCGGCAGTCAGTGTGACTGTCAACATCAACTCGTGCAGCTTTTTGAAGGGGATAATGATGGCTTTGAATGGCGCTAGATAACAAAAAAAAAAAGTAACTGTTATGCAACCACAAAAACACCTTCCAAGCCCCCAGAACCAAGGTGGGGAGCTTGGTTCTGGGGGCTTGGCATGAGTGATAGGGTTTTCTCCTCTGCAGCTCTGAGGTTGTGGAAAGCCAGACTTCTGTCACTTTACCATAAAACTAAAATAGTTATAATTGTAGAAAATTCTTTAGATTGCTCACATGGGGTTCATAAATGAAATGAAGAGATTGAGGATCAGGCAACAATAAAACGGCTCAAGTTGGGCTGTACTTTCTCTCGCATCTTCAGCCCTAGTTAATGACCAGATCAACTTAAGGTTGCTCTGATTTCAATTGAAAGTTCTTGTCTTCTTTGGCCATGAACTCCTCTACCAGCTCTACCCCTACCTCTCACTCACCAATTAGCTCATGTAGTGTCATTTTTAATGGCAGTTTTGAAATGGTAAATGTGTTTATATACTGTATGTGAGATTATTGTGTTTTATGCAGAGAACTGTTTTCTGTGCATATAAAAAGCGCTGTTTCGAATTGCAGAATGTGTGTAAAGCCGAAAATGTGTTTAGACCTTTGGAGAATTGAGAAGGGGTTTTGCCGTCTGTGTGTCAATTTAAAAATTGTACTACACAACGAGAAAAGAAATATACTTCTTAAGGCTTAAATGTCTATCTGTACTGCATCAGCTATGGAAAGATGATTAACAAAAAGCATGAAATAGAACCATTTGTGCTTATATTTATGTTTTAACTTGAGCATGACTGGGATAAGGAGATTTATTACATAACATAAGCTCTTGCAGATTGACGATTAACATGGTGAAACTGATTTATGGTCTCTTCAGTGAGGCAATCAGCTTCAATTTCCTGTGGTGTTTCACACACCAAACACTCAGATGCATGAGTCCATGTTCATACATCATTTGTTTTCAGTTGGAGCTCATATTTCTCTTCACATCAATACTACCCCCCTATTAGGTGTGCTTTAAGTATGTACCCAACACCTGAGGGTGCAACAGGTAAACAGCAAACACACAAACACGTACACAGACTCGCACGTAGACCAACTGCTCTCTACTCCTCTGTTATTTATCGATTTTAGGAGTTGATAGATGAATTTCTCTTAGTGTTTTCAGTTTCAGCAAATGCTTTGGATGACATTTAGAGCAGTCTGTCTGGCAGTAACTGGTAGAACTGAATGTCTCTGTAGATTCACGGGTGCCCAGATGATCAAGAAATGGTTGTTTTTACCAAGGTAGTCTTAAAATCCCTGTAAACTGAAAATATGTATGTCTTGTAAATATGATACGCCACAGAGAAGAGTGTTGTTAACCACTGTTCTCCTCGCTGTGGGCGGGTCTGCTGAATGTGCTGAAAACACGCCTGACTGTCAATTGTCAATCAAATACCAGTAGAACAATCTGAAGAAAATGTATGCCACTTTGTATAGCATCTTTCTTACCCTCACATAATTACGTTTGAGCCGCATTAACATTTTCGCTTAAAGCCTACGGTGGCTATAATATATCCCACTGAGTTATGTACACTATGACAACGAAATTCCCCCTTCCCTCGTCGCTCTTTCGTCTTTCGCTCTGTGACGAGCAGCCACTCACCACCGACAATAAGGTGCTCTATAACAGCCACGCCAGCGGACTATCTGAAGGGAAGATGTATTTTCGGGATGTCGGCATATTTATCTTGCTAACTGCACGTTGCAATTGTGCCGCTGATGCGAATGAAGGCGCTCAAGTTCTTATGTAGTAGGGGAGAGGTGACTCATGCCTGGGCCCCAGCACATCATTGGGCCCTGTTTCAGCCACACCCCCCAAAAAATCTGGAAAACTGAAATGGTGAAAAACAGTTTAACGCTACAGTATATCTACGCAATTGAGAACAATATCGTTCTCAGTCTTTGCATGTTTTAAGCAATCACCTTCAAATGCATTATATACTTTGAAACAAATCTTTGAAGTAACTTTACAGGGTTTTTAAAGAATGTCCCTTCTCTTCTAGATGCAAATAAACCGCTGTGGCTGACCATGAAATGGTGGTTATGTTGTGCCCACTGCAGAGGGTTTTTCTTTTCAGAGGTTCTGCAACTTCTTGCTGCAAACACAACATTTCTGCTCATGCTCCTGTGGATCTTATTTTTAGTTTGAGTTCTGAGTGTTTTAGTAGGGTGAACGACATCTGGCTATTGTGCTTGGAGAAAGGCGTCGTGAGCTACGACTCCGTCCAATCATCTCCCCCCCAAAGACTACTTCACATTTCATTCAAGTGGCCTCTAATAAGTCTTTTGTTTCCAGTCAAGTGAGCGGCTTGTCAACAACTGCTTCAGAGTGCAAGCAGACCAATTATGAGGCGTATTTCGCAACAAGGAAATCACATGTGAAAACCCCAAGATAAAGATTATTCACCATATTGCAACATATGGTAGCGAGGGGCAACCATGATAGTACCGGTTTCTATTAGGTGCATTTACTTGTACAAATTCCTTTTGTATAATATGGTATATACATTATTTTCCACAAACAATAATATTTAATTCAAATAATAGATTTAAAATATAATATGTATTATAATTGCTACATCTGACATCCGTTGCTCCATCAATCCACACCGCTTATCCTGTTAAGGGTTACATACGTAGATGCAGCCTATCTCAGCCGACTTGGGCCGAAAGGCAGACCACCATTAACACTCTTAAATCACGCCATCACTGAGTGGGAACTGAATCCTCGCTGTCTGTACAGAAGTCAGGTGAGGGTATTACAACACCATTTCTTCTGACCCATAATAAACTGTCCCACATAGAATAAATCTTAAAGCTGTCTGACTCCTTTGCTAACTTGCAGCTCTTGATTTATTTTATTCTTTTTATCCAATCCCTAATTCTTTTTGGGTCCATGTTGAAATTTTAAGCAGCTTTTGCTCCTGAATGCTTTGCACTGCACGCTTCAAAATCAACTGCATATAGCTTTACAGATGCCATGTCTGCTGTGCAGGTAGGATGTGCTGTGGTAATTATCACAACAACTACCAGATATGGTTGATATCAGATGTCATCATATTTATTCAAGTGGATGATTCCCCTGGCAATTGCCTCTTCCACTGCCAATCATTTTCCAAGCAAAGTTCCTCATATTGCCAGCCCTTTAAGAGCATTTGACTAACCTGAGCCACAGAATATTTTTTCCTGTGACAATAAGCACTAAAGCTAGCACCAGAAAAAAAATTAGTTTCTAGCTTTTCCATTCTTTAGTAATCAGCAGAAAAAACATGAATTAATTTTACCACGGACAGCATTTTCAAGCCAAAAAGCAGACAAAACAAGCTTTTTGTGATAAGAAACATACCAAGCTGAGCAGTGATATTGACACTAACCTTTTTTGCGTTTGTGACACCTCAGATTATTAAACAGCAAAGACAAGTCTGAGAAAGGGCTTTTGATGGCAACACAATAATTTATTCCGAGATAATAAACTATGAAGACGCCATGAGTGACATGAATGAGTTCAATGTCAGTTTTTTATTTCCATAGTGTTCCCCACAACATTCCCTGGAACCACGACTGTAGTGTCAGTTTGGCAAGGATTACAATCTCTGACCAACTACAAGCAATCATTCTCCCAAGCAGAGAACAATAAAGGACTGACAACTTAAAAACCTTCTACTGCAGATTTGAAAAGGACACTTTCACACCCCACACCCACCCAGCTGCACCACCGATGACCACAACCACACCTCTGACCCTCCCTTCTGCATTGACCATTCACGAACAGGACGTGAAACGTGTCTTTAAAAAACAAAAGATAAACAAAGCTGAAGACGCAAAGCTCCCCTCCTGCTTCAAAGTCTGCGCGGACCAGCTCACTCCGGTTTTCCACAGATCTTTAATGGATCTTTAGAGCTGTGTGAAGTCCCATCCTTCCACAAACGCTTCATCATCATCCCAGTCCCCAAGAAACCTGCAATTTCAGGACTGATGGACTACAGACCTGTGGCCCTGACATCTGTCGTCATGAAGTCCTTTGAACGCCTCATGCTAGACCACCTCAAGAGTGTCACAGGACCCCTGCTGGACCCCCTGCAGTTTGCCTATTGAGCAAATAGGTCTGTGGATGAAGCAGTCAAGATGGGGATTGCACCTCATCCTAGAACACTCAATGGTGCGGGGCACTACGCAAGGATCCTGTTCATGGACTTCAGCTCTGCATTCAACACCATCATACCTGAACTCCTCTCCTCCAAGCTTTTCCAGCTCAACATCTCGCCTGCCATCTGCCAGTGGATTTTCAGCTTCCTGACACAGCAGGTGAGGCTGGAGGGCACCACCTCATCCACACGGACCATCAGCACCAGGGCACCCCAGGGATGTGTCCACTCTCCACTGCTCTTTTCTCACTACACGAATGACTGCACCTCAACGCAACTGGCTGTCAAACTCCTGAAGTTTGCAGATGACACCACATTCATCGGCCTCATCAAAGACAGTGACGAGTCTACGTATTGACAGGAGGTGGAGCGGCTGGAGCCAAAGACCCTCAAGGCGGTAGAGATGATTGTGGACTTCAGGAGGCATCCTTCACCACAGCTGCCCCTCACTCTCTCCAACTGCGCTGTGTGAACCGTCGAGACTTTCAAGTTCCTGGTATTTAAAGTTTCTCAGGAGCTGTGCTGATTTCTAATCCAAAGCGACGCAACACTTCCATCTACAGGGATGTTTGTCATTAAAATGGTTTACAAAGTCGATATTCACAGTCAAATTGAATGAGAACCTCCCCCTTGCCTACCCTTGGAAAAACCTACTGTATGTATATGTATGTACTGTATATACTGTATGTCGATGCCAGTGAACAATTGGATTCCAGTTGACGAATGTAAAGGTCAATGGCAGTCATTGAGTTAACTGCGGGCACCATGTCCATTGGAGTGAAGACCACCACTTGAGCAAATATGGCATTTGGAGCTACTGAGAAATATGTAGCTCCAAATGTAAATAATACTGTGAATGCATATTATTATAGGCTCTGGTGATCATATTCTTTGGAAAATATAATAGAAACATACTTGTGGCATCGCAGTTGTTTGGATGAATTTCAGCGGCCTTCGGAATTGGTGCAAAGAAATCTGTCCAGTTTAGTGCCGAGTCCTGCATTATTTGGAATGATGATGGTGTTTTCTGCCAGGTTTTTTGATTGATGCTGTTAATGAGATACTCTGTTTTCGCTAAATGGTCAAAGCTTTTATTTCCCCGGTGTGCTCTTCTGGTTGTTTGTACAAGACTGCACTATCTCATGGTTTTATGAGTGTAAAATTACACTGGTATTTCATTCTCTGTCCGCCTTCCGTATTAATCGTCCCATCATCAAACTGGACAGTCATTGTGTCATGCACACAGACACACACAAATAATCACCACAAGCCATATTCACATGTTTGTAGAAGCACTTGGATCAATAGGCAGACAGCCTCTGGCCAACACCAATCAATACCGCGGTAAGGGCACAAGGCAGGAACAAAGCTGCAACCTGGATTGAAATTTGCACAGAGCATGCACATACAAAACAATGCAAAGGTAGGAGCAGAGATGCTGCTGCTGTGACCGCTGAATGATTTCTGCATTCTTGATAAGATAACCAAAGCTCTATGGGCTGGAGTGCAGGCACATTGGAAAGGAAGCCTGATCTATTGTTCTCAAATGCATTTCTGCCATGCATCATCTGTGCAGTATATGGAAACTCGGATGAAATGCCTGCATTCACATCAAACATGAAAAACATGCAGGCACGCACACAGGTACACACACAAGAATACAGTGATACTATGAGATGCGAGTGATTCGACTGAGATATGAGCTGTTGATCTGCCGAGTTTTTGCTTTGACTTGTGAGCAGAAATTTGAGATACAAGTGCCATACGGTGACAGTAAACTCAATTCAACTCTTCCCAACAAGCAGCAGTTTGGCAGATAGTGAACGATTCTTCAAAAAGGAGGCTTCAAGAGGAACTGTCTCCTTGCAAGTCAGTATTTACTGTAATTAGTTGTATCTCTATTCTCAAAGTGCTTATACTGTATACAAATTTGAGTGCTTGTTATTGTGGTTGTAATTCAGTGTTGTCAATTGAACTCCAGCATAATGAGAGCTAATCCTACTATTCTGACATTCTTATAGCTCTAGGTGAGGTAACTGAAATATTACCAGAAACCGCTGGCTTTATAGGTGTACCTAATATTGTGGCTGGACATTGAAATTTAGTATTACCGTTATTGCGTGGTCTTTTATTTGTTGTGTAGCGCTTTGCAATTGGGTGTATATTTTAGTGTATATTTTTGGAATAATCCATAAAATTCATGCGAAATCCCACCATAGCCTAAATAACTTTTTTCTTTAATTTTTTT
Organism: Phycodurus eques; assembly: GCF_024500275.1. Lineage (NCBI taxonomy): Eukaryota > Metazoa > Chordata > Actinopteri > Syngnathiformes > Syngnathidae > Phycodurus > Phycodurus eques. The sequence goes on along the minus strand of NC_084525.1, from coordinate 8,230,631 downwards.
ATTCTGTTCAAGTGGATTTTGTATTGGCATGACCCAGTACTTTTTTTTATCAGCTGTGTCAGCTGTTCTGAAAGGCGAAACTCCCGCTGCACACAGAGAACGAATCATGTGCTTCGCATCAGCTCTTTAATGGCCAAGATGATCTTTTACAAATGGCTTGACCTTTAACTTCAAGACTGAACGTACGATAGAAATGATCAAAATATTAAAAAAATATAACGACTATCGCAACTAGCTTGTCTTCTGTTGAAGCTCACCATCACATCATCGCTTTTAAACTCACACTGGACCAACCTCATGTCACATACTAAATTGAAATATATTTAGATATATTTTTTTTATCATTTGGGAAGCGAGGGTGTGGGTGGAGGGGGAGGGAAAGTAGGGAAAAAAGCAATTAGGTGATAAGGTGGCAAAAGGGTGAAAAAAACATTGGGGACTTTCAAACATGCTTGTCATGACAGTAACGGGACTTCAGTTGTCTGACACTCGCGCGCGCACACACACACACACACACACGGACACACACACCCACGCACTGTCTTGTCTCGTCAGTTTGTGTGAGTTCTTGTGACAGTAGGCTCCCTCCACACGCCGATAGGCTGTAACCCTTTGAAAGCCTTCTCAAAGCGTTTTAATTAAAACGTCTCCCACAATTACAGCACAATGGTGATGCTTTGACCTTCACGCCTTCCATGAATACGGTGTCATGTGTCATTGTACTTTCTCACTCCCTCTTTTGTCTCTCATATGGCCTTCTCTCGCTCAGGCAACGTATAGATTGTCAAGTTTATTTAAATAGCCTGGAATCACAACAGTTTCAAAAGCCCACAGTTGACAGAGAAAATTTGGGAAAGCTGAAGAAACCTGGAGAAGGGATTACAGATGGAAGGATCCCCCTTCCAGGATGACCGGGCTGCAACTGATGCTGAGGAGCAACATTAATCACATTATATTATAATGACATTAAAAATTTTCATCTTGCAACGGCGAGCATTCCTGAAGTAAGTCTCTCGGGTAAAACTCTTGAGCGTTTTCACGTAGAGTTCATTGCTTTAAATATTGCTGCTGGGGCCAGCATGGTGGGCACAACTGGTTAGCACATCTGCCTCACAGTTCTGGGGACCGGGGTTCAAATCCCGGCCCCTCCTGTGTGGAGTTTGTATGTTCTCCCCTTGCCTGGGTGGGTTTTCTCCGGGCACTCCGGTTTCCTCCCACATCCCAAAAACATGCATGGTCGGCTGATTGAAGACTCTAAATTGCCCGTAGGTGTGAATGTGAGTGCGATTGGTTGTTTGTTTCTATGTGCCCTGTGATTGGCTGCCGACTGGTTCAGGGTGTACCCCGCCTCCCGCCCGAAGATAACTGGGATAGGCTCCAACAGCCCCCGACCCTAGTGAGGATAAGCAGTAAAGAAAATGGATGTATGGATGAATTACTGCTGGAAAGTATCATGGGTAACATACAGTACCTTTCCTTACTTAATGGTAAGTATATGCTAAAGGTGAGTTAAAGATTGTATTGCGCACCTATCCTTAGCATGTTTAGAATTCAAACTACCTTAAAGTATTTTCGGGTCATTGCTCTTGGATAGTAAAGTTCCTAAGCATTAAACAGAATTTCAAAGAGACCTTAAGTGCGGTTTCCGTTTAAAGATGCAATTTAAAAATTTCTACAGAGTAGTCGCTCTTATTTCTGCACATAGTTTGCTTGCTTGGATTTTGATTACATCTCTTATCAGAGCTTTTGTCATGTTGGAGGTTGACTCTCCTACATGTTCACAATTGCCTTGCCTACCGTGCAAGTTGCTGTTGCTCATTATAGCTTCGTTTATTACAAGCTATGTAAGTTACTGTACTTGGGATTTTTTTTTTTTTTTTTTACCAAATGGTGATGTTTAATTACAGTGTCAAAACATTGAAGTTCATTTTTCCAATTTTCCTAAATCAAGAACTATTATCTTAAAAATAGCCAGTCAAATACTGAAAGGCTTAACTTCTGTACAACGTGTGCAGAATCATTAAGTTGAATAGCGAAGAAAAAACTCATTCTCCTACTCTTGTTGTCCTTTTATTACCATCAAAGATTGATCACAAATTCAATATTAATACTAATGCCCCCCACCCTCCACCCAAAGTAGTTTCCAAAGTTAAGCTACCCTGAGTTCAACGCACAACTCTTGTGATATTTTACATTAATATGTTATTAAATGTGCTGCTCAAATGACTTACTTAGATGGACAGCTTCTCCTATGTGGTTCAAGGATAAATACCCCTAAGGTGCTGCAGGCTAACGTCAAGAGCGGAACTTGAGATGTTCTGCCTTGTCTTGCCCATCTTGTGCTTCTCTGTCCTGGAATAACTTAGCAAAAGAAGTCGCTGATGCATCCTTCACATTAAAGACAACAAGCAGAAACACACATGGGACTGGAACACACCAGCAAGGCCTTAACCTTTAACCTGTCATCTGGGAAAATGATGAGTTGACAGTCCTGTTGCTTTAGAGGAGAAATTACTCATACCGGATGCAGAATTTTGATCTGAATCCAAGGGAATAAATAAATATTTTTTTATGCCACCAGCTCTAATGTGATTAGCAGATTTCTATATCTATTTAAATTGCTTCCAAATTTGCAGTCGAGATTTTATTTTTAAACAGAAGAGTTTCTGAGGTGATTTATGTGTGGACTGTCCCCAAATTTGAATTGGAACATGCTTAGAAAAAAACCCCCAAAACAAACAAACAAACAAACAAACAAAAAACAGTTTTTTTTAACTGTGTTTTGCAGAACAGTGGTGGCATTAATTTACTTGATCTTGAATCTCTGATTCTGATTGTGATTAAACCGCAGAGCATATCAGGTGTTTATTTTATTTTAAGGGTGGGTTGTATGTACAAAAATGTGAGTACAATTCTTTCTATAATTTACCAGTGAGTTAACATGGTATCCTGATGCTGTATGCTATGCGATTCTGCCATCAACGACCAACTCCACACTTGTAGTGAATATGCTTCCCAAATCAATAAGTAAGTGTATCAAAGCAGGCCAACGTATACTAGTGGGTGGAAACATGTCTTATAGTAAAAGTAATTAGAGATACAGTTGTGCCTTGAGATAGGAGTTAATTTTTCCCCCATGACCACGCTAGTGTGATACTGCACACAGACACACACAAATATATAATATATTTAATATATAATCATATCCCATGTCATCTTTCCCCATTGAAATGAATGAAATTCCAATAATCCCTTGCAGCACCCCCCCCCCCCCCCACCCCACCCCGAAATTTTTAAATGTATTTTTTTCCTCATTAAAAAGTAGCACTCTATGGTATTGTACTTTATAAAAACCTACCGGAATGACATACTTCTATTTAATTTTCTTTAGCTCAATTCAATGGACATTGTGCTGCTCCTTCTGGTGTGTGTGCCTTGGCCACCTGGGTGCAGTATAATACAGATATGGAGCCATTCAAAACTCCTCAGTAAACCGCAGTAATATTAGTCTTTCTTTGCAAAGGATAAATAATATATGCCTGTGAGTAGTGATATATTTTCTGTCTATGTCTTGCTCCACCATTTGTGTTCAAAAATCCATTGCTTAATGTGTTATAACACAGCATCATTAATGCTATTTGCTAGCCCTTCCGTGGAGTTGTACATTGTGTATTAGCATTAAGCTAAACAGGCTTTAATAAGGCAAAGCTACAGATTGTGGCTGTTTTAACCACATAACGCGTGGTTGTATGTTTAGTTTGAAAGTAAACTTGGAGTGACAAAATACTGAATATATATTTTTTGAAGAATTGTTCGCTATCCACCAAACTGCTGCTTATTGTGAAGTGAGTTGAGTTCTCTCAAATTCTTGCTCACAAGTCAAAGCAAAAAGTCGGCCTAACGACGGCAGATATCTCGGAAAAGTCCGAAGCTGGGTCACTCCAATCTAGTTGATTGGTTAGCTCATAAACACCAAAAGGCTGTTGGTAGTTGTCCTTTTGGAATGGTTCCCATCATGCATCACTTTCTCCCCCCTACTGCAGTTTTTTGTTCATGCTCCATCACCCACTTCTTGCTTTTCACAGTCTTTGTCTACTTATTTTACCTTCTCCTTAGTGAACCACTCATGATCTATTACCCGTTCCTTTAATATACTCTCATGTTTCCTCTCTTCTTTTGCTCTGCCAGCACACAACTCATTTTTGTTGCTGATAAAGCGAACAGATGAATATGCGGCGCCATTTATTTGGGATGCATTTTTTTCCCCGGGCATCATAGATCACAGCAGGGTATAAATGAGCTGGGTGGAAATGTGATTTAGACACAGATAGGAAACAAAGTCTGAGGGAATACGACTGTGATCGTGTTGTAACAATTGTCAAGTTACACTTTTTCCCTGCGCTCCAGAAAGCTACTGTGGCACATGAGTAGAGAAAACTGAAGTCTTCACCACCTGCTGCAACCAAAACACAGTCTCCTGCTGTTATATAGTTTTTTTGGAGGAGATGCAGCAATAAACTGAGTGGTGAGAAAGCTTTGTGTTTGCCTCTTTCGTCTTGCTCTCTCTCTCTCTCTCTCTCTCTCTCTCTCTCTCTCTCCCTCTCTCTCCTCTCCAATATTTTTGTCTAACTTTGAGTCGATCAAGTACCCGACACTCCCTCGCCCATTCTCTCTCTGCTTCCGTTTGGGATTCCGTCTTTTTATGCTACCGTCTTCCTGCAGAATCTTTTTTGCTTCACTGCAGAAACACCCAACTTCCCATCCAGTGTTTGGACTCCTCTCTTCTTTCCAACTCCCTTCGCTCTCTATCTTACCATATCTCTTGAGAGTTTCTGTTATCAGAAGCCATACCTCACCAGCTGAAAATAATAAGCGGCTTTTGAAGTTGCTGCATGCTGCTTGACGTTCGTGCTGTCTTATGCAGATATTGCCTCCATTTGTGACGGGGATAAACAACGGATTATAAATTTATTTTAAGGCCAGTCAGCCACTGTGTGCTCCTGTGTGCGTGTATTAAGTCAACCCTAAGGGGCCACAGTGGCCTCTCACCTTGCCAATCATATCAGTTAGGCGGATTGTGATAACCTTATCTCTGCCTGAGCTCTGCATAGCCAAAGGGCCACCCCCTTAATACACACGCACACACGTACACTTTTACACATATTAAATGAAAGAGGCCAGAGAACAGATAGAGATCAATGCTGCTAAATCAAGGACATGCACTATGCTGCTTCTCCCTGTCTCTCACTGGCTCTTATCTATAATGGAAAAAACATTCATTTACTGCTCCCTGCCGAGCATGGTCATGCTTTATCACACCATAAAATACTGCCGTAAAGTGTTACTTCAGGAAAACACATGAAGACATAATAGCTTTGCTTTTCAACTTGTAGTGTGTTTTCGGGGATCACAATAGCTGAACCATCAGCGAGGAGAAGGAAAAATGGGGCTGTTTGAAGAAGGAGAGGCTCTTTGGGGGGGAAAAAATGGAGGTGATTGGCCAAATTTTCTGTCTGTAACATCCATGTCCATCAAAAAGTAGAGAACTATATAACTGTACTTGTACAGGCAGTGAAATCATCCTTTCTTTACACTGAGGACTTTTTTTTGCTCTTTTATGGACCTTATTTTCACTGTTGAGCGATAAAATGTTAATAGTTAATTGAATTAGTCATGGAATTACTCCTTCATATATAATATAATTAGTTACCAGGATAAGTACTTATTACATTACGTTTTTGAAAAACATTGCAATATGTAAAATAATTCATGTTTTTGAGCGTGTTTCACAGGCCAGTTGCATAGTGTAGAACAATATGTGGACTTCATTTATTAGACTTCAAACCACAACTGCAAACTACAAACCACACACACACATACACAAAAAAAAAACACAACTGGTTGACATACTGTAGGCCTTAATTCAAGTATTTTGTTCACTGCTAAAATTTTCGACTGTTTTTCAGTCAATGTAGTGTATAACAAAATTAAAATAACTGCAATAATTCTTGCCTGTTGCCATGTAGAGAATATCTGTTACGAAGTTCATATCACAAATGTTACTTTGTCAGTGTTGTTTAGTACAGCGCAGCACTAAAAAAAATTGAAATTTAAAACAGTGATAACAAGAGAGTACTGTGGTTTTCATGCTATCCCCACATATTTTCATATAAAAACCTCTGTCTGGAACATAGCAATCACTGCAACCACAGCAGGTGACTAATGGTGTAGGTGGCTTCATGATTGGTGGCAGTTGTGGCCACTTGAGATATATACTCACTGCTCACCTCTCTGTAACCAAATCAGTCATTAAATTAAAGGGTTTTAGGTTTTTAAAAACTGATTCTGATTCTGATGCATAACAGCAATCAGGTCAAATTTGAGCAGTCTTTTCATCAAAGTCAGCAAAAGCCAGATTCTTGGAAGACCTGACAGATTACACAGCAGGGTTGGATATTTATCATGAGTGATTTTTTTCCCCGCCAGACCTGCCGAATAAAACAGTCAGTGGTGACAATTGTAAAATTTAAACCTGTTAAATATTTAGGATGGTATATAATGGTGTGGTCAACACGGGGTCTGCCCATCCATCTAGTCTGTGGGAAGAAGACTCTTGATTGTTGGCAAAGATATACTTAAGTGCGTGTAATTGATTGTTGGCAAAGATATACTTAAGTGCGTGTAATGTGCTGAGTTGGTCATCGAGGAGACCACAGGTTATAAGATCAGTAAAACCACACTCCACTTATTCCACTTACTTAAACCACTTATTTGTATCCTCGTCATGTCACCACGTTGTGTACCTCGCTTTCACCCACGATGTGATGCAGTACTAGAATACAAGAAAAAATCTATCTTCAAAACAAATTCATATCTATTTAATAGAGATGTGTTTAATTAATATCACCAATTTACAATGGTCCGTCCAGTTTCCACACTCACTTTTGTAATACATAAGGTTTAACCATAATAGCGGTTGGATGACTAAACATTTTTTTTGTAGTCGACTATAATGTGATGAAAGTCGAGTCCAGTTGATTAATTGATACTTTTTTACCACCTAACAGCCGTCCCCAACTTCTTCCATAGCAGAGACCAGTTTCACATAAAAACCTATTTCGACGGACAAGTATAGAAACAAATGATTAAAAATACAACTCAACACTATGCTAAACTGACACATAGTGGGAGCCCTGCGCATGTTTCTCTTCAATGAGCCGGTCTCATCTTGTGCTCCATAGCATGGCGCATCGTAAGATGGGACATCATAGCCAGGTAAAAAAAAACATTCCTTTCTTTTACTGTTCTTATTTCACTTGTGCTTCTTGATGATAGTCGCTATGTTGGCCGGACAGCTCGTTGCTCCATAGAGCACCCAAGTTAGGCGCAAGTTTTCCCGGCAACACGTGAGTTGAATTTCCTCCATAAATTGACCAAATTGGCAGAAAAAATGTCAAAAACCTGATTAGCGATTTGTCCACTTCAAGCTTAAGTGAAGTAATAAAGTCGACTTGGCCACAAGTGAATTGTTCGGTTCAGCCCCTGAACTGTAGTTGATTATCTTTTCTCTCTGTGTGAAAATATGAACAGCTTTATGATCATAATTCCATTTTCTATCATCCTCTGCCTTTTTTTCACTGTCTTGAAACTTTCATCCTTTCTGTGTTTTTGCCTCCCTTCCTCCCTCGCTCAAGCCCATCACTACAGCAAGTGATAAGGCTGAGCTTCAGCAGTCCTTTCCCACTGCTGCAGACTGTTTCTATACAGCCACATAATTTTTGATGAGACAGGTAAGGGATGGAGGGATGCAGCTAATATCGCTCCTCTCCCCTGGCTCATTCCTTCTTCCCTGTTTGTGTTACAGAGTGTGAGAATGCATGACTATGTGGCCTGAAGCCAATATGATTCATCAAAAAGGTTTAGATTATAACTATTTCTAGCCAATTGCCTCTAAAGTCAGGGTACATTTTCATATTTCTGTGCACCTGCAACTTGGACGCTTCAATACACATTGGCATTGGCTTTTAGAGGTTGTTTTTTTCATGTGATTGCCTCATTGTTCGATATTGATATTCACAGGGAGTGCAGCGTGACACAAAAAGTATCGACGACAACAACATCAGTCGCTTTGATTTCAATATATATTTAATACGTTACCCGTGCTTTCTGTTAATCTTTTTACCTCTAAGAACCAGTGGTGCACTCATTAATAGACATGCACCCATTCTATTGGGATTTGTACTTGGACTGTGTAATTCACAATAAAACATCAAGGCATTCATCAGGAGAAGGGTACAAAATAAATTTGGAAGGCATTAAATATACCATGGAACACAGTGAAGACAGTAATTATTTAGTGGACGGCCTCCAAAATCTATGAGAAGACAAAAAAAAAACTGGTCAAGGAGGCGGCCAAGACGCCGACAGCAACACTGAATGTGTTGCAGAAATTTAGTACTGGCTGTTTAGTACAGCTGGGTGACACCAATATCTTGTCTTCTTCATGTGTCTGGGTTCTGAGGTAGGGTAGCAAGATGGAAGCCTAGTCTGACAAAGAAACTCCCCACCTCCTGCATGGTGCCAGAACTTGCATGCTGCCAGAACTAAGACAAGACCATGCAAAATCCTCTTGGACCCTTCACATCCTGGTCACCACCTCTTCCAGCTCCTGCCCTCAGGTAGGCGCTATAGAACAATGCAAACTAAAACCAGCAGACATTCCAACAGCTTCTTCCCTCTTGCCATTAAATTGCTAGCGGCTAAATGACTCTCTCTAAGTATGTTTTTATGTTTTTATGTCTCAGAAGTATGATCAAAATGGCTGTCTACTGTCGTACGACCGGGAACAAATTCCTTGTGTGTTTTTGACATACTTCTGAGTCGGATTCTGATTCTGACGTCTCCCAAACACATTTGGGAAAACGTGCTATAGTCAGATGAAACCAAGGTTAAACTTTTTTTCAAAAATTCCAAAAGGTATGTTTGGCATAAAAACAACACTGCCTATCACCAAAAGAACACTCAACCTTTTATATCCACTGTATAGACGAGAACCTGACTGTTTAGGGCTACAAAACAATCAGACATATCTTAATCAATCCTAAAACAAAGGCTTGTTTTCTATAGTCGGTTTCGAACAGGTACAAGATGGGCAGCAGTTGGGTCGTATATTCAGAGGGCATAGATAAAATGAGCAGAGAGAAGGATTATCTTACTTTGATGATGACAATGATAAAACATCAGAAAAGAATGACAATGCGTTTCCTGTGACAGAATGATACTGTATCATCCATTTTTGTTCAACAGGGGCAATTTACTTTTCCTAGTTTTGAGATGATGAGTACCCAGAATGTGGAAGAGCACTTCAACACAATTGTTTTAGGTTTTCATCTCAAAATGACCATATTAACAGTATGCTTATAATCGAAATTTCAACAGACAATTTTTTTTTTTTTTTTTAGAAGGACAGTCAAATAATCAGACCACAGGCAATTGTACATAGGCCATACTGCACAGTGCAAGAATATGCATGTTAGGTTTATTGGAGACCCTCAATTGCCTGTAGGTGTGAATGGTTGTCAGTCGCTGTAGTGAATGTCAGCAGAATGATTGACTGCTGATATGTGCAGAGTGTCATCTTCCTCTCAGATGTTCATCACCTGGGAAAGACTCCAGGGCCCCCTTTGACCCGGAATGAGACAAGCAGGAAAGAAAAAGAATGGATTGATGGATGGATGGGATTCAGTGTGACCCCATGCAAACAAGCATTATAAAAACACATTGTTGCATGAATTCCTCTTAGACTGTGACAATGAAAACTGACCCATCCATCCATCCATTTTCTTTACCGCTTATCCTCACTATGGTCGTGGGCGTGCTGGAGCCTATCTCAGCTATCTTCGGGCGGGAGGCGGGGTACACCCTGAACCGGTCGCCAGCCAATCACAGGGCACATAGAAACAAACAACCATTGACACTCACATTCACACCTACGGGCAATTTAGAGTCTTCAATCAACCTACCACACGTTTTTGGGATGTGGGAGGAAACCGGAGTGCCCCGAGAAAACCCACGCAGGCACGGGTAGAACATGCAAACTCCACACAGACGGGGCCGGGGATTGAACCCCGGTCCTCAGAACTGTGAGGCAGATGTGCTAACCAGTTGTGCCCACTGTGCCGGCTGAAAACTGAGCATTTATCATTATTGTTGTGTGGGATCATTTAATCATGATTGTTTTTTTAAATTGTGGCCAGTACAGTAAGTGGACCCTAATCATCTAATCTCTAAACTCATCAACTATCACCTCCAAAAGGGGGCATTCGATATGTTATGCCCTTACAAGGGTGTCAAACTTATTTTCATAAAGGGCCACATTGTAATATTGGTTGTCTTCAGGTTGGTGATTATATCTGTGAATTCACATAAATAAACGTATTACCTTGGTTTTCAGTTCACGGATGGGTTCACATCTTGAACAGTAAGGGAACAAACTGCTTACTATTTGTGTAAACTTGGTCAGATTTAACGCCATTTAAAATGAAACATCAACATCGTGAGTCTCTTCTTTTTAAGAAAAATGCTTTTGATTTGACTCCTTTTTTGGCAAGTTTCCTGAAGCTACATAAAGCAGTGCAGGGCTGTTTGGCCCATGGCCTATCACACAACAATTGCCAGTGTGTGATTGTGATTCCAGTTAAGACTTCCACAAAGGAAACATCAGTGGCTCCTCAGTGTAACCTCCTTGATGCTCATTCCAGACTCCTTGAAGCACATTTAAAATAATTGAGAGCCTCATTTATATGCCCATGTGAGAACAACGTCCGGTGTCGCTGTCGTAACAACAGGGAACTAGGAACGTTGCAATGAAGAGAGACAAGGGTGGGTCGTGGAGTGCTGATGTGACCTGGCACCAGTGAATGACTTGAAGGGAGGGGTCTTGAGTACACCGAGGTGCAGCTGATGGCCCCATTGTGGACCGTAGATGACGAAATCCCTAAATTCCTTGCAATTGTACGTTGAGGAACATTGTCCTTAAACTGTTCGACTATTTTCTCACGCACTTGTTCACAAAGAGGTGAACCTTGCCCCATATTTGCTTGTGAATGACTGAGCAATTCAGGGAAGCTCCTTTCATACCCATTCATGGCACCCACCTGTTCCCAATTAGCCTGTTCACCTGTGGGATGTTCCAGACAGGTGTTTGATGAGCATTCCTCAACTTTCTCAGTCTTTTTTGCCACATGTCCCAGCTTTTTTGGAACGTGTTGCAGCCATAAATTCTAAGTTAATGATTATTTGCTAAAAACAATCAAGTTTATCAGTTTGAACATTAAATATCTTGTCTTTGTAGTGTGTTCAATTAAATATAGGTTGACCATGATTTGCAGATCATTGTATTCTGTTTTTATTTATGTTTAACACAACGTCCCAACTTAATTGGAGTTGGGGTTGTATGTATGTATGTTGTATTTACAAAAGGGAGACAAGGGGCGGTGCTCCACCCATTTCTAGGTAAAATACGTCATTTCAGTTCCATCACCTCGATAAGTCATTTTCAATACGCCAGCAATCACAGAGCCGTGGAATATTGCCGGCTGACGCGAAATATAAAAGATGAACTACTGAAAAATAAAACAAGATGTTAGTGGATCTGATAGGCTTAATCTACCGTTCAGGCTACCCTCTAATCCACCCCGAAGGAGGTGGTTTTGGCTCTGATGATACAGTTCGTACAGTAATTACTAGACTTTACACCGATCTGATCGGCTTGATCGGTATCGGCCAATAATTAGCATTTTATGATGATCGGCTGATCGGCTTTAATGTCATAATTAACCGATCCGATTGATGATGTCATTGATCGGCTCTGCAAAAGACATTTACTCCGCGTCACCATCGTGCACAGTATATTTGAATAAAAAAGCTAGTTTATTTTTAGCCTTGTCATGTGTCTTTTGACATAGTACTGTAAATATCTGACTTCCAATAAAGTTATTAAAAAAAATGTCGCTGGTGTGGCACAGACAACACATCTGAGACAGATAACATGTAATGCCTAGACTGCAAAACAAACTTGGTCTTTCACGATTGCACTATGTCAGACTACTCCAATAAAATCTTGTATTCCCATACCACCGCATTCCGTTTTTTACGATCACGGGGCTTTATCTTGTCAACTCAAACGTGACCGGATACACTCGTTACCATGGCGACTACAACAATGGATCACGTCGCGTGTATGACAAGAACAAAATGGGAAAAAATGTGGTGGTAGTCACCGGTGCTCGGGACAGGACTTTAACTCAAGGATTGCTTGAGGTACGTTCATTTAATTTTAATATGATACCGCTCGCAAGCAGGCAACAAAACGTTATGTAGCATAGCAAGCTAGTGCTAGCACTAACGGTTGCATGTAAATGTGCCGCCGTTCTGTCGAATCATGCTCAAAAGTTTCGGTGTGTGTGAAGTAATTTAATTACAAAAAAGTAATTTAATTACAGTTAGCACCCATTATTTCTGTCATGTTGTAATGTTGGTTTGAGCTGACTGATTAGAATACATGACCTGACTAGAACAGTAATTTCCAACCGTTATGTAGCCAAGGCACATATTTTACAATTGAAAAATCTCACGGCACACCAACAAACATGTACTTCCTGCCATCTAATAGAAGACCATTCATTTGTTCTGTCTGTCACTATGCCTCACTGGCATAAATAGATGAACAAAGATACATGTATTGTAAATATAATTTTTGGAGCAATTAAGTAAAATTTTATCATTTCCCACGGCACACCTGAAGAGCGCTCATGGCACACTAATGTGCCACAGCACACTGGTTGAGAATCAGCGGACCAGACTCAGTATAAATATTCAGTCTACAGTACACAAGTATGTACAGTAAATGAACAAGTCATTTAAATAGACACATTGCTCCATCTTGTGATCGGATCAGTGATCAGTTATCAGTTTTTTTAGACTTGTTGATCGGTGATCGGCCCCAAAAATCCCGATCGTGTAATGCCTAGTAATTACACTACATTGTGATGTTTTTTTGGGTTTTTTAGGGCTGGAAAAGATGAATGACATTTCAATTAATTTCATTTGTGAATATGGATTTGATATTGGAGGAAACTAATTTAGGAGCTTGGGCACGTAATGTAATGTAATGTATTAAACTCCTAAGTCAAGGTACCACTGTATATGAATTGTTATATTCAAAACTGTAAACATATAAATATCAGGTAGTCCAGTGAACCCCTTTTTTTCTGTGGAATCCCCCCCCCCCCAAAAAAACAACCAAAAAACAGCTATCCAGCTATAGTTTTTTAATCAGCCAGTTTACTATATCAGTTCCAAAGAAGGGAAATGTGCAGCTGCATTTTTTGACTATTCATAGAGACTACGGTTGCAAAATGCAGTGAAGCCTTGACACCATTATTCAGCTCTACTTTTTTAATGTGAGTCAGCCTTTTCGCACATGAAGATTATTAATTCATAATACTGTTCCACCATTACTGATGATCATTTGGAAGTGTGCTTGAGGCTGGCTATCAGCACCTACCGTCCGGACTACTTATTTGTCTATAATTCAATATATAGTGGGTACGGAAATTCAGACCCCCTTCAATTTTTCATTCTTTGTTTTATTGCAGCCATTTTCTAAAATAATTTAAGTTAATTTTCTCCCCCTCATTAATGTGCACACAGCACCCCATATTGACAGAAAAAAAGTCCTGCATGGAGTTTGCTAAAAAAACACTTGAAGGACTCCAAGATGGTGAGAAATAAGATTCTCTGGTCTGCTGAGACCAAGATAGAACTTGTTGGCCTTAATTCTAATCGGTATGTGTGGAGAACACCAGGCAGTGCTCATCACCTGTCCAATACAGTCCCAACAGTGAAGCATGGTGGTGGCAGCATCATGCTGTGGGGGTGTTTTTCAGCTGCAGGGACAGTACGAGTGGTCGTAATCGAAGGAAAGATGAATGCGGTCAAGTACAGGGTTATCCTGGACAAAAACCTTCTCCAGAGTGCTCAGGACCTCAGACTGGCCCGAAGGTTCACCTTCCAACAAGACAATGACCCAAAGCACACAGCCAACTTAACAAAGGATTGGCTTCAGAACAACTCCGTGACTGTTCTTGAATGGCCCAGCCAGAGCCCTGACTGAAACCCAAGTGAGCATCGCTGGAGAGACCTGAAAATGGCTGTCCACCAATGTTCACCACCCAACCTGACAAGACTGGAGAGGATCTGCAAGGAGGAATGGCAGAGGATCCCCAAATCCAGGTGTGAAAAACTTGTTGCACCATTCCCAAAAAGACTCAAAAGGGTGCTTCTACTAAATACTGAGCAAAGGGTCTGAATCCTTATGGCTATGTGATATTTCAGTTTTCCATTTTTAATAAATCTGAAAAAATTTCAACAATTCTATTTTTTTCTGTCAATATGGGGTGCTGTGTGTACATTAATGAGGGAGATTTTAGCAAACGGCTGCAATATAACAAAGAGTGAAAACTTTCAGGAGGTTCTGAATACTTTCTGTACCTACTGTATTTCAATTTCCCCAAAAACTCCAGTGTTTTTATTTTATTTGTTATTTTTTGGTGGGGATAAAGGAGGGTCTCACACAAGGAGCCATGCAAGCTAGAACCACCACTGCCAGATAAATTATTTACATAGGTGATAGTGAGGATAAGCTGTAAAGCAAATGGATGGATGGATAATAAATAATTTGGGGGCTATGTCAGTAACTTGCTTGGTTCACTGTACAGTATTTTCATTTCATTAAACTAATATTTGCTCTCAAATTTGGTCATGTCAGCCTCATCTGTCCCTACATAGACATTATAAAGAGTTTACATTTTCTCTAATGATGAGAAAGAGTTAGACCATGTAGACATTTGACTATGATAGCCACATAATTGTACATTCAGCACATTAACCTTAAACACATTTTAACATCCTATCAGTTTATGGAAAAAACGTACACATAGATACGTAGGTGACATGGGCATTAGCTGGATTGCAATAGCCAGAATGTGGTCTGTAGATTAAAGGCAATTTCATAACAATGTTTTCAGTAAGTTGGATACTAAAATTGCTTTTTTTGGTGCGTATTTTTCCCCATTGCGCAAATAATTAAATATTAAATTG
The DNA here is from genome assembly GCF_024500275.1 of Phycodurus eques. NCBI lineage: Eukaryota > Metazoa > Chordata > Actinopteri > Syngnathiformes > Syngnathidae > Phycodurus > Phycodurus eques. The sequence goes on along the minus strand of NC_084525.1, from coordinate 8,215,469 downwards.
TAATTATTTGTAAATGTACACTCGCCAGTTCAACGTTAGGTACATCTGAAAGAAGCAATAATTTCGGTTTTAATTGCATACAACAAAATCACCATGTACATGAAGCAAGTACAGTGTATATGTTAGTTGGCTAAATCAGGGTGCTATCAGATAAGGAGTCTTATACAATAAGATGCCTGTTATGTCTGTGTTTGTAGCTACTCTCACTTAATACGCATTGAGTGTTGGACATAATGATCCCACCACAGTATCAGCTGAATATGATCTACCATTTCCCTCTCATTGAGTTTTCTCCTGAGAAAACAACTAATTAGCTGTCAGGCAAAGACATACTGAAGCCCACTATAGGGTAATTATATACGCTCAAATAAGTATTTAACACGTCACCATTTTTCTCAAGACATACATTTCCAAAGGTGCTAATGACATGAATATTTCACCAGATTTTGGGAACAACCCAAGTAACCCATACATACAAAGTAAGTAGAACAAATAAACTGTGTGTAATCATGTGAATTGACACAGGGAAAAAGTATTGAACATGACAACTGGTATTTATTTTATTATACATTTTACACAGAATGTGGGATGAATTTTCAGAGACTGTGGAAGCTTCAATTGGACGGTGGGATTGGTGATCTTGGTAATGGGGATGGGACCAATGAAACGCGGAGTGAGTTTCCGGGACTCTGTCTGAAGCGGGAGGTCGTGAGAAGAAAGCCAGACCGTCTTCTCTTGTGCTCACTCTCGCAGTCGGTTATCAAGCCGAATGGAAAGGGCGATGAGATCCTCAAGAGAGGAGGTCTCGTCCCGGACCGCTAGCGCATCCTTGAGTTGGTCGAAGAGGCCATTTGAAAAAATCCCCCCAAGCGCCGGGTTGTCCCACCCGCATTCACCTGCCAATATCCGGAACTCAATGGAATATTCCACTGCTGATTTAGCTCCCCGTGTGAGCGTGAGGAGGCGACAGGTTACTTCTTTGCCCTGAACTGGGTGATCAAATACTTTGCGGAGTTCGGTGGAAAAATAATCGAATGAATGAAGTACCGGAGAGGAGTTTTGCCATAATGAAGTGGACCATTTTGCTGCTTTGGAGGAGGTTAATGACATATGCTACTTTGAAACATTCGGTGGGACAACTGTACGGTTGGAGATTGAATACGAGTGAGCAATTAAGAATAAACTGGCTACATGCACCTAGGTCCCCGGAGTAGGGCTCGGGCGAAGGGACATGAGGTTCTTTGTATGGCTCGGAGGTTGCGGGCTCGGGAGGAGTACTTACAGGGGGTTGAATGGATTGCATCTGTTGAGAAAGGAGGGAGTCATGTTGCGAAAGGGAGTTGAGCATTTTGGTGATTTCTTGTCGGTTTTTGTCCTGTCGTACAATGTGGGCACCTTGGAGGGTTAGTGCATTTTTCAGAGCCTCCGGAGTTGCTGAGTCCATAGTGGTCTAAGTATTCTGTCACGTGGGGGGAGTAGCTGGACCCAAGAGCAGCCGTGGTACCGCTAGGAGAGGCTGCAATACTTAAGCAAGGATTTCCAGGAACAGGCAGGCTTATATACACCGGTGGTGATGAGGCTGATTGTAGACAGGGGCTGAAAACAGAGCAGGGAGGGGGCAGCGAGAGGACACAAAGCGCCCTCCCGGCTCCGATAATGGAACTGCAGGGCAGTATATGACAGAGACAGCTCTTTGCTCTTTCCCATCATGAGATGTGTCTTGACTCACACCTTGGCAATGAGATCTTTTTGTAGGCCATCAATTAGGACTGAACCAGCTGATATTCATTTGCACTGACAATGGGCTGGATTGCTGTTTGATTATTGATGGATTTTAGGTGTTGTCTTTCCATGCCTTTTTGCACCTCCCTTTCTTTATGTGTTCAATAATTTTTTTCCTGTGTCATTTCACTTTATTACACACAACTTAATTTCTGATCTTATTTGTTCTTCTTCCTTTGTATGCATGGATTACTTGGGTTGTTCCCAACATCTGGTGAAAATATCATGTCAATAGCACCTTTGGAAGTATATTTAGTGAGATAAATGGTGACCAGTTAAATACTTATTTCACCCGCTGTATGTGTATACAAACTATATGGTGCACATAGTGGATAAATAAAATTGATTTATGTACAGGGGAGACACATGAGACAGATAAATGTCCTGAACTTTATCCAAACCGTGAAATTATTTTTGTCTTTTGTATGACTCCTTTTTGACTCATGCAGAGGGATTATTATTATTTATTTTTAATTCATGTTTGTTTTTCGGAGCACTTTAGTAAATTATTAATGAATTCATAGTCAGATAAGAAACATCTGAAATCTTAACATTGCTTTAATGATTGAGATGGACAGTTTACAAATGAATGATACTGAGTGTCAAGAGTGTCACAGGTCCCCTGCTGGACCCCCTGCAGTTTGCCTACCAAGTGAACAGGTCTGCGGATGATGCAGTCAACATGGGACTGCACTTCATCCTAGAACACCTCGACAGTGCAGGGACCTACGCGAGGATCCTGTTCGTGGACTTCAGCTCAGCGTTCAACACCATCATCCCTGAACTCCTTTCATCCAAGCTTCTCCAGCTCAGCGTCTCACCTGCCATCTGCCAGTGGATTTACAGCTTTCTGACGGGCAGGACACAGCAGGTCAGGCTGGGGGAGGCCACCTCATCCACACGCAGCATCAGCACTGGGGCGCCCCAAGGTTGTGTCCTCTCTCTGCTGCTCTTCTCTCTCTACACGAACGACTGCACCTCAACGCATCCGGCTGGCGAACTCCTGAAGTTTGCAGATGACACTACTGTCATCGGCCTCATCAAGGACGGTGACGAGTCTGCATATTGACAGGAAGCGGAGCGGCTGGAGCTGTGGTGCAGCCGACACAACCTGGAGCTGAACACGCTCAAGACTGTAGAGATGATCGTGGACTTCAGGAGGCATCCTTCGCCATAGCTGCCCCTCACGTTGTCCAGCTGCCTTGTGACAACCGTCGAGACCTTCAAGTTCCTGGGAATTACAATCTCTCAGTACCTGAAGTGGGCGACCAACATCAACTCCGTCCTCAAAAAGGCCCAGCAGAGGATGTACTTCCTGCGGCTTCTGAGAAAGCACGGCCTGCCACCGGAGCTGCTGAGACAGTTCTACACATCAGTCATCGAATCAGTCCTGCGTTCTTCCATCACAGTCAGGTTTGGTGCTGCTACAAAAAAGGACAAACTCCGACTGCAACGGACAATCAAAACTCCTGAAAGGATTGTCGGTACCCCCCTACCCACCATTGAGGACTTGCACGCTGCCAGAACTAAGACAAGGGCGTGCAAAATCCTCTCGGACCCTCCGCACCCCGGTCACCAGCTCTTCCAGCTTCTTCCCTCAGGTAGGCGCTACGATCAAACTAGAACTAGTAGACATTCCAACAGCTTCTTCCCTCTTGCGATCAACTTCTTAAACACCTGACCTACAATTCCATTACAACATGCTGGCAATTTTTTGACTTGAGTTCGTTGTCACATTTCTGTGGGGCCAATTATGTATTACTCGTGCACTCACTGTAGTTGTCTCGCCATGCTGCACTAGCATCTGCTCCATTTGCACACTGATTGAGGAGTATCTGTAACATTTGCACAACCAACATTGTCCCAGATTATCGCACTACGCGTCACTTTAAACCGCATACACTCCTTGAAGTCTCAGCGCCCTTTGCACATTGGTCATTGCACCAGACTATTGCAATATTAGTCATTCAAACTGCTCTAAGTGCTACAGGACTCTGCATCTTTTTGCACAATTGTCCAAAAAAAATTAAAAAAAATGTACCAGCATTACCAAATAACTAGCAACCCTTTACTGCTCAGTGACTGTTTTTTTTTTTTTTGTCAATGTCTTTCTGTCTCCAAAGTGTTCTGTAAATTGACTGTCTGTTGTCGTACTAGAGCGGCTCCAACTACCGGAGACAAATTACTTGTGTGTTTTTTGGACATACTTGGCAAAAAAAGATGATTCTGATTCTGATTCTGATGTTTTCCTTTGCCTCTGTGCTATCACCATAAAATAATACTGTATGATGTTTTCATCTGAACGGAGCCCCTATTTTGTCCATGGGTGTGAATGCATGAGTCATTGAGTTATAGTTGTCTAAATTGTAACCTGAAGACCCTAATTGATTATTCCATTCCGGCCTCTAGTGTAAGTTTACTACCTTACTTTACTGACTAGTCGGCAAACGTGATTTTGGTAATCACTAACACAGGAGAGTTATTTACAGCTATTAAAAATAAAGATGTTATCAGTGGGTATTTCTAGTATGACTGTATATTTGCTTGCACAGGTTTCTCAGTTTAGCTCTTAGGGCTGAAACACTGTCTTTTCCTTGACAGGACTCAATAGATTATGTGCCACTAAACAAGCTTTGTCAGGCACTTATCAGCACGATCAATCTGCTTATCAATAACTGACACTGTGGACTCAATACGCCTCCATTTTAACCATCCGTGGCCGATCAGTCAGGTTGAAACTCTTTTAGCCAATTAGCCCCGACAGCACTCTTTAATGTGCCATTACCAATACCACGCGCACCTGTAGTGCGATCATGGTGAAGTGTTGTCCTGGCTATCATTAGGAGGAACAGAGGGCCTCATTTCCTAAGATCCTAAATAGAGGCCGCAAAATTGTATGTTCACTTCAACAGATTGCGTGCAGTGTTATTGGATGCCTTGGCAGACAACCAGGTGCTCTAAATTAGCCACGCCAGACTGAAGCCCAGATCCACATGCGTACTTCAGACAGGCATTAATGGGTTCCAGAAAATACCATTCCACATCAAAGGGAGGGATAAATCCACGTCCGGGGAAGCGGACAAACACAAAAGGCTATATTTCCTGTTAGCCTGCTGGCTGTTTACTGCAGCCGTTATTTTGTCCGTTCTGTTGGCGAGTGATCTCACGTTCACCATAAAATATCTAAGGAAGCATCTGAAGAATCTGTCCTGTCCTTCTTGATCCTTTCTCTCACTTTGGTGCTGGCTCTCTTCCCTCGGTGAGTCCCTCTCCATATATCCTCTGGGAAGTGCGCCAAGGGGATGCCAGCTCAGTGTTTGAAGCGGAGTAACTCCTCGAAGCTGTAGGCGATCACCTTTAACAAACGGCGAATCAAAGGTCAGCTAGCGGTGATATTCTCCGCCAACACATAATCATGGCTAAGACGCTGTATTTGTGCTAGCTTTATTTGTGCAACCAGTTTAGCGCAACACGCTAAGAGTATTAAATTGTAATATAACAGACTAAGGAGAAAGTTAACGGAGCAACTGTACCAGGCTGCCGTCTCACAGCGCCTCTTTGATCAACTTCATAAAAAAATTGAAAGTGATGTAATTGCAAGTGAGAGTGGAAGTGTAACAAACATATTTAGTTATCGATAACAAATCTGCGGCACGGTGAACGACTGGTTAGAGCGTCTGCTTCACATTTCCGAGGACCGGGGTTCAATCCCCGGCCCCGCCTGTGTGGAGTTTGCATGTTCTCCCCGTGCCAGCGTGGGTTTTCTCTGGGCACTCCAAAAACATGCATGGTAGGTTAATTGACAACTCTAAATTGCCCATAGGTGTGAATGTGAGTGCGAATGGTTGTTTGTTTGTATGTGCCCAGCGATTGGCTGGCAACCAGTTCAGGGTGTACCCCGCCTCCTGCTCGATGATAGCTGGGATAGGCTCCAGCACGCCCGCGACCCTAGTGAGGAGAAGCTGGTCAGAAAATGGATGGATCGATGGATAACGAATCTATCACATTTGATCATTTTGGGAACGCCAGCAACCCCACAAAAGCCATGTTTTGCTTGAGTGAACATGGCAATTAAATGTACAAGGATGTGCCCATCCTGTGCAGTATTGTGTTTAAAACTTGGCACAAAACACCTGAAAACTGCTCTAGGAAAGGCCAGCACCAATTGTCACCTTGCATTGAAATGAACCAGATGCAACAAATACAGAGTTGTTAAAAGTTTTATCTTAGGTGATATTGCATGACTCCTTCTTGTGATTGGCTCCCTGCAAGATTCCTAATAATAGATTATTCAAAAGATCCCAAATTGCCGAATAGATGATATGTCATAACAATTTTTGTTTCTGGCATTTCAAAAATGTTTACATGAGTGAATAATTTCTCGCAGCTGCCTCATTTCACCTACAGTACTCTAGCTGGTTTGCACCAGTCTTTCAAAATCAGCCACCGCAATTCTTTTTATTCGTTTGTTCGTTCATTTTATTCAATCACATTCTGCATGCTGATTAATGTATTTGCATATAGATCTCCAAAATGGCGGCGGTCTAATGCCTTTGGCAGATGCAATCCCGTTTGCTCCCAGTAGTAGATCAGCTTCTGTTTGCATGCACAATCTAGTTTGTGCCCATTTTTGCAGACAACAAACCTTTAGTAAATTCAGCCCTGACTCTCCACAAGATGAGAAGTGGGCCAGCCACACTGCAGGAAAGAGGTGTGTTGTTTGTTTCCCTGGCCTACTGTTTGCAAAGAGTGAATAATGATGAGATGATGATTCATTCTTTTCCTACTGAGCGGTTAAATCATTCCAGGCCGCCCAGGTTTGATTGGCCAAAGTGCAGCAGTTCATATGTTTGCCCACATTGCACTTCCTGTTAAATGCGCACACCAACATGGATATTGAGACACACACTTGTTATACTATATGCTTCACACAATTCCAATATTTTATGCTCACAATTTGGATATAGACCATGGCAGCGGAGACAGAATAAAATCCACTTGGAATAAAATATCATCAAACCCGAAAGGGGCCTCTTTTAAATGTGGATACAATAAATCTATTGTGAATCAGATGTCTGCGCTGTGAATAGACCGATCGGATCAACCCTGTCAATGCGAGCCTGATTCCAATGAAATACACTAATCTTGTTTTTATATCTTTCATCTGTACTGCTGCAAAAACATAATTTCCCCATGGTAGAACCAAAGACATGTTTTATATTATGAAGTAATATTCAACATCACTATCTTTTATTGTGACAACCAAATGAACATGATCATTTCCATCCATCCATCCATCCATCCATTTTCTACCGCTTATATGAGGTCGGGTCGCGGGGGCACTAGCTTTAGCAGGGACGCCCAGACTTCCCCAGCCACTTCATTCAGCTGTTCCGGGGGGATCCCGAGGCGTGCACTGGCCAGCCGAGTGAACGCCTCGTGTGCTGGGAGGAGACCACCAGGCGTTCGCCTTCGAGCCCCACCTCCAGTCCTGGCTCCGGAGGGGGGGGGGGCCCGGTGACCCGCAACCGGGCAAGGGAAAACGTCTTCCTGAATTTTTCATCTTCATAGAGGTTTTTGGAGCTGTGCTTTGTCTGGTGCCTCACCTAGGACCTGTTTGCCATGGGTGACCCTACCAGGGGCATAAAGCCCCAGACAACTTAGCTCCTAGGATCATTGGGACACACAAACCCCTCCACTACGATAAGGTAACAGCCCAGGGAGGGAATATTTCATATCATCAATTCATCTCAATCTTACACGATGAAATCCCTATTCGACACAAAATATGTTATATTACCTTTACATCATCCAAAAAAAGGGGTATCCACCATTTTGTCTGCTTTGTTTAATAATAAAAAAAGACATCACTGTTAGTGTCTCAACAGAAGAAGAGCTTGTGTGGTGTTTTTGAGAAATGAGAAGGAAACTTGCAAAGTCAATTAAATGAGCAGAAACAAAAACAGAGTGAGGGGTGATGGTGAAAAGTGCAGTGGAAAGGTGACATTTGGTGACCAGTGGCTATTTGTGGTGACATTTTCACACCTCTCTTCATCTCTGCCACCACAATTTGCTACAGCTCATTTGTCACTGACTTTCGTAACAAGCTTGGTATCACTTGTGCTCTGTCTGGGGTGTGTATGGACAACGACACATTTTTGGGTGTGTAATCCTGTAGATCAGTGATTACCAACCAATGCGCCATGAGAAACTATGTAATTTCTCTTAATGTATTTGTATTTTTTTTAAGGTTTCAGTGCATGTGTGTCTTTCTTCAATTAAAAAGTACATCAGCTTTATGATGAGCAAGGCCATCACTTTTCATCCTTCAAAATGTGTCAATCAATGGTCAACTTCACATACTAAGTTCCGCTTGTGCATTCCTACTTCCATAACTCCTGCATAGCATACTATTGATCAGATCTGATTGTTAAATAAGGATTTAAGTGTTTGGTATGTTGCTGTCTCATATGTGGGCCGGATCAACACACTTTTCCTTTTACATTTTCCTGAAAAGGAGCTGGGGCTGAATACATTTACAGTATGATGAATACTGGATCAACAGTTGCAGTCAGCACAACTGTTGAGCGATACCAAAGGTGACTAATATGTAAATTCAGGCATATTAAACAAGCGGATGGTGAATTTTATCTGTGCAGTAGAATAGCAAGAGTGACATAAAATCACAGAAAAAGAGCTACAACTGTATATATAACTGTATATCATGGGTGTGTGTTCCGGTTGTTGTCTTCCCCCTGTCTCATACACACCTGCTCCTGAAAGCATCTTCCCCACCTGTGCCTCGTTCACCCTAATTACCCCTTGCAGTTAACCTCGTGTCTCATTCTTTCTTGTCGCCAGTTCGTTGTACCTTGTCATCGCATTCCAGTATTCCTTGCTTCCACGTCACAGACTCACAGTAAGACTAGACTCTGTTTTGATTACCGACCACGCCTTTTTGCCTAAAAAAAAAAAGCCTTTTTGGATACTGTTGCCTTTTTTGCATTGCCTGCCAGCGTACCGACCTCAGCTCGTTGATTAAACCTCTCTCTTTTTGAAACTGTCCATTTGTTTTGGAGTCGTGCATTTTTGGGTCCTATCCTCTGTTCTGTTCATGACAATAACAGGCGTGTCAAAACGTTTTTGCTTGAGAGCCGCTTACAGAAAAAATGGAAAGATGCAAGGGCCAATTTGAAATTCTTCTACTTTAATTGAACAAGCTAAAATCATTTTCGGCAAGCAATTATATATTGTTTATATATTGGAGTTATTTTGAAACACTGCGATGTCACAGCTTTCTATTCAAGGTGATGAGACAGTAGTTTAGGACTTTTGAAGATGTTGGGGTGGCCGGCGGCCCTGTCTGCCAGTAGAATAGATCCGTACCTGTACTGAACAGCAGCCAAATACCATTTCCTCACCCAGAACCAAAAGAGGAGAAATCTGTAGTATGCTGACCGTTTTTAAATCAGTTACTTGAAGATTATTAATTTGATATGTTCACAAATCAGACCTTGACACAGAGCAAAGAGTGTAGAAAAACAGTTTTGCTTGTATAAGTGAATTATCTTTATTATGAAGAGAAATGTTGTCACTGTTATTGTTAATAATTTATTTGAATCTTTCATATTGACAGAACCTCTACAGTAGCAATATAAAACCAATTTATTAGTAGTATTGGGAGTCCCCATCAATCACATCCTCCCACCCATGGGTTGTGGGTGTCACACCCCCATCACCTACTTCCAATTTTTTTTTTTACACACACACATCTCACGCTGCGCACTTCCACCTTTTTTAACTTGCATTGCGTGACGTGACAGATGCCGCTGAAAAATGGACGGCGTGCAGCAAATGATCCCAGGGCCAACATTAGAATGACCCAGAGGTCATTCTAGTACGGCATTGTTAATTAGTAGCACTTTATCACTGCCTTCATCCTGCCCGTGGTTAAGTGTTGAATAATGATGGAGGAGCCCATTGATCCCAGTTGAATGAGTGACATATTTAAGATTACCTGACTGCAAGTACAGGAGACATTGTGCTGAAGTGAAAATTGTCAAAACACAAAAAAATAACAAATTACACCAGTCAGCATCAGCACAATAATTTTCATTCCAATCCATTTTCCTTTGATAGCCTTAGTAAAGGCGGCATATATTGAGAGACTAACAGTACTTTATATCTTACCTTATTGTATACTGTAATCATACAGTTTCACCTCTACTTAATATCCAAAAGAAATGATCCGACTCATCAGTCATGCTACTCACTCTCACTCATGCTTATTTTCCTTTTCCCTCACTCTTAGTTTTTGCTTGAGTACAGAATCCCAACACATGCAGTTTGATCTCATTCTTGCACGCCGATTATTGCCTCCTTAAAACAATGCTATATATTTTTTTGAGTCATCGGTTGTCGATCCAAGAGCTTCTGCAGCATGCATACCAACAACAGCCCAAAGCATAATCGATAGAATACTAGCTTAAATAGCAGTTCTTGCATACCAAAAGGGACAATATGGCGAAGTGATGTATATACAGTACATTTTCTGGGTGTGGAAAGATACTTCAATTGCACAAAACTGTAAAATTACATTTATTACATTAATTTTTTACAATTATTGAAGGCATCAACAGGAGCAGCCCCTCTAAAAAGAAAATAATCGCATCTTCAAATCTCAAAGTCTCCCTTCAGACCATGAATGCAATAGAAAATAACTTGCATTGTCACCGTTACATGCAAGTCCACGATCTCATACATTAGCAGGCATGGGGTGGTGTAAGTGTACTGTTTACCTGCTGCGTCTTGGAGGTGAAAGCGAGCCATTTTCCGTAAAGGACACAGTAGATGCTTCACAAACCCCACTAATAAATGTCAAGGGGATACTCTGTTTTTCTTGAAGCCATATTAAAGCGGAATGTCATATTAATGAAAGCCAAGGTCCAGTATAACCACCAGCAAGTACTCACAGTATTTGAGTGGGAGCATTGAATTTTTAAAAAGTGCACAACCCCCTCTTGGTCAGTGCACTGTCACTTTACATTGCATTTGTCTGGAGTTCATTTAAAAACAGGGAGTCAAATGATAGTAGAAAGTATGCATCTGGTAGCAACACTGTATATTATAGTTACCTAATATTCCCTATACTCTACATGATGTGCAAGGACAACTTTTGCATGTTATTGTGGGTTTTACCCTGGTGGTGGGGCTCGAAGGCGAGCACCTGGTGGCCGGGCCTGCACCCATGGGGCCCGGCCGGGCACAGCCCGAAAGGGTAACGTGGGTCCCCCTTCCCATGGGCTCACCACCTGTGGGAGGGGCCATAGGGGTCGGGTGCAGTGTGAGCTGGGCGGTGGCCGAAGGCGGGGACCTTGGCGATCCGATCCCCGGCTACAGAAGCTGGCTCTAGGGATGTGGAATGTCACCTCTCTGGTAGGGAAGGAGCCCGAGCTGGTGTGTGAGGTCGAGAAGTTCCGACTAGATGTAGTCGGACTCTCCTCCACACACAGCTTGGGCTCTGGTACCAGTCCTCTCGAGAGGGGTTGGACTCTCTTCCACTCTGGAGTTGCCCACGGTGAGAGGCGCCGAGCAGGTGTGGGTATACTTATTGCCCCCCGGCTCAGCACCTGTACGTTGGGGTTCACCCCGGTGGATGAGAGGGTAGCCTCCCTCCGCCTTCGGGTGGGGGGACGGGTCCTGACTCTTGTTTGTGCCTATGCACCAAACAGCATTCAGAGTACCCACCCTTTTTGGAGTCCTTGGAGGGGGTGCTGGAGAGCGCTCCCGCTGGGGACTCCATTGTTCTGTTGGGGGACTTCAATGCTCACGTGGGCAATGACAGTGAGACCTGGAAGGGCGTGATTGGGAGGAACGGCCCCCCCGATCAGAACCCGAGCGGTGTTCTGTTATTGGACTTCTGTGCTCGTCATGGATTGTCCATAACGAACACCATGTTCAAGCATAAGGGTGTCCACACGTGCACTTGGCACCAGGACAACCTAGGTCGCAGTTCGATGATCGACTTTGTGGTCGTGTCATCGGACTTGCGGCCACATGTCTTGGACACTCGGGTGAAGAGAGGGGCGGAGCTGTCAACTCATCACCACCTGGTGGTGAGTTGGCTCCGATGGTGGGGGAAGATGCCGGTCCGACGTGGCAGGCCCAAACGTATTGTGAGGGTCTGCTGGGAACGTCTGGCAGAATCCCCTGTCAGAAGGAGTTTCAACTCCCACCTCCGACAGAACTTTGCTCATGTTCCGGGGGAGGCTGGGGACATCGAGTCCGAGTGGACCATGTTCCACGCCTCCATTGCTGAGACGGCCGACCGGAGCTGTGGCCATAAGGTGGTCGGTGCCTGTCATGGCGGCAATCCCCTAACCCGTTGGCGGACACCAACGGTGAGGGATGCTGTCAAGCTGAAAAAGGAGTCCTATTGGGCCTTTTTGGCCTGTGGGACTCCTGAGGCAGCTGATGGGTACCGGCTGGCCAAGCGGAATGCAGCTCTGGTGGTCGCTGAAGCAAAAACTCGGGTATGGGAGGAGTTCGGTGAGGCCATGGAGAAAGACTTCCGGACGGCTTCGAGGAAATTCTGGTCCACCATCCGACGTCACAGGAGAGGAAAGCAGTGCACCACCAACACTGTGTATAGTGGGGATGGTGCGCTGCTGACCTCGACTCGGGACGTTGTGAGTTGGTGGGGAGAATACTTCGAAGACCTCCTCAATTCCACCGACACGCCTTCCCATGAGGAAGCAGAGTGTGGGTTCTCTGAGGCGGGCTCTCCTATCTCTGGGTTTGAGGTCACCGAGGTAGTTAAAAAGCTCCTCGGCGGCAGGGCCCCGGGGGTAGATGAGATTCGCCCGGAGTTCCTAAAGGCTCTGGATGTTGTGGGGCTGTCCTGGTTGACACGCCTCTGCAACATCGCGTGGACATTGGGGACAGTGCCTCTGGATTGGCAGACTGGGGTGGTGGTCCCCCTTTTTAAGAAGGGGGACCGGAGGGTGTGTTCCAACTACAGGGGGATGGATGGATGGATGGATGTGGGTTTTACACAACATCAGGTCCCCATCCAATTTATACGGTGCTATTAGAAATGTATAAACAGACAGTGTCCAATTTTGTATATTTAACATGTCTCTGAGTCATTCAGTTCAAAAGCGGTAGCTTCCTCCTTTTAAATATTCAGTGATTTAACCATTATACCTACTTCAGTGATGCTCTCAATGGTTTAAACATTCAGTTTTAAGTCATCATCACATAGTATCACCTCCTTAATAACTGCCAACATGTCAAATCCTTTTACTAATAAATCTGTTCAATAGTAAGTCATTTCAAATGCAAATGACACAATTGGTTACAGTTCAGGGACATTACACAATAAGAAAATATAATTCATTCAAATGCATCCCTTGTTTTAAAAAAAAACGGCACAAATTGTATTTCAATATTCATGAGGTTTTTAACAGCAACCAAGAATGTGTTTTCATCCCTTGTTAGGTGAGAATAAATTGGATATTGGATAAATTGGTCCATATACATTATGTTGGCAATAGATGGACAAATATGTTAACTTTCACTCGTAACTATATTTATATTATATTTAATTTGAGTTGCATCTTGGGAGGTTAAAAAAAATCCTTAACACTTCATTATATTATGATTACCACTGAATTAGAACTCAGTGACAATCATGTCACCTCTCAAAACAGAGCTTGTGTTTCTTGGACAGAACTGTTTATGCCAACTAGAGATATTCAAACACACAGTAAGACTATCTGTATTTCATATAAAATACATTATCTATGAACATCGTAAAGCCTGACGCCACAGAGCTGAGAGAAGAGGTGGAACACAACACAACACGCAGCTGCTGCTGTGAGCAATAAATGGATAATATTCTCCTCCTCGGGGCAAACTAAGATATCTATCTCGTGGGCCTTGTTTTCTTTCCCAGCTGTTTTCCTGCAACCTTTTACTGTTCCGTACGCAGGAAAGTTAATCCATCAAAGAAGACATCAGGACAGAAACTAGGGAAGGAGAAGATCACAGAAAATATTGAAGGCAAGATGTTGGATGGATATGTGCATGTGTGTGTGTTTGTGTGTGTGTGCTTGAGAGTGAGTGAGGAGAGATTTAGCTGATGAGTGACCTTGCCTAAAGAGTCTCATGTCCCTTTAGTGTGGCTTGACGGAGATGTTGCATTGGCTCCTCATGTGTTTGTGTGCGCTTGAGTCCTCTTTATCTCTTTTCACACCGAAAGTATGTGACGCACATATCCTTGCATCTGTGCTCGGTCTTTGTATGTCTATGAGTGAGAACATGTACCCTCCAGGAAGAGAGAGGGCAATCATGTAGCACCTTGACTTTCTAAAAATAATCACGTAGTCTGCAAATGCTTTTAAAAGACAGGTAGGCAAGTTCAAGAGGTTTGAGGGGGAAAAAAACATTGGATAATATCCAGCATGAATTGGGCTATCTGTGCTTTCTCCGAGTGTGAGGCACCTGTTTGTGTGCGTGATCCATCCAAACAACTGATGTGAGACGCATCTGCTCCCCACTGAGTTTGCAGATGCCAGCAGGAAGAACAAGGCTTTATTGCTTCATTCAAATGTCAGTGCACAGCGTGCGCGTCTCTGGGTGTCACACAGACGCATACGGGGAACTTAATAATATATTGATTCCTTGTTCTCTGCTGGACCACCACACAGATCTGACTCATCAGAAACAAAAACCTCGCATGTATTATTTATGTATGGGTTTTTGCATGGATGTCCATCGCTTTTTTTAATATATGCTGTAGCGGACACGCCATGAAAAGATGACACCCAGCACCCCATTCTCCGGCGACGGCCGCTCTGCCCGCCGAGATAGACGACCACGGAGTGGCGAGATTCAACTTCACATACAGACGCTAAGTGAATCACAATCATCAAAATCAAGACAGAGACATTTGCTTTTGCACGCTGACCTTAAGTGAATTACCAGCAAACGGAGCATCAAAGCGGATACAAAAGATACATAGTTTGCACCAAAACGCTAAATTAATTAGCTTCCACCACCAGCCAGCCCAGACCTTCACCAACAAAGGCGTCGCCTCCCTGCTGCACCGGTGTGACACTTAGCCAGTCAAGCCGGGACAATGGCCGGGTTGCTCGCAACACCCACGGGTGACGGAACGCCACTGCAGACGCAGATTCATTAACCACAGTCTTTACCGGACCCGACTGGGATTTAATATTTTATTAACTTTACATGAACGCCACTAGTGACTGTATTTTTGCAAACTTGAATGTTTGAGGTCAATTTGTTGTCAACTGAACCAGATGAAATGTTTCACTCCACACCACACAAATGCCATATTGCAAATATTAGTGTTCTCAACAATCACATAACATTTGAAACATTCGTTACAGGTATAAAAGAGGATGGGCGTGGGGCAATGCAAAGAACAATGGTCTCCTTATCTTAAATCCAATAATGAATATTTCATTCCACTTGGTTTAAACCACGAAATAATCCTAAAATGCCAATTTCCTTTGCCAATGTTCATCTGTACTTAATTTGTTTTGTGTTTTTCTGTGTTGTTTCCTGTAGACCCACACCCACCATTGTTGGGTGTGTTTGGGTTTGAGGAAATAAACCTCTGGCCAGCTAGAACGCTTATCAAAGTTTCCTAAAGTGTAGCCACCTTCAGATTACGAGACTGATAAAATATGACTAATGACTGAACAACAACCATCATTCATTTCTTATGGTTACGTTTTGTTTAATGATAATGCTTTTATGAAATGCTTGACCGTTTAATTTGAATCCCAATAAAATCAAATTAAATGTGGTTCACCTGGTCCTTCATGTTTTCTTTAAATAATTAAAGTGTAGCAACCTTCAGATTACGAGACTGATAAAAAGGTTTCTCGTCGATTTTCCTAAATTTTATCCACATAAGAAGATAGATAAAATAGCTGGATTCATAACGCTGTAATTTAAAATTATGCTAAACCGGAAGTAGCGCAGGCGTCGCTTCCAGCTCATTCTTCTCTCCTAAATCAATACATTTTTATTTGACCCGTATACGCTACAACAGAATAGTGGTACTTTGTTACATACATGTTGAAATGTGTGTTAATTGAATTCACTTGGTTGTTTAATTTCACCCAACTAGTTGTCTACAAGGTATTAAAGTAAAATTTCCATACTGTGTCCCCTTTAAATATTTTGTGACTTATTTAGACTGCTTCACGTCACTTTATTTGAACGGTGAGATCCACTATAAGTATAACCATTTCTGCTGATGCTGTGTGAAACCACATGTCATGTATGTGCACGTGACCAATTATTTATTAATAGTTGCTCTGTGCCCTCACATGCAAGATGTGGGGGCACTTTTTAGTCCGGCTTTGTCTCTTTCTTTCTGCCATGGAGGCCTCCTCACAATAGCGCTGCTAGTGTGTGTGTGTGTGTGTGTGTGTGTGTGTGTGTGTGTGTGTGTGCGCGCGTACCGTTTTCATATGAGCAGAACCAACTTGGGAAGAGTGCAGGCGCCACATCGTGAGTCTCGGCAGCAGAGACCTCTTTATGTAAGGAGATGGTAAGTACTTGAAAAGGATCGATAGATGTTGTGCAGAGTAAACTGGCTGGCCAATATTGTGGCAGCGATGTTAGTCTTCTTAAGCAGTGGTTCCCAATCTTTATTGAGCCAAGGCACATATTTTTACATTTGAATAATCTCACAACACACCACCAAATTTGAAATGTGATTTTAAGGTCCTTTATAATATTATTAATAATAATAATATTCCTGACGTAGTTGTGTCGTATGTTCCGTCCCGAATCCTTCGCTCGCAAAACGGTGGTCTTTTGGTGAGTCTGAGAGCCAGAAAGAAATCTGCAGGCCCTCAAGCCTTTTCTATTTGGACTTCAGTGCTGACATGCCCTACCAATGGATATTAAAAATGCTATCTCAGTAGAAATGTTTATTCCCAATTTAAGACATTTCTATTTTTGGGCATTTAGTTAAAGTATGCATAGGCCTTTTTTAATGCCATTTGTCCTATCTCCTCCCCTACGTCTCCTGCTCGGAGAGAGGGCTAGGTGACGTTGACAGAATCTGAGGCTGTTGCTGTTTGGGTTCTGCACCGACCAACTGGGACTTGATCTGAGGTGGACCACTTCCTGCGGAGTCATTGCCATGGAAGATTCTGTTCTGACCGACCACAACCACCGAAGGGGTCTACCCTGTGGGGTCTTTTGTCTTTAAATGGACTCTTATGCCATTTTAATGAACATTGTACAGCACCATATTATGTGATAGATTTTGCCCACTCGACAGCCATCGCGGCCTGGAAGGGCTACACAAATAAAATTGTCTTGACAATAATGTCACAAAAATGTACTGTAATTTCTCATGTATGATGCGCAATTCGCCCCCCACACTTCCCCAAACAAATGGTCTGAAGTCAATAGTGGTCATTATACATAGGTATAGGGACAAATGGGGAAAAAAAAAAATCACATTTTATAAATGTATGCCGCCATCTCGTGGTTATAAAAAAGCTGTACACTTTCATTCCAAAATGCCACATGAATGCTAGGTTAATTGACAACTCTAAATTACCCGTAGGTGTGAATGTGAGTACGAATGGTTGTTTGTTTGTATGTGCCCTGCGATTGGCTGTTCAGGGTGTACCCCGCCTCCTGCCCGATGATAGCTGGGATAGGCTCCAGCACGCCCGCGACCCTAGTGAGGAGAAGCAGCTCAGAAAATGGATGGATGTATTGTAGTGCCCCCAGGTGGTCAAGCCGCACACACCAGAAGGAGCAGCACAATGTCCATTGAATTGCAGCAAAAAGTGTTGAAAAAAAAAATGTCAATACTGTATGTTTGTATAAAGCACAATATTATTGAGTACTATTTTTATGATTTAAAAAAAATAATAATTTTTGTGAGGCTAGAATGTATTAATGGGATTTCCATTCATTTAAATGGGGAAAGATACAAGTGTTTTATTGAACTTGTATTGTAAGACACCGCTGTTATGGGAGTCACTGTTCTAAAGGCAGCCATTGCCCAGGACTTTCAAAATTCACTTTGAAGACAACATCAGAATCAACTTAATGCGTTATGACTTCTCAATTCAGGGAGAACAGCAAACCTTACCAAAATGTACCACCTTTTTAAACCTCAGGTGGCTTGCTTGAACTGTCAGATGAGAAAGATGGCAGTGATCAAACTTGATAAACAATAAAACGTGACAGCAGATATGAGACCATTCTGCATAAACTAAAAGCCAAGATCGAGTATTGTGCACAGCCATAAAAGACTTCAGTTAGGCGGTAATGGGCTCTTTCCATGTTCACTGCAGATAACAACCCACTCAGTAGGAGAAGCAGAAAGACCGAGTCAGGTCTTTTTTGTAGGAAATGCACATGGAAAGTATTTCTGAAGTAGCATCAATAAATCCCAAGAAGAGTCTCTTCAGTCTTAATGACATTAAACATCCTGAAGATCTGCATTAAGTGAACAAAGCTAAAATAAAGATGACCCATGCAATAAAAAGTAGCACACGGTTCTCCTTCACTAGGGATGGGCGAGTACCGATACCACGTATCAGTATCGAACCGATACCAGATTTTTTTTTTCAAGATATCAGCTAATCATGAGGACTGCTGATATCAGCCACCGATACTTAAAGCAAAAAAAATAATAATAATCTGACATTGAGTAAGTCCTCCTCGCCACTAGTTGGCACTACACTGTGGCGGTTTGACACATCGGCGAATCATTGTGTGCATCAGAAAGAAAGAATAGTTTTTGTTCACAATTATCTGCTATTGTATTATTATTTATCAAAAGTATTAGTGGTATCGGTCATCGGTAGTCGAAGAGAAAACTTACAGCAGCAGTGTACTACTGCACCTCCTAGTTTTCAGCCCCGAAATCATTTTGTTACCCATTCTTCACTGTCTACTAACAATGTTTTATTTGTGTGGGTGAGAGAGACCGTTAAGAATCAACATGGTGCACTGATAGGCTGGTCGACAGTGTTGTAGACCTGCACGCTATCATAATTAGCGGTGTCGTGCACTTCTACAATACTGCAAACTTCAATTACAATAATAAACGTTGAATGAGTACCTCACAGTGCCAATAAAAACTGATTATTATTAACATTATTAGTTGTAAGGGCAACATTTTTGACAGGTCATTAGATCGTGCATCGAATGTTGCAGATGAACAGCCCCCTTCCACACGTACTGTAAATTACAGTTTCGCCTGGAGATACGAATTTAATTTGTGCCGTGACCATGCTCGTAACTCAAAACACTTAATCTTTCCCCACTGAAATTAATGGAAATGCCATACCGGACAATATGTTACGTGTGTGGTATGTATGTGTTTTTACTTTATCAAAGCCAATAGTAATAACATAATTCATTAGAATGTAAAGAATTAAACAGCTTGCGCCTCATGATTAAACTCACTGTGTGTCATGAGCTGCCCTGCAGTTCTACTGTTGGAGCCTGAGTGGCGTTTTGCGCCCTCTCGCTCTCACTCTCTCCCCTCCCCTCTCTCTTTCCAGCACCTTCCTCGGCCACGCACCTGTCACCCAATCAGCCCTCGTTATCACCTGCATTTAAGCCTGCCTGATCCCGGAAGTCATTGCCAGGGTATTGCAGCTTCTCCAGCGGTACAATGGCTCCCCAATCTCCACGTAAGATACACAATTCCTCATCTCCTTTCTGACTTCCGTGTCTCTCCTTGTCTTCAGTATGCCAGCGCACCTCAAGGACCATCTACATTTCCCTTTTTCAATAAACTGTTCATCACAACCTCTCAGCCTTCGCCTGCTCTTGGGTCCAGTTTCCATCCGTTCCCGACACTGTGGCTCTTTCCGGTGTGAGCAACTTGGCCATTAGGGGCAGTATAATTAATTATCTTTCGTCATTTTTCACAGACGACAATGAAAATATACCTGTGAGTATTGCCATATTGTCTGTTGTCATGTGTTGCACCACAGTTGATGTTCAAATATTCGTTTCTTAAAGCATTATAAGACTGACACAGATGCTATTCATTAGCCCATATATGGTGCTTCTCATTATGTGTTAGCATAAAGCTAGCAGACCCTTGTGAGGATAAGCGGCTCAGAAAATGGATGGATGGATGGATGGACTTCAAGGCAGGGAGTTTTGTGTTTATTTTAAATATGTGTAATTATATTTGTTCTATGTTTAGTTTGAAGTTTAAGTTGTTGTGAAGTTAGTTGAGTTCACTGCCACCATACAGTACTCATATCTCAAATTTTTGCATTCAAGTCAATGCAAAAAATCAGCCGAAAGATGGTGGCTAATATCTAAAAAAAAACATATAAGTCGATACACTCGTATCTCAAAGCACTAATGTATAACCAAATAAGGTACAAAACAACTTGCTTGAGTTTCTGTTCCATGATCTCAGCTAATAATAGCAAACTCTGACTTTCAATGATAATCATAAATTTGCATGACAGTTAATGAATAATGTTTTTATTAAGCAGTAAGTATTGAGAGAGCCAATGCAGGCATGTGCATATTCATGCACACGTTTATTGCTGTGTCGCTGTGTGGGCCTGCTAATGAAGTGTTCATGGGGGGATACTGCTGAAAGAGGTTTGCCCCCTTGGCCTCCTCAGCTAGAGATAAATCACTAATAAGCTTGTTACTGGAGGTCATTGGGGTGTCACTAGACACACGCACACACACACACACACACACAAACATGTGCGCGCACGCACACACACAAAACGCTGCACATTACCTACTGCTTACAAAAAAGTCCAGAGGTTAATACCAGGAAATAAAGACTCCGTTTTAAAGGCAACACACAGGCTACACGCTAATGCCTCAGACCACTGTAGAGTTACATAATTAACTTAGTAATTAATGATTATGTTATATTCATGGTTATTATGTGTAGTGTATGTATCTGGAAACAAGATGAGTTTGGCTAACAATAATTTGGCTTGGGGATTATCGATTTGAAATAAGATTAATTAGGGTTACAAGAATTTTTTTCTTTTTAAATTATTTTGAGACTATAAAATAAAAAGTACTGTAAAGTATAATACAGTAACTTTAAAAAAAAATATGAATACAAAACAGAAAAAAACTAAACATATTTAAAACAGAAATCAACACAAACTGATAATAAATTGTCTACGTAAACATATCTGACCATGTGCAAAAAGGAGTAGGAGGAGGTATTTATGTATCTATTCCTATAGCCTTAACCTCCATCCATCCATCCATTTTCTGTATCGCTTATCCTCACTAGGGTCGCGGGCGGGCTGGAGCCTATCCCTGCTATCTTCGGGCGGGAGGCAGGGTACACCCTGAACCGGTCCCCCGCCAATCGCAAGGCACACATAAACAAACAACCAATCGCACTCACATTCACACCTACGGGCAATTTAGAGTTCAATCAACCTACCACGCATGTTTTTGGGATGTGGGAGGAAACTGGAGGTGGAAAGCGGGTTCTTAGGAGGAAAGAAAAGAGGAAAGCACAGAGCCTATAATTGAATGTGGGGAGTTTGAATGTTGGGACTATGACAGGAAAATCTCGGGAGTTGGTTGACATGATGATTAGGAGAAAGGTTGATATATTGTGTGTCCAGGAGAGCAGGTGGAAAGGGAGTAAGGGGGGAGATCTTTAGGGGCAGGGTTTTTAGGGGCAGGGTTTAAATTATTTTACCATGGTATAGATGGGAAGAGAAATGGAGTAAGGGTTATTTTAAAGGAACGGTTAGCTAAGAATGTCTTGGAGGTGAAAATAGTATCAGATCGAGTGATGAGGCTGAAACTCGAAATTGAGGGTGTTATGTATAATGTGATTAGCTTCAGGCCCCTAGGCCTTAGCGACGCCCTTGTCAGAGTTATAGGTGAAAGGGTTAGAAAAATAAGAAAGCTTAATCTCATATTTTAGTTGTTTGATTTTAAATCTTATTTACACCCACTTACTGAAAACAGTCCTTTCACTGCCATTGACATCAAACAGGGACACAGTAGCCTGTATAATTTTTTTTGTAGCCAATATGTACCTGCAGCGTTTGCCCCGACAAAGCCAAATTATGAATTGATTTCAGGTTTGTTGTGTCTCCCAGTCAGCCACACAATAATTTCTCCTGGGACAGTCACATTCACACCCCACAGAGGAGGCTTAGGCCTTTAAAATGTACGCTACATCTGAGATGACACCACAGGTTGAAATTATTACCTGTCTAAAGCCAGAGCGTGGTGCCAGTCGTTTCACTATATTATATCTGTGAGTTTGCGTGTATGTTGTGCGTGTGTTTGTGTGTCTATAGGAGGTGCAGGTGTGTTCCCACTCATTGTTTCACCTGAAGGAGCTAACAATTAATTTCAAGGTTGAAGGTGAATAATTTAATATGGGAAATTAAAAGATGCTAATTTCCTGCTTTGCAGCCACTGTGCAGGTATGACTAAATTACATATAATTAATCGCTGGTCTTGTAGCATGATAGTATCCACATTGACTGTAAAATACCACCAGCTCTTTGCACAGTTTATCTTTGATGCGGATGGTGGGACTGTACACTACAGTGTATGTGCTCATGCAAGAGTGGCAAATACGTAAAGAAATGGAAAATCAAACCAGTATTCATAAAAACAAATTGTACTACTGATAACAATTTGCCACTTTCGGGTACTTTTATAGGAGTGTGGGAGTCTAATCTCAGATATTTTTCCTATTACGTTAACTTTCAAATATCAATGGAAAAACGATCACAACCACACAGTTACATACAAAGCAAACAGTATATTGCGGCAATTTAACATTCAAACATTTTCAGATAAAAGGCTTGGAACACTGACCTACGGAAAAAAAATACTAGTTCGTTCGGACAAACTACTAATTTGTGCGCACGACCTACTAATTTGTGCGCACAAACTACTAATTTGTATGCACAAACTACTACTTTGTGCGCACAAACTACTTCTTCATGCGCATGAAGAAGCCATGGCTCCGTACTGGACTGGAGAGCAACCAAATCGAGCGCACTTTTACGGAGTTGTTACAAGCGACGCAGCCGAAACAGCAAGACACATGCGATGGCTTCAGGGTAAGTTTATTTTCTTATCATGTTCTAGTCAATATCTTATTATTCTACATTTAGGCAGTTATTTGATTGGGTCTATGTTTGCTACTTTGTTACAGCGAGTAGTAGACTACTCTTTGTGTGTTTGTCAGAACTGCAACTCTGCCTCGACTTTCAACTTCCAAAGAGGGTGCGCTCGATTTTCTTACCCTCCTCTCCAGTATGGACTTCGTGCACAACCTGTAACTATTTCGAGAGCACAAACAACTACTTCGTACGTATAGAATAACTATTTCGTGCCCACAAAGTGGTAGTTCGTGCGCACTAAATAGTTTATTATAGTAGTTTGTGCACACAAAGTAGTTGTTCATGTGCACGATGTAGTAGTTCGTGCGCACGAAATAGATTTTTTCCTCCTCATGTCATGTCTGGGGCTCCGTAACTGGCAGATCCATCAGTGAAATGAATTCTGCATGGTGCTGTTACACTTAATTGGCTACGGTGGAGAAACAATTCCTATTATGATCCCCCTACAGAATAATGTGTGAAATATGAATAAGAGGGTCAGTAGAAAATGTGCATTTTACAGTAAATATCATTAAGTGCTTCCTCGTGGTTGACTTTAAAATTGAGTTCTCTGATCAGGCAGCCATAGCGCTTTCCTAATTTCTTTAATTTGATGCCACTAAAGTAACAATCTAGAGAAATGGTCTTTAATATACACTCTCCAAGTCAAGTGCATGTCATGGACTGTACTCCTCTGACACTTTATTAAGGTTCAAATATAGGCCATTACTGTGCAAGTTGGCATTTGATAGTAAAGAATGGATTCTAATCAACTAATAGTCATCAAGAAGGGAGTGGTTTGGCACAGTGTTCCACAATCTGCTGCCATTTCTGTCAAGATAATGAACATACTTTATCAGCCCCAGGAAATGATCTTTACAACCATATATAAAGTGTGTATCTATGTGTTTTGCCATGCATTTATGTGTGTTGGTGTGTGTGTTGTTGTCTGTGGGCGCGCACTGCTGATAGATGGGAAAGACCTTGGAGCCAGCAGTAGTGTGTTTTCACAGATGGATTAACATGTCTTCCGCTCTGAGGTCAATCTGTCCCATGACGGCAGACTGAAACCACTTACTGTATATGGTGCCAGCATACCATCAATAGAATGCGCTGTCCAAAAGAAACGTTGCTCAAAAGGCAACTTCTTGTCATGCGAATCCTGAGGAATTCAAGTACAGGGGGACAGTCTGTTTATTACATTCTGCAAATTAGAGTTTTGCTTATTTCTTTGGCTTTTGTTAACACAGAATTTCCTACCATACACATACAAATACTGTAAAATGTTATACTGATGTGGATTTTTAGTGCATAATGATGCATTCGCACCGGACGCGAATTTAACTGTTCGCACAACGTGACTATATATAAAGTCAATGCAAACACGCGAATAGGTGCAAATTCATGCCGGGCAACGCAAAAGCGTTTGACACATTGCGAGTCGATTTGCAAAGATTTGGAAAATTTCCACTCAAGCCACAAATTCTTCTGACGCTGTGCTGCAAGGCCCGCGACACCCAATTGCCGTTGAGAATACAATAGATCGCACACACCGTCCTGTAGTTCTTAATGAGAACAATAGTGAATAAAACCCACAAGGACAACCACTGCCCACCGGTGATACCAACACACTGATTGTCTGACTTGATTGACTAGCAATGTTCAAAGAAATGCTGTTTGTATCTGCCACGGGAAGCCCCTTCTTTTCTCAGGTTCGTGTGGCGCGAAGAAAGCAAATTCACGTTTGGTGTGTACACAACTCCTGAGATCAAACTTTGCTTTGCGTCCGGTGTGAACGCAACGACTTTTGACAGTGGCAATATTCCAAAACCCGATGATGCTATGGAGGATTCATTTTAATTAACCGGTTTATGATTCCCAAAAAACTGGATTAATAAGCTTTGAAACAGTCCAACCACATCTGACGCAATGACGAGTTCAAGCGCAAAAGCCGACAAGTGCCATTTAGACAAAAATAGACCTGCGCCTTTCCTAACCCTGTCAAACCAAACAACTCTGCTGTTAAACAAAAAAATGGTTTTATTTCAGAAACAGACAGTTTCCATATGCATTTTACTGCAGCTCGCTTCATCTCCTTTAAAGTCAATCACAAGCCCATATGGACATACTGTACATCATCGCATACTCATCAGCACATCCTCAAAAATATCTGTGCCCGTGATTTCTCGCTAACTCGCTGCTCATCAAGTTTCGATTGTGCTTAAGAGTAAGGGTAAAATATGATAACTTTATACTGTATTGCCTATGGTTAATTGCGTGGCACACTTCAAGAGCGATGATGTCAAGAAACTCATTGTCGAGATTAGTGTTAGTCCGCAGATTAGCCAAGGAAGTCTTCACCGATGTTGGTCGCAATCAAGTGGGTCAACAGGATCTTGAGGACAGAAGCAATGAATAATAAAAAAAATATATTATATATATAAATATAATATATTTTCTTAGGAGTTGTCTCATTTTGCAATGAAATGACATCAAGGGCCTCTTTGAAAAAATATCAGAATCAGAATAATCTTTATTTGCCAAGTATGTCCAAAAAACACACAAGGAATTTGTCTCTGGTCGTTGGAGCCGCTCTAGTACGACAACAGACAGTCAATTGACAGAACACTTTTGAGACATAAAGACATTGAGAAAAACAGTCACTGAGCAATAAAGGGTTCCTAGTTATCTGCTAATGCCAGTATCAATGTCAATAAAATAAATATCAGCTATCTTCGGGCGAGAGGCAGAGAACACCCTGAACTGGGCGCCAGCCAATCGCAGGGCACACATAAACAAACAACCTCTCACACTCACATTCACACCTAAGGGCAACTTTGAGTCTTCAATCAACCTAGCACGCATGTTTTTGGGATGTGGGAGGAAACCAGAGTGCCCGGAGAAAACCCACGCAGGCACAGGGAGAACATGCAAACTCCACACAGGCGGGGCTGGGATTTGAACCCCGGTCCTCAGAACTGTGAGGTAGATGTGCTAACCAGTCGGCCATCGTGCAGCTCAATACAATCTTCCATCCATCTATCCATTTTCAATCTTATTTTCATCAATTTAAAAGAAAAGGACATGTCTGCTTTTGCATTTGACCTCATTATTATGTTCTATGTTCCATTTGAGACAAACACACAGACACGACATAAGGCGGAAAATGATTACATTGACTGATCTGGAGTTGTTCTGAAGAAAGTTTAGTTTTTTGTCAGTGTATTGTTCATAGTCTGTAAGCTCACTGCCCATCCGTCTCGCACACTGTGACAGGAAGAAGCTCATCCCCAGGACACCTGCCTGAAGACTCCGTTAGCTGATAGATAGGAATGACAGAAGACTGACACTCCCAGAGAAAGTGACATCATTTCTATAGAATGATGTAGTGCTGCAGTGATGAATCGATTAAACCAGCCGTAAAATACACTTTGGATGGGTCTGGTGCATGCAGTGCCGTGTGTCTGTGTGTGGAGTTTGCCTCCAAAAGGGGAGGCTTGCATTCACAATTCACAGCCTTAGGAAACACCCCAAATTGAGGAAAGGGGCACATTTTGTCCGGGGTTGCTTCATCACCGCCATGTCGTGCACTGTCGCACGGGACATGCTACTTAGAATCGACTTTGTTTTTTTTCCCGCAGTGCACTTTATCTACATATTTGTGCATTCGCGATTGTCACTTGAAGCGTGGGCGTGTGTACATGCATGGCGGGAATTGAGTTCATAAGGTTGGTTTGAGTGTGTGTGTGCACACGCATGCTTATAATTCAGAGAGCACAATTAATGTATGGTCATGTCCTATGAGGGGCCGTTAGGGACATTATTCAGGATTAGCTGTCACACTTACTATTCAAATGCTTTAACACACACAAACTACTGGAAGGCTCTCATAAGGACTACTCAAACACTCTCATACGGTCTCACTAACACTACTGAAATGCTCTCATTTACACTAGTCAAATGCTCTCATTTACACGAGTCAAATGCTCTCATTTACACTACTCAAATGCTCTCATTTACACGAGACAAATGCTCTCATTTACACTACTCAAATGCTCTCATTCACACTAGTCAAATGCTCTCATTTACACTATCTCATTCACACGAGTCAAATGCTCTCATTTACACTACTCAAATGCTCCCATTTGCACCAGTCAAATTGCCTCATTTACACTATTCAAATGCTCTCATTTACACTAGTCAAATGCTCACATTTGCACTACTCAAATGCTCTCACACAAACGTGTCTTGCTCTCATCAACACTACTCAAATGCGTTCACGCGAGCACGTCAATCCCATTCTCGCACACATCACTGGCATTCACGAGTTCATGTCAATCATGCTCACACGTGAATAGTGAAAATCTTTTATTAGGTAGTTGAATTCAAAAAGTGAAATTATAGAAATGAACTGCACACTGCACACACTCAGATTGAAGTATTTCATATTTTAAACATGTATTATTTTGATAGCATTATATTGTAGCACATAGCAAATAAAAAATAAATCCCCATATTGAGAAACTAAAATGTAATGTGGCGGCACGGTGGCCGACTGGTTAGAGCATCAGCCTCACAGTTATGAGGAGCTGGGTTCAGTGTGGAGTTCGCATGTTCTCCCCGTGCCTGCGTGGGTTTTCTCCAGGCACTCTGGTTTCCTCCCACATCCCAAAAACATGCACGTTAATTGAAAACTCTAAATTGCCCGTAGGTGTGAATGTGAGTGCGAATGGTTGTTTGTTTGTATGTGCCCTGCGATTGGCTGTTTGCACACATACACTTCAAACACACTCGCATAAACATGTCAAATTTATTCACATAGCATCCTCAAATCCATTCAGAAAATATACTCAAATCCTTTCACTCGTCCGTATGAGAGCGTTTGAGTAGTCCTTATGAGAGCCTTTCAGTAGTTTGTGTGTGTGTGAAAGCATTTGAATAGTAAGTGTGAGAGCTAATCCTGAATAATGTCCCTAACGGCCCCTCATAATGTCCCACTATTGGCTCTTTTGAGAACTATGCGTAATTTCACATTCATTAGGATTTCCCCTTCAACTGTTTCTGCAACAAGATTTGTGTATTGTCTCGCAAGCAGACTTCATATTAAGCTTCTATACTTCCCGTTTCTCTGTGGTTTGCATTTACTAGCCTTAATCCAGCTGTTAAATTTGCTTCAAGTGCATACAAGTAGTAAAGTATCTCAAGGTTATAATTACTCCACTCCAATATGCCTGAATGACTCCTTTAAAAACAGCTGTAAATCTATATTCTGTTGACAAGCCGTGCAGCACTGTGTCTGTTACTGCTTGTGCGTCATTTATGCATTCACACTTTTATTTGGGCTGTATAATAAAAACCCTGCAGGGCATATGGCTCTGAGCTAAGCTGTATGACCTTTATTCAGTCTTTATACCTTTCAATATTGTTTACATCAAACTCTCATTTAAACCAGTAGGTGGAAGACAGGAGGAAAATAATAATTATTCCCCTCCTTGAGCTGTCACCTTATCGTGGTGGAGGGGTTTGTGTGTCGCAATGATCCTAGGAGCTAAGTTGTCTGGGGCTTTATGCCCCTGGCAGAGTCACCCATGACAAACAGGTCCTA
This sequence comes from Phycodurus eques, assembly GCF_024500275.1. NCBI lineage: Eukaryota > Metazoa > Chordata > Actinopteri > Syngnathiformes > Syngnathidae > Phycodurus > Phycodurus eques. The sequence goes on along the minus strand of NC_084525.1, from coordinate 8,186,915 downwards.
GGTGGGGGACCAGACAAAGCACGGCTCAATGTCCCCTTATGATGATGACAAACGATGGACTCAGTTTTCCCTTGCCCGGACGCGGGCCCCTTCCCATGGGCTCACCACCTGTGGGAGGGGCCATAGGGGTCGGGTGCAGTGCGAGCTGGGCGGTGGCCGAAGGCAGGGACCTTGGCGATCCGATCCCCGGCTACAGAAACTAGCTCTAGGGACGTAGAATGTCACCTCTCTGGCAGGGAAGGACCCCGAGCTGGTGTGTGAGGTCGAGGCCTCCACACACAGCTTGGGCTCTGGTACCAGTCCTCTTGAGAGCGGGGTCCTGAGACGGGTCCTGACTGTTTTTTTGTGCCTATGCCTATGCACCAAACAGCAGTTCAGATTACCCACCCTTTTTGGAGTCCTTGGAGGGGGTGCTTTTTTTAATTATACTCAAGGGCATAGGTAGTTGCAAAACATTTCACGATAAAACACAGCTGGGACAATTTATTCACAGTAAAAAAAGAAAAAATATTGGCAATATTTCAGTCAAAACGAAATTCTTGCTAAAGAGACTCTGTTCTATTTAGGTGACCACCAGGGAGACGGTCTTTTGCTTTAACATCCTATTCTGGATTTTCTTTGGCTATTTACTCATAGAGTGGATTTTGATCTGAAAAAGATGTATTGTCTGCTGTACCTCAGCGATGCCCTTTTTCAATAATCCATTAATCAGTCAGTCAGTACCAAACAAGCTATGGCCCTTGGGAGCTTGTTAATTAGCACAGAGATACTCAGTATTGAAGATATATTTTTTATCTGGAGACATTTGACTTTTAGGAGCATAAATTGCTGACCATTCATTGAGCTAAAACACTGTTGGAACGATTGCTGCTAAAATATTACACAGCGGTGCGTTGAGATGCGAGTGACTTCACAAGATAGTTAACAATTCTTCAAAAAAGAGACTTCAATCTCTTTATTGCAACACCCTGTTGTGTTTTACTGTAAAAAAGACAAACGTAAAACATGAATAAATAGATTCAATTGTGAAACCTCTTCATGTGTGTCTCTATGTCTGTATTATACTGCCCCCAGTTGGCCAAGATAAATACACCAGAAGGAACAACACAATGTCCCTTGAGTTGAAAAAAATAAAATGCGGTGAAAAACAGTTTAATTCTTTACATTCTATTTAATCATTGGGTCGCTAATGAATGAAATTAAATGAAATTAGCATCTAAAACTTCTAAAAGCACCGGATGTCAACATATCCAATGTTCTTATGGATGGAGTGTCCGTAGATAGTAGTAAATGTGTATGTTGCTCAGAAATACTATATAAGGATGAGTGTTTGGGTCCAATATTTCAGAAGCATAACATTCAGGCTTACATTGCTTAAGTGAACAAGGGTCCTATACAGTGTATGGCCAAAGGATATTTGGTAATGGACGAATGACAGCCGGGAGGGAGGATGCATACAGGGGGCTGGGGGTGCCTTGAAGTCTTGTCATAAATAAATGACTGGAAATATTTGTGTCGGAACAGCTGAAGCCCACCGCGACGCGTCACAAGGCACAAGTAATTTAGGGGACAGGGACTTAAGATAAGATAGCGGTTTATTTGCAACCTCTTATGTCCTTAGTCCTCGGGCCTCTTACAGTAGCTGTTCTCACCAAGGACTGCATCTAGGAGGGATAATTGTTTGAATGAAATGATATGCTGTTTCCTAAATGATTTCAGAGTCTTTGTCAGACTAGGCTAAATGCCCAGTATGACAAACTAGTAGCCAGCGGCACTCTTAAGGCTGCTGCAGAGTGAGGACTAAAATGTATCTGTTTCACACTAAACAACTGTCACACACAGAAATACATTCCCAACATTTTAGTCATATTCACAATGTTTTGTAATTGCCTTAAAAGAGCAATAAAGACGTCTTTGCTAGTCTCATTTATTGACTTAGCACGGGAGTAAGCCAGCAAATATTGTTAGAAAACTTACCTTCAAAATTGTAGAGGTTCGATGTAAAGTAAAGTAAAGTAAAACTTAAAATAAATAAACAGCCATTCCAGCAGACAGCGAATGAACTTTGACAAGCTTGACTCGACTGGAAGGTGACATGGCAATGCGGAAGTGCTACGTCCATCTAGACCAAGCCACGGCAGTCGGATGTGGCGTTGGCAAGCTTGGGGCACTGGAATGTATGCCCCATTTTGGTCCTATCTATTGCATTGAAGAGGAGCTACTGCGCATGACTTTTAACGGCAGTTCCATAAAGATTTGTGCGCCCCAGACTGGAAACACGTCACAAAATCAGACAACAGAGATGAAGGGAATAACTTTACTCATCATCAACTATATATATCCCACTTATCCTGATAATCTAAAAATGTTTATAGATGAATTTGCGAGGCAGGCCAGCCAATAAAGCTGAAGTATAACAACTTTCAGTGAACACCCTTCACCTATCTCACCCGCAACTTTGTACTGTAGTTGGGCTTTAAAACGCTCCACTGCCAAAAAAAAAAACAAAAAAAAATGTGCTGACAATTTGTCTGTTCAACTGTTCCATTTGCTCCTCTGACTCTGTCGTTGAGGACAATTTATGCACACACTTACATGAGGGCCTGCACCAAGTTACAAGTAGTGCTGCAGTGAGCTGAGTAATCCGTGGAGAAGTTTTGAAAAGGTCAAGCTTTACTCCTGTGAGAGGCAACTGCTGCCATGCGTGAAAAATAAATAAATCTTGCTTGTCTGATCCAGCAGCAAGTAACTGACTTTTTCTCTCCTGATAGAACAATAAGGAAGTGCAAGAAGCAGAAGATGCTCCAACCAACCAGCAGCTGAGGTGATATTGCCTAAAATGCAGCCTTTTAAATCTTGTAACATTTAATTAAGTGACAGTAAAATTTGCCAGCAAATGAATACAACAGTTTTTAAATGTATCAAGTAGGACATGAGTGCATCAGAACGTTCATCACGTCTGAATATGTCGAATGGTTTGCCTGGAATGACAATGAGCACAACAATGCTAAATGTCATGTCACATTTTCTGTGAGTGACTGCTGTTTAACTTTAAATCATTGGTTCTCAACTGTTGTCACACCAGGACCCGCATTTTCCTATAGTCACTGACTCCCAACCCACTTTAATATACTTTAACACCAAAAAAGATAATGTATGGTTCATTAATAACCTTTAGAACCACATTTATATCATATTTTAACTATACATGTTCTAAATGACTTTCGGAGTACCTGTTTAAGAAAATGATGATGAACATATGAGAACTGTATGTACAAAAAAAATAATAGCTTGTTTTTGGGAAACAAAGGATGCACATGAAAGCAACCTTAACAGTTCTAAGAGTCAGGATTATTATGCAAATTATTTTTTTCTTGTGAGGCTGTTTAAACGACACTGGAGGTTGTGTTACACCACAAGTAATAACGTCTTGAATAATGTTAATTTCCAAATCAATGGCAACTCTGACTTGGGATGCACTTTGAATATTTCAAAGTGCATCCAGGGCCCCCTGTAATTTTTCTTATCTGTCCGCAACAAAACAAAAATGTCTCCACGACCCACTTTTGAGTCCCGACCGACCAGTTGAGAATCACTGCTTTAAATCATTTCCCATTCGACTCATCAAATGAGTGTCAAGGACAAGGTTATTGAAATCGACTTTGAATAATTCATTTTTAATAAAAATGCAGCATAACAAGTTAATTGTGCTCTAATTTCCCAACCTTAGTTTAAATGTCATTATCATGCAGAAATAGGTTTGAAGAAAAACAAAAAGATCGAACAATTATGTAAAATGTTCACTGTTTGCTAAACATGACATTTAACTGAAATCATTCAGTGCAAAGAAAGTTGTTTCTGCATTTTTCAAAATGTTTAATGTTAAACAGTGCACATGTTTCTCCATTAAAATAACAAATAGTTTTTAGAACTTACTGTAGCTTGTGATTGCGAATAAAGCCATATAGTGTTCGTCAGCTAATTGATTTTCGTTGCACAACATATTTGACTGTCCTGTGTTTGCATTAAATATCACATTTATCCAGATTCAAAGTTTTGGTGAGGAGGCAATTTGATTGTTCGTCATGTCATTTATTTCACGACAAATAAGCTATTGGCACGTAATCTTGTTGCTGAAATACACCTCAGTCTATTCCGGCTTTGAAAAATTGCGTTATAAATAATAATAATAATAATAATAAGAATAACAATGCATTCAATTTACATAGTGCTTTTCAACGGTCTCAAAGTCGTTTTACAATTGCATACATTAATCATTCACTCCACAGTCACACCCTAGTGGTGGTAAGCTACTTGTGTAGCCACAGCCCTGGGGGAGTCTGACAGAAGAGTGGCTGCCATTCTGCGCCTACGGCCCCTCCGACCACCACCAAACCTCCAAACATATTCATTCATAGGCAATGTGGGTTAATTGTCTTGCCTAGAGACACAAAAACAACATGTACTTGGGCAGGGATATGAACCGGCTACCCTTCAATTGCAGGACTTACAGTTACCCTCTGCACCATGCCATGTGTGTGCGGGTGAAAGCATGTGTGTGCGCCTGTGTGGCTGAGTGGCAGGAGGGGATTGATTTTTAAAGCACTTGGAGTTGCATGTCATTGGATGAAAAGTGCTCTCTGAACAAAGTTTTAGAAACAAAGCGATTGATTGATTGATTGATCGATCGATTGATTGATTGATTGATTGATTGATTGATTGATTGATTGATGTTCACCTGTTTACTTGAGACTATGAATACGTCTGTTTTATTGGGGTAAACCGGGAAAGTGCAAACCATATCTGAAACGAATATGATGTCATGCTTGTGTTATGCTTGAACGCTGCTACACGTTTTTGTTAAAATTTTAAAACAACTTTGAAATTTGTTGAATCCCCCAGTCTTCCAGAAAAGTTGGGTGGTAAAAGTAAAAGTGGAGGCTTAGACACTGATTCAGCTTGCTGAACTTTCTGCTCTGTGGGCACTTCTGACAAGATTAAAGTAAAGCTGAATTGCTCCTCTGTGACGTTCCCCCCCTTACTGTTTCAGCCCACCTTTCAAGCATTATACTTATTTTCCATACTACTGCATGTGTGCCCTTTCATATGCAAGCAGGATTATGATTATATGGTGATTCTGTTTGTGTGTATGTGTATGCATGAGAGGGGTTGCTTGGGTGGAAATGCCTTTTGAGACGACCATTTATCTCTTTGCTGATCAAGTCCGTGCTGAGGAATTCGGCAGAGGCATAAGAGAGGCGCTCTCACAAATGATGCCAACAGTGATTGCATGATTCTGTTCACTTTGAATGACTTCCTTCATGAGCACAAGCGCCTCCCCATTCATTCCAAACATGTTTTATAATTGGAAGATGATCTGCTGTACAGGTATTATGAACTAGTGATTTCTTTCAATTGCCTACACTAGATTGAGGCGTTGATATTGTGTAAAAATCACAAAACCGCTAATCTGTATTTGAATGCCAGCCTTGTTATGTCATTTAATACCTGAGTTTTTAACGATACTTAGTTTGAGTCTACGCTGGACTGAATTCCTTACAAATAACATTTTCTTTTAGCATTTTCTTTTTTCCAAGTTATCCATTTATTTACACTATAATACATTTGAATGATCAAATTCTACATGCCAGTTGACCATGTAATGGAAATTAATATAGTCTAACTTATTTCACTGCCTTCAATAGTACCTTGAATAGTGAATCGCAACACTAAATTACATGATTCGAGAGCGGCGGCACGGTGGACGACTGGTTAGAGCGTCAGCCTCACAGTTCTGAGGACCTGGGTTCAATCCCCGCCTGTGTGGAGTTTGCATGTTCTCCCCGTGCCTGTGTGGGTTTTCTCCGGGCACTCCGGTTTCCTCCCACATCCCAAAAACATGCATTAATTGGAGACTCTAAATTGCCTGTAGGTGTGAATGTGAGTGCGGATGGTTGTTTGTTTCTATGTGCCCTGCGATTGGCTGGCAACCAGTTCAGGGTGTACCCCACCTCCTGCCTGATGACAGCTGGGATGGGCTCCAGCACGCCCGCGACCCTAGTGAGGAGAAGATGCTCAGAAAATGGATGGATGGATGGATGGATGATTCGAGAGCGACTCCAGTCCGTCTGACTATGCATGCATGTGCTGTGTGTGCGATGTTTTCTTTCTGACCAATTGTCGGTGTCGGTGTTATGTGTATTGATCAGAACCATTAAATTTAGGAAGGTGTACAAATCAGGGTTTGAACCTGCCTCTTGGCCAGACCTTCGCGATGTTGGTTGTCTCCATATTGAACTGTCTGACCTATTATAAGGAAATAAACTCTCCAAGTTACTTTGTCTTAAAGTGTTAATTTCAGGTATTCCTGATCCGAAAGAATAATTTCCCCCACAACAAAAGGAAGTGACTTTCCATGCTTTGCATGTCTTTTTTTCATGAAAGCATTTAAAAAGTTTATTTTTGATTTCGATTAAGGTGCTGTGAAAGTTCAAAATATCAATACAACTGGGAACAAATTAGATTCACTATGTAATAGATGATTACATTCAGTAACAGTGGATGCGTAAATGAGTGACACATCTTATTAGAGTTTTCTAGAGCTACCCATCATATCCACTACCAACCACCATTGCCATTCATGTTATCAGAGCCTGTTTGATTTTAGTGTGTGAAACCTGAGTAGGGGTAAATCAATTTCAATGATCTGATTGATGGACGTCCACAAAATGGGCTACTGTACAATGTTATAAAGGGGCTTCTGAGCCCTTCCTGTGTCAGTGGTGGGTCATCGCTGTGAGATATTCACTAAGCTGCTCAGCTAACTCTGTGAAGTCAGCACATCTGGGGAAGTAAAACGCTTTATGGAACACAACTGATGGAGGTTAAACTGGACTTCTTAAACCCTGATAAGGAGACTATTGAAATTTAAATCCACAATATGGGTACTTTCACAGCTATAAGTAATGTTATAAGTTGTCATGGTTCAGAACTATGGCATGGAGTTTTTCATTGCTTTGGTCATTATAGCGCTTGCTCATGATGTGGGGTTCAGTCAGTGCTCTTTAATTCATTCACTGCCAGCCTTCCCAGTTAACATGGATATTTGATTTCTAAAACCATTAATGGGAGTGAATGTGTTAATGTGTAAGGATTGCACCTTTACACTTGGAAAGTGCCTTAATATAACTTGAACTGGCTCAGTATCAACAACATTTAGCTTATTCGATTTGACTTATGTTTGGACCACTGCAGTCTTAAGACCACAATTCAATACACAAAGGCTTCAGCTGGAATCAGTTCTAATATCTGTAATATGTAGATGACAAAGCAAAGAAATCAATCAATCAATATTTTATTTATGCAGTATAGCAACTTTCATATTGCTGGGATCCGGCGGAACTCTTGCATCTCCAAAACCATCACTTTTCAGGAAACCCACCCCCCCAAAAAAAACCAGCATGTTTGTGAAGCTATTAACATTGCATGGTCAAACAGAGCAAGCCATTTTCATTCATTTAAAATGCCCAATCATTTGTAAAAATAACACACCCACGTGAGGACTGACCAAAAGTATAGATGTGTGAAAAAATATTAAATTGACCAAATTTGGACATAGGAGGTTTCGGCCATCTGACAAAGTCAAAGTTACTGTAGAAAAGCAACATAAAGGGTTTCACAGAACGGTTGATAAAAGTCAACAAAAGAGCCCAAGGGCAAAAGACTGAGATAAATAACTCCCCCATCCCCGAGAGATTTGAGCGCACTCATACAAACACCCTCCACAGCCACAGCCAATCATAGCTCACTTAACCGACGACCGTGCCCCTCTGACTTGCTAATTGGCACAGGCGAGGTCTAAGAACTGTCAAACCCGCATCACCCAACTTCCGGCGAGATAAAGACTTCTGTCTGAGCTGGTTTATAGAATGGTGAAAGTCTGAGTGGGTAAGCACCTAGAGGATTCCCTGCTCTTTCTCTGTAAAGCTGTAGTGTTATGTCATGTTAGAGGTGTGTAAGGGCATCTAACTGTTGTTCTCATCATGGAAGAGCTGGAGAAACAAACACATTATTTTATATTCATAAAAATATTCTTTGTCTTTTCGTTGTTCCTGTCATCAAAACATGAAGGGGCTACCGGTATTACATATGGAACCAACCTTCCATACAGGAAAGTGTTACAAACCCAACATTGTGTGAACCCGTTCAAGCATCCAAATCTCTGTGCAAGTGTACCAAAGTGACACTTTATTACAAGTTGTAATTCCTATATGAATGCTTCAGAGCTCATGCACTTTGGTCTATGTTGTTTTGTGGAATTGACTTTTTTTCCCCCTTCTTGGGTTGCAGGAAGGCCAGGAATAAAATATTGAATTTGAGACATATCATGTGGTAGTTTGCTTTTTTTCTGCAACAGTGCTAATTAAAAGCAGCAGATCGTGATAGAGCAGAACTGTGTTACCTCATAATCACCAGGCCTGAATCGTCCTCCATTGTGCTGACCTCCAGCTTGTGAGAAAAAGCGTGAAATTGAACAATTCCACTGTGACACAGATCCCTTGAGGCCCGTGCATCTGACTTGAGAAACTTCTGGTCGAGTGAGCAGTGTACTTTTTCCCCTGCCGGCCACGATGCCAAGCAGGCCAATGAGAGAGGGCGAGTAAAGCCCACCAAGCCTTCTCAGCTTCCCTGACAGGAGGACCGGTCAAGTGGAAAAAGAGCAGCGCTTTCCACAGACTTCCATTGCTTTACAACAGCACTGTATGGTTTGTCTGAGGGACCATGTGGACGATGGTTCCTTCTTGATACTTAGGAAAGCGTATATTTTAACAAATATCGTATGGTTCATTTGTCAAATCTTTATGGAGATTTTCAAACATTTTCTTGGTAAGAAGACGGCTGAGGAGTAATGCCTTGATCAGACTGCAAGACAAATTTCGTCTTTCACGATCGCACTATATCAGACTACTGCCATCAAATCTTTGAAAGACAGTGGCAACACTACACGACATGTATTCCGTTACCACCGCTTCCCCTCTTTTACGATCACTGGGCTTTATCGTGTCAAACACTGACAGAGAGGTGGGGCCAGAAAACGACAACAACAATGCAAAGCACCAATGTATTGTGTGAGCGTGAGTGTGTGTGCGTGTCTGTGTGTGTGTGTTTGTGTGTGTGTGTGTGTGTGTGTCTGTGTGGGAGAGGACGTTGATTCAAGGATTGCTTGAGGTATGTTCACATACTTTTAAAACGATACGGCTCAAAAGCAGGCAACAAAATGTTATGTAGCCTAGCAAGCCAGTGCTAGCACTAACGGTTGTACATAAACATGCCAGCGTTCTGTCCAATCATGCTCTAAAGCTTCGGTAAACATTGCTTTGTGCCCGTGAATGAATATTGACAACGGCAAGCACTGGAGGCGATGCGCCGGTCACAATACACAATCCTATTGGTTGACGTCAAGGTGTGCTGTCGGAGAGTTGTCGTTGATTTGTCAAACATGCCAAATCAAACATGCCAGACTTTTCATTTTGGCATAGTAGGGCTATCGCAGGGCCAAATTGTTGGTCGTGGATTATGTCACACGATAAGAAGTTTTGTCGTTCCCGATATAATATGTCGGGCCCGATCTGGAAAATTGGTTGCAATAGCTAATCGGGCCAATATTCGGGGCTAAAATCTTGTACTCCTATCTAGGCACAAGCGAAAATTATTATTATTATTTTTTACGCTTTAAACATAAGGTGACACTAGCATCAAAATCCTAGATGCAAGTATAACACAGTATTGGTAGCTAGTCAAGCACAGGTGACACCGCGGTGGTGGGAGGGGGTTACCAAATCCAATTCTGCTTCGGGCCCCCTAAAATTAGATATAATTATTCACATAAATTCTGGATTTGATCTTTTTTTTTTCAATTCTAAATGTTGCGGTGAAAGTTGTAGCCAGTGAGTTTATAATACTGATAGATCGCTTTGACTTCCGAGCAAAAGATTTAGATACATTTGCTGTGCATGGCAATGTTCTGAGCTCACATCATAACAAGGAGTAGTTTGGCACATAGTAAAACAAATCTTAAAAAAAGAGGTGAAAAACCACAAATATTACGATGACTTACTGAGCAATTGTGATCGTCTCCTTTATACACTGTATATATATATATATATATATATCAGTATGTCTGTATTACACTGCCCTCAGTTGGCTAAGGCGTGCACACCAGAACAGAAGGAGCAGCACAATGTCCATTGAATTGAAGCAAGAAATGTGGCAAAAACTGTTTGATTATTTACATTCTATTTAACCATGTAATTATTGTATGATTTTATAAAGTACAATATTACAGAGTGCTGTTTTTCTTATGAAAACACATTACAAACATTTTTTTTTGGGGGGGGGGGGGGATGCTGCAATGGCTTAAAGGTATTTCCATTAATTTCATTGGGGAAAGATCATTTGAGATATAAGTGTTTTGATTTATGACCATAGTCATGGAACAAATTAAGCACATATTTCAAGGCTCCACTGTAATGTGAAAACCGTGATGACATTAAGGAAACAGAACACAAAAGCATCATCTATAACACAAAAATCTGACTCTGCTGTTGTTTTTTCCAATAGATACTACTTAGCATATCTTGATATACAATGGATTGGTTTAAGTAGGTTTACTATTAACCAATAGGTAAAGAATATCAAAGTGACCACAGCGTTATTCAATTCAGTTTCTGTGTATGTCCCTCGGTGGAAAATGTTTCTTCATCCACCTATGATATAGTCTTGAAATAAAGTTACCAATAGCACCCGTCACATAAATATATGTGATATACTGAAAATGTACTGTATGTCGACTTCAGATGAACTATTAATCATCCTCACACAACACTGCACTACTGTGAATTGTTGTATAAAGGAAGCAATGCGTGATGGTGACTAAAAATTTAACCTGTTTCCCTCTCTATGTACTCACCGTACTGGACATCACTTCTACAATATTTGTTTTCATCTTTTTCACATTTGCGCTTCTTTTTTCCTCTGCGGCAGTCTCTGTGCACCTCCTTCTACCTTGAGAGGATATATTGCCTGTGGTGTTTGTTATTTTACCCTTACGACCTGGCTGCGTGTACAACATTGCTCCTTTTTATTAGCAGAAAGGAGAGTGTCAGTACAAATGTTTTAACATCACTTCACTTTTTGCGATGCTCCTCTTCGCGCCAATACAGTCTGGATGAGAAATAATAATAATAAAAAAAGTAAATAACCTTATAACCTAAAGAGTCAGGTTAACATCATCCTCCTTGGATGTGTGGCGTCCCACATGGGTCAGTATTCAGACCAAAATTTTGTATTCTTTTGCTATATTCTATATAAAAAACATTTAAAGCAGATTTGCGGATGACACAAATATCTTTTATTGTGGGAGCAGTTTACAGTAGCGAGTTTAAAAATAAAATTATTGAACTAAAACTAACTAACTAAAATCATGCTTTTTGTTACCTGTAATAATATTACTCAAGTGCCGATAGAAGTAGATTCTTTCCCCATTGAAAGAATTAATGAAAATAAGTTTCTTGGTGTTATAATAGATGATAAAATAAGATGGAAAGCTCCCATAAAACGTACAAAATAAACTTAAAAGAGGCATTTCAGTATTAAGTATGGCTAAACCACCAATCACTACATATTCTCCACTGTTGACTTGTTTTACTGCGATAATTGTGCAGATAATTGGGGCAATACTTACAAATGTTCACTTGGGGGTTATAATTTGAAGGTGGGAGGATTTAAACTCAAAACAGCTTTGTGTCAGAACATTATTAAACAGAAATATTTCCATAAGTGGAGAGAATATGTGCAACAGATTGGGTTTGAAGCTAAAGCAATGTCCAAGCATGACCCAGTTCAAAAAGTGATACAAACACATGGTTTTCACAGGCAGGGAGAAAGGTTTTTCACAGATTTGTTTATTTATACTATTATTTGTGTGTTATTAGTAAATACAGGTGTGTGTGTACGTACATATTGTATGTTCATATATATTAATGTGTGATTACATATATTTTTTTGGGGATGCTTGTATGAATTTGGCGGGCACGATGAACGATTGGTTAGCACATCTGCCTCAAAGTTCTGGGGGCTAGGGTTCAAATCCCGGCCCCACCTGTGTGGAGTTTACATGTTCTCCCCGTGCCTGGGTGGGTTTTCTCCGGGCACTCCGGTTTCCTCCCACATCCCAAAAACATGCGCTGTAGGTTGATTGAAGATTCTAAAATTCCCTGTCGGTGTGAATGTGTGTGTGACTGGTTGTTTGTTTCAGTGTGGCCTGCAATTGGCTGGCGACCGGTTCAGGGTGTACCCCGCCTCCCGCCCAAAGATAGCTGGGATGGGCTCAAGCGGCCCGCGACCCTAGTGAGGATAAGCGGTAAAGAAAATGGATGGATGGATGAATTTGTGACTGTGTGAAGACAGGATAAATTTGGATAGATTTGGAGTCGCTATTCTTAAACTGTAAACCATTCTACTCGGCACGTGAGTTTGCATCGTTCATACTGGCTGGAGTCTATATTACGCCTCAAGCTAACACGAACGCCGCATTGCTAACGCTCGCCGAACATCCATCCATCCATCCATTTTCTGAGCCGCTTCTCCTCACTAGGGTCGCGGGCGTGCTGGAGCCTATCCCAGCTGTCATCGGGCAGAAGGCGGGGTACACCCTGAACTGGTTGCCAGCCAATCGCAGGGCACATAGAAACAAACAACCATTCGCACTCACAGTCATGCCTACGGGCAATTTCGAGTCTCCAATAAATGCATGTTTTTGGGATGTGGGAGGAAACCGGAGTGCCCGGAGAAAACCCACGCAGGCACGGGGAAAACATGCAAACTCCACACAGACAGGGGCCGGGGATTGAACCCGGGTCCTCAGAACTGTGAGGCTGACGCTCTAACCAGTCGCCACCGTGCCGCCGCTCGCCGAAGAAGTCAACGAAATTAAAATAAAACACCCGGACTCACCCCTCATTATTCTCGGGGACTTTAACAAAGCTAAACTCAACCACGAACTCCCTACATACAAGCAGCACATCGACTGTCTTACCAGGGAAAATAATACTTTAGACCACTGCTACACTACGGTAAAAAACGCATACCGTGCTATACCTCGTGCAGCCCTGGGCTCGTCTGATCACTGCTTAATTCACTTAATATCGACGTACAGACAAGAACTTAAATGTGCGAAGCCTACAGTGAAAACAGTCAAAATGTGGACCAATGAAGCCAAGATGGAACTTCAAAGCTGTTTAGACTGCACAGACTGGAGTGTCTTTGAAAATTCAACTGGCAGCCTGGATGAATATACGGACACTGTCACATCCTATATCAGTTTCTGTGAAGAGGTTTGTGTACCAACAAAATAATTTCGCACATTCAACAACAACAAACCGTGGTTCACTGCTAAACTTCGCCAAGCTAAGGAGGACGCATATCAGAGCGGGGACAGGGCCCTGTATAATCGAGCTAGAAACCAGCTTACTAAAGAAATTAACATTGCAAAGAGAATCTATGCAGCAAAGTTGGAAAAACGACTCTAAATCAGTCTGGCATGCATTCCAATCGCTGACTAATTACAAGTGACGATCCCCCCAAGCTGAGAACAATAGCACACTAGCCAACGACTTGAATACCTTTTACTGCAGATTTGAAAAGGACAGTTTCACACCACACACCCACCTGGCCGCACCCGCGACCACAACCACACCTCTGACTTCTGCGTTAACCATCCATGAACAGGATGTGAGACGCATCTTCAAACAACAGAAGATTAACAAAGCAGCAGGCCCGGACCATGTGTCCCCATCCTGCCTCAAAGTCTGCGCGGACCAGCTTGCTCCAGTCTTCACTCAGATCTTTAACAGATCTTTGGAAATGTGCGAAGTTCCATCCTGCTTCAAACGCTCCACCATCATTCCAGTCCCCAAGAAACCTGCAATCTCTGGTCTGAATGACTACAGGCCTGTCGCTTTGACATCTGTGGTCATGAAGTCCTTTGAACGTCTCGTGCTGGACCACCTCAAGAGTGTCACAGGTCCCCTGCTGGACCCCCTGCAGTTTGCCTACCAAGCGAACAGGTCTGCGGATGATGCAGTCAACATGGGACTGCACTTCATCCTAGAACACCTCGACAGTGCAGGGACCTACGCGAGGATCCTGTTCGTGGACTTCAGATCAGCGTTCAACACCATCATCCCTGAACTCCTTTCAACCAAGCTTCTCCAGCTCAGCGTCTCACCTGCCATCTGCCAGTGGATTTACAGCTTTCTGACGGGCAGGACACAGCAGGTCAGGCTGGGGGAGGCCACCTCATCCACACGCAGCATCAGCACTGGGGCGCCCCAAGGTTGTGTCCTCTCTCCGCTGCTCTTCTCTCTCTACACGAACGAACCCGACTGTCAAGCTCCTGAAGTTTGCAGATGACACCACTGTCATCGGCCTCATCAAGGACGGTGACGAGTCTGTATATCGACAGGAAGCGGAGCGGCTGGAGCTGTGGTGCGGCCGACACAACCTGGAGCTGAACACGCTCAAGACTGTAGAGATGATCGTGGACGTCAGGAGGCATCCTTCGCCACAGCTGCCCCTCACGTTGTCCAGCTGCCTTGTGTCAACCGTCGAGACCTTCAAGTTCCTGGGAATTACAATCTCTCAGGCCCTGAAGTGGGCGACCAACATCAACTCCGTCCTCAAAAAGGCCCAGCAGAGGATGTACTTCCTGCGGCTTCTGAGAAAGCACGGGCTGCCACCAGAGCTGCTGAGACAGTTCTCCACAGCGGTCATCGAATCAGTCCTGTGTTCTTCCATCACAGTCTGGTTTGGTGCTGCTACAAAAAAGGACAAACTCCGACTGCAACGGACAATTAAAACTGCTGAAAGGATTGTCGGTACCCCCCTACCCACCATTGAGGACTTGCACTCTGCCAGAACTAAGACAAGGGCGTGCAAAATCCTCTTGGACCCTCCGCACCCCGGTCACCAGCTCTTCCAGCTCCTTCCCTCAGGTAGGCGCTACCGATCAATGCAAACTAGAACTAGCAGCTTCTTCCCTCTTGCGATCAACTTCTTAAACACCTAACCTATAATTCCATTGCAATAAGCTGGCAATTTTTTGACTTGAGTTCGTTGTCACATTTCTGTGGGGCCAATTATGTATTTCTCGTGCACTCACTGTAGTTGTCTCGCCATGCTGCACTATTTGCATATACTGGCCACTCATGCCAGAGTAGCATCTGCCCCATTTGCACACTGATTGAGGAGTATCTGTAACATTTGCACAACCAACATTGTCCCAGATGATCGCACTACTTGTCACTTTAAACCGCATACACTCCTTGAAGTCTCAGCGCCCTTTGCACAATGGTCATTGCACCGGACTATTGCAATATTAGTCATTCGAACTGCTCTAAGTGCTAGAGGACTCTGCATCTTTTTTCATAATTGTTTTTTTGTCAAAGTCTTTATGTCTCCAAAGTGTTCTGTAAATTGACTGTCTGTTGTACTAGAGTGGCTCCAACTACCGGAGACAAATTCCTTGTGTGTTTTGGACATACTTGGCAAATAAAGATGATTCTGATTCTGATAAGACATATCAGTTCTAGCTGACCAATGCAGAAGTTTAAACAAGCTTATGTTTATTTTTAATCTTTTCCAACCATGTTGAGTTAGTATGTTGTTGTGTTTTTTAAAATTTTAGTATTGTTTGACTAATTCAGTTTGTCTGTTTTTACAGTATACTATAACAACAGTCTTGATTCATTTATTCTACCACGTGAGCTTAATAGTGCTACAGTATATTTTGACACAAAAGTATGGGATGCAACTTCGAGCTTGAGAATATGAGCTACTCTCCTTAAAAAGTCAGCTAAAATCAAAGTCACATTGGCTATGCATTTTATCTTGCGTTTATTCAAATGTATTCTCAAAAGAGCTGAAATCTTTTTATGCCTTTGCACCGTTTTTAGATTATATCCTAGTGCTCTCTGAAGCAATTTTCCATAATATATTGGGGGGGGGGGGGGGGGGTTGGAATAAGGAAAACATACAAACCACCAATGGGCTTTCCTTTGAGATGTATTTCAAAAGGAATGTGAATTTTATTTTTGGAACAATGCAAAATGTTCCCTCTCCTTTGTACATCCACACAAAAGTCCTGGCTGTGACCACAAAACACACACAAAAATTTTGGAGACAAAATTAATAAGTGTGTGAAGAATGAGTCAGGAAGTGGCTTATTGATTTGAAAGCCTTCACTAATCAGTAGCAATTGCTTGTTGTTCAATTTGCCAGCGCTCTGCTCTTCCCACTGTAATCAACAGTCCAAACAAACACATTGGCTCTGAATAATTTAGTTCTGATGGAGAGATACATATTATTACAATTGAGATTGGAGCTAACTGATTCATAGGACCAGTTTCCACTTCCACCTGCTCAGTTTGTAACAGTGGAGAAATTATACTTTAACAATTCCTTCATCCTGTCGCCAGTCGCTCTCCGCATCATTCTATGGACCGTTTTCTCCCTGGGGCATTTGTGTGCTCCATTACTGCTCACCCTGCCCATGACAGCTACTATTAACCTTGGAATTGTATGTGTGTGTGTGTGTGTGTGTGTGTGCGTGTGTGTCCGTGTGTGTGTGTGTGCGTGTGTGTGTGTGTGGTGGGGGGGAGGTGCAGTTTCTGATATGGGCGATATGGGCAGCCGCCCAGGGTGGCATTCTGTGGGGGGCAGCATTCAAAAGGTAAACATGGAAACGGTCTTCTTGCACATTTAGCATACAAAATATACTATTTTAATATTACAATACACTCTGTCATAATATTTCCATAATAATAGGGTAATATGCTAAATTTTTGCATGCCATAAAAAGCAAACCATAAACCAATTATTACGCACTGTAACTTCATTCATCTCTCCATTTTCTATATTGGTTGTCCTCTGTGGGTAAGGTGGCGCCTTTTCCAGCTGACCTTGGGTGAGACGCTTTGCGCACCCTGAACACGTCGCCAGTCAGTGCAGGGAGAATACTGTATACTATACAGTGCCAGGAAAAGTATTATCCCCCTTTTCAAATTATTATTATTTTTTTGCATAATGTCCCCACTGTAATGTTTTTTTTGTTCTTTTTGGTCAGCCGTGGTTTCTTCCTTGGAACTTTCCCATGGGTGCCATTTTTGCCCAGTGTCTTCCTTATTGTTGAGTCATGAACACTGACCTTAACTCAAGCAAGAGAATCCTGCTGTTTTTTAGATGTTGTCCTGGGTTCATTTGTGACCTCCTGGATGACTCGTCGCTGTGTTCTTTGGGTAATTTTTGTAGTCTGGCCACTCCTGGGGAGGTTTCCCACTGTTCCATATTTTCTTGATTTGAGGATAATGGCTCTCACCGTGGTTCACTGGAATCCTAGAGCTTCAGAAATTGCTTTGGTAACCCTTTCCAGACTGATTGATGGCAATTACTTTTTTTCCTCATTTGTTGTTGAATTTCTTTGGATTGTGGCATTTGGTACAGCTTTTTGAGATATTTTGGCTGACTTCATTTTGTCAAACAGGTTCAAATGATTTCAGAATCAGAATCAGAATAATCTTTATTTGTCAAGTATGTCCAGAAAACACACAAAGAATTTGTCTCCGGTAGTTGGAGCCGCTCTAGTACGACAACAGACAGTCAATTTACAGAACACTTTGGAGACAGAAAGACATTGACAAAAAAAACAGTCACTGAGCAGTAAAGGGTTGCTAGTTATCTGGTAATGCTGGTACATTTTTTATGTTTTTTTTTGACAATTGTCCAAAAAGATGCAGAGTCCTCTAGCACTTAGAGCAGTTCGAATGACTCATATTGCAATAGTCCGGTGCAATGACCATTGTGCAAAGGGTGCTGAGACTTCAAGGAGTGTATGCGGTTTAAAGTGACGAGTAGTGCGATAATCTAGGACAATGTTGGTTGTGCAAATGTTACAGATAATCCTCAATCAGTGTGCAAATGGAGCAGATGCTACTCTGGCATGAGTGGCCAGTATATGCAAATAATGCAGCATGGCGAGACAACTACAGTGAGTGCACGAGTAATACATAATTGGCCCCACAGAAATGTGACAACGAACCCAAGTCAAAAAATTGCCAGCATGTTGTAATGGAATTGTAGGTCAGGTGTTTCTTGACTGAACAGGTCTGTGAAAATGAACAAAATGAAATGTGATTAGCCAAAGTGAATTCATGATTTAACAAGGACGTGCATTGCTTTTTCACACCGGGCCAGGTACATTGCAAAATTAGCTGAGTCAAATCAAGTCACATGGTATTAATTTTAAACCCTTGCTTGATTCTTTTAAACGAAGGCAAGTCATTGAAGATTCCACTGCATACAAAAAGTCCAGTTTGATACCATGTCCTATACCTTTTTATCCATTTGGTTACAGCCACGTCTGTGTTAATTTCCAAGTGCAGTGCTTCACATAACACTGCATCACCTTTCATTGCACTCAATGTTTGGATTTTGACAGTCAGATTCAAGTCTACTAAAGTAAAGTTTTAATAATAAAAAGCCAATTTCAGTTTCATTTTCTCTGAAAAACCTTAAAAATTTTGTTACATTTTTAAAGTTTTTCAGAGATTTCTTAAAAGTGTAATGTTACCCATACAACACAGGTGTATCAAAATCAGTACATTGTACAGTACATTTAGGTTAATGTATCATTAGATGATGTTTTAGTATTAGCTTTTTATCAGGAAACAATTCTTTGAACATATTGTGGTGGTGACAGATGCTCACCACACAGATTGCAATGCTCTAGAAAAGTCACCATGTCATCAGTAACAACAGGTTTACAAAAAAAAGGTCCAAGGTCAAAGTTGTAGAAGACAGGAACTCACACTTGAGAATGAGTCTTCAAGATAAGGAAACAGTGCCACAAGGCCTCTTGCATAAGATATTCATATATATTTTGCTGGAAGTCTTCTGTTAAAAGAAAACACAACAAACTAAGATGTTTTGCATGTGCACTAATTTGTGATACAAATGTTCTAACTACATATGACCATACCCATATGATTCTATCATCTCTGTGACCAAAATCAGAATCAGAATCAGAATCAGAATCATCTTTATTTGCCAAGTATGTCCAAAACACACAAGGAATTTGTCTCCGGTAGTTGGAGCCGCTCTAGTACAACAAACAGTCAATTTACAGAACACTTTGGGGACATAAAGACATTGACAAAAAACAATTGTGCAAAAGATGCAGAGTCCTCTAGCACTTAGAGCAGTTCGAACGACTAATATTGCAATAGTCCGGTGCAATGACCATTGTGCAAAGGGCGCTGAGACTTCAAGGAGTGTATGCGGTTTAAAGTGACGAGTAGTGCGATCATCTGGGACAATGTTGGTTGTGCAAATGTTACAGATACTCCTCAATCAGTGTGCAAATGGAGCAGATGCTACTCTGGCATGAGTGGCCAGTATATGCAAATAGTGCAGCATGGCGAGACAACTACAGTGAGTGCACGAGTAATACATAATTGGCCCCACAGAAATGTGACAACGAACTCAATGTTGGCCATAAGTCCGTGGGTTACAGCAGACATTGTTTTTGTTTTTCCAAACTCCAGAAGTACTACTTTCCCCTTGGGATGAGTCCTCAGAACACTTTTCACCTTCTATAAAACAGTAGACATTACAAATACATTTTTAACTTGCCTCAATAAACAAACAATACTTTTAAACGTGTATGCCTTGATTGGGCAGCATTTCGTCCAGTAGTATCAATTAGATTTATTCTTTGGAAAAAAAAGAGTAAGATCACGGTTCACCATTCACCAAATGTGTTTTTTTTCCGTGTGGATGTCATGGTCTGTGTTTTGGTTTGGGTTGTGTTTAGTTTTGTTCCATGTTTTCCTGTGTTCCATGTTTGTCGTGTGCTCATTAAGTTGTTGTGTCCACCTGTTCTCGTCTGCTTTGTGTCGACCAATCAGCTCTCTCCAGCCACTCATGTCTTGTCCAGGTGTTCCTCGTTGTCTCGTCTATCTGTTTGTATTTAGTTCCCTGGTTTCTTTCAGTTTTTGTCGGTTCATTGTCGTTGTCACATGTCTTTGCCATCTCATAGTCGTCAGTTGTCTTTATCATTGCGGTATGTCATTGTCAGGTGTCATTTTCCCCATCTATTCCACGTCTTACTCACAGGTCATAGTTTGTTTCCAGTTTTAGATATTCGAGTGTTTCTTTGTTACTTTGATTTGATTGGTATCTGTTGTAGGACTTTGTTCAGTTTTCCCTTTTCTAAGATTAAATATTATTTTGAGACTCCCGCACTCCTGCCTTGCCTCCCTGCTTCCCTGCAATTGGGTCCACCATGTTCTTACCTTGTGTTACTCGCCCTCGCCCTAACCACGTACGTGACAGAATGAACCGACCAGAACAGGACCCAGCGGGAAGAAGATGGCGTCACCCTGGACACCACCAAACTGCCTCCCACCGTCCTCAGCCTGCCATCCATACCTACCCTCCTCCAGTAAGCCCCATCGTTCAGTCTTTTCTGTCCTTTTCATCGGGTCCCCCCACTTGTCCTAGTTATTCACCATGCCCTACTATTTTACATCCACGTTTCTTTAGATTCTGATTTTTCTGATTGTGAAGATGGCCCCGATTTAGTTAACCTTCTGTCTGATTCTGACTCTGACACAGACTCAGATTTTTCTGGTTCCTTCCCTACTTTATCCCGTCCTCGTCAGTTTTTGTCACGTCTCCCCGTTTCCAACCCCAGTGAGTCCAAAACCTTTCCCTCGGACCTTTTCTTGGGCACCCGTTTGGCCATCTACCCGGGACCGCCGCGTGGTGGCCAACAGATGCGCCCAAGTAAAGGTCAAATTTTGCCCCCTCGTTTTTTCCCTGTTCACAAGTCACTTAATTTTTCACCTGTTCCCACACGTTGTTCCACGGCTCCAATTAAGTCACGTCCAGTCAAACCTGCCACCATGTTCAGTACCAGCCATTTTTCCTAGTTCACCTTCCCGAGACCTTGTGCACTCTTCCACTCCCGTACCCTCTACTCCCAAACCTCAATGGCGGCGGGCTGAGGAAGCGACTGCAGAACCCGTTCCTGCTCCTCGGCAGCTGCGCCAGGTTCCCGTTCCTGCTCCTCGGCAGCTGCGCCAGGTTCCCGTTCCTGCTCCTCGGCAGCTGCGCCAGGTTCCCGCTCCTGCTCCTCGGCAGCTGCGCCAGGTTCCCGCTCCGGCGGCGCTCGTCCAGCGGCCGCCACCCATCCTTGGTCCGGCGGCGCTCGTCCAGCGGCCACCACCCGACCCCGCTCCGGCGGCTCTCGTCCAGCGGCCGCCACCCGACCCCGCTCCGGCGGCGCTCGTCCAGCGGCCGCCACCCGTCCTTGCTCCGGCGGCGCTCGTCCAGCGGCCGCCACCCGTCCTTGCTCCGGCGGCGCTCGTCCAGCGGCCGCCACCCGTCCCTGCTCCGGCGGCGCTCGTCCAGCGGCCGCCACCCGTCCCTGCTCCGGCGGCGCTCGTCCAGCGGCCGCCACCCGTCCCTGCTCCGGCGGCGCTCGTCCAGCGGCCGCCACCCGTCCCTGCTGCGGCGGCGCTCGTCCAGCGGCCGCACCCGTCCCAGCTCCGGCGGCGCTCGTCCAGCGGCCGCCACCCGTCCCAGCTCCGGCGGCGCTCGTCCAGCGGCCGCCACCCGTCCCAGCTCCGGCGGCGCTCGTCCAGCGGCCGCCACCCGTCCCAGCTCCGGCGGCGCTCGTCCAGCGGCCGCCACCCGTCCCAGCTCCGGCGGCGCTCGTCCAGCTGCCTCCACCCGTCCCTGCTCCGGCGGCGTTCGTCCAGCGGCCGCCACCCAACCCTATTGCCTGGCCCCTGCATTACCATTGGCTTCGGCACCGTGGCCGTCCGCCTGAATGGCCCTGTAAAGACCCTGGTGCTTGGCGTCCTGGACGACCTCCTGAACCGCTCAGCCAAGCACCTCACCCTGGGTGGCCTGGATGGCCACCAGACTGACCTGAGGGGTGGAGTCTGTACCCTCCTCCAGGCCCCCTTCCGCCCACCCTGGGTTGGTGACTTTTTGGTTGTTGTTTGGGGAACGTCTGGGATCCGTTCCTTTAGAGGGGGGGTACTGTCATGGTCTGTGTTTTGGTTTGGGTTGTTTAGTTTTGTTCCATGTTTTCCTGTGTTCCATGTTTGTCGTGTGCTCATTAAGTTGTTGTGTCCACCTGTTCTCGTCTGCTTTGTGTCGACCAATCAGCTCTCTCCAGCCACTCATGTCTTGTCCAGGTATTCCTCGTTGTCTCGTCTATCTGTTTGTATTTAGTTCCCTGGTTTCTTTCAGTTCTTGTCGGTTCATTGTCGTTGTCACATGTCTTTGCCATGTCATAGTCGTCAGTTGTCTTTATCATTGTGGTGTGTCATTTTCCCCATCTATTCCACGTCTTACTCACAGGTCATAGTTTGTTTCCAGTTTTAGATATTCGAGTGTTTCTTTGTTACTTTGATTTGATTGGTATCTGTTGTAGGACTTTGTTCAGTTTTCCCTTTTCTAAGATTAAATATTATTTTGAGACTCCCGCACTCCTGCCTTGCCTCCCTGCAATTGGGTCCACCATGTTCTTACCTTGTGTTACTCTCCCTCGCCCTAACCACGTACGTGACAGTGGATAGAACTGCGAAATATGCTTTTGGTAGAGCTGAATTAATGTTTATAAATTGTTTAAGAATGTGGGATTACTGAAAATTAATTTGACCAAATCTGGTCTCATGACATGACTGCATTGATGTATGTTCTTACACATGCTTATTACAAAGCTAACGTTGTGGGAGTAATACCTGTCATGCTTCATCGTGGCCCATCTCTGTGTGGGGCCTCTGGCACCTCTTTTTAGTTGATGGCAGTATGATGGTAGCATCTGAATCATTTCCTGAGTATGATGAATGGTCCTCTGGATGTGAAAGCTGTGATATTGGTGACGTGTGATTTTGGTGATGATGCTGTAGTAGGCTGTGATGGTTCAACTACAGAGGATTCTGTAGCATCACTGAAAATATCCAGCTGAAGGTCTAAGAAAAAAAAGTGTAAAATGAGTTGCGAACATTCATTCATTCATTTTCCACACCACTTATCCTCACTAGGGTCACAGGCCTGCTGGAACCCTTCCCAGCTGACTCTGGGCGAGAGGCGGGTATACCCTGAACTGGTCGCCACCCAATCGCTGGGCACATATAAACAAACAACCATTCGCACTCACACTAGACAATTTAGAGTCTTAACCTACCATGCATGCTTTGGGGATGTGGGAGAAAACTGGAGTACCCAGAGAAAACCAATGCAGGCACAGGGAGAACATGCAAACTCAACAGAGGCGAGACCGGATTCAAACCCGGGTGCTCAGAACTGTGCGGCAGATGTGCTAACCAGTCGCTCACCATGCCGCCCAGTTGCTAACATTATTTTAAAAATATTCAAACAATATCATACATATTGTATTTACCCTAAACCTCGAACTGCCAGTCAGCCTTGAAATCTTTCACTCCAGATTTCAGCAGTTCATCAAAGATGTCTTCATCGACCCTGCTGCTGGTTTCATCAGTCAGTTCAGTTTCCAACAGTCGGTTTCCAACTGCTTTTGCAGACTAAATTTGTTTGTTACTTAGATAAATAATACAATTTTAAAAAAACATAGCTACCATTGCATTTAGCAGATTAATAAAAGTACAAATTTGCATTTCATTTTAAATTTCAATCTCTAACTGTTGGATTTATCTCACCAAACATTATAATGAATAAACACAAAAGGAAGGAAGACGTTGGTCACTTTACTCATGAGGAGGGCGCATGGGAGATTGTTCAGGTTACAGCCTCTCAACACGCTCTAAACAATCTCTCCCGTCGCTCCTGCATTTATTTGAAAATAGGGAGGTTTCTAAGTTTACAAGACATAACGTACTAAGCTACAAGACACAACACACTAAGGGTAGGGTTTCAAGGTGAAAACATGGCACCTGCCACGTCCCGGCCACGTCCTTCTCTCAGATGATTCCTGCTGAGTCATCTTCTTGAAGGCGAGACATCTTTCTTTCTAAACATTGTCCATAATACTAATGCAAGCTAAGCAAATAAATGATAACTTCTACAATATATCTAACATTTCCCTCCTGTTTATCATGTATTTGCACAAATTCTCATATCATCTTACAGTCACTTCATTTAGATTTTTTAACTGTAGAATCATTTTTATGAAACAAATACATTTATACTCAGAGTAAATTTGTCATACATGAATTTTGTAGTTTCAACATCGTAATCATCTGAATCAGGAAACAAATCAGTTAAAGCAAAATCATCATCATCATCATCATTATCTTTATCATCAAACAGTAATGGATACATCATCTCCATACGGTTCTCCATGGGGTTATGGCTGTGGTGATTAATTTACTGATTAAAGCCCGAATGCATGGGATACAACAACATCCACAAAATGTCAGAATGGCTGCAAAAACAGCAATTGATATCAATATTGGTGAAATTAGGGTTTTATATTTACCAAAAACGTCCATCCAGCTGTCCCACAAGGAGTGTTGATTGAGGGTCCGTAGACCATCGATGGCTCTGGTCAAGCTGCCATCTGAAGCAGTATTGTTTGTTCTCCAAACATACCGCAAACACCTCCCTCTCTTGCGAGGAGTGTGTCGACAGCTATGCGGTTTTGGAACGTCCTTGAAGAGGTAGCTTTGAGCTGCTCATGCACAGCTTCGCTACTAATGCAAAATACTAATGCAAGCTAAGCAAATAAATGATAACTACTAAAATATATCTAACATTTCCCTCCTGTTTATCATGTATTTGCACAAATTCTCATATCATCTTACAGTCACTTCATTTCGATTTTTAACTGTAGAATCATTTTTATGAAACAAATACATTTACACCCAGAGTAGATTTGTCATACATGAATGTTATAGTTTAAACATCGTAATCATCTGGATCAGGAAACAAATCAGTTAAAGCATAATCATCATCATCATCATTATCATCATCATTATCTTTATTATCAAACAGTAATGGATACATCAGCTCCATACGGTTCTCCATGGGGGTTATGGCTGTGGTGATTAATCTACTGATTAAAGCTCGAATGCATGGGATACAACAACATCCACAAAATGTCAGAATGGCTGCAAAAACAGCAATTGATATCAATATTGGTGAAATTAGACAGCTTCCAACCCACTCTGAGTCCAATTTCCTAATCTCTGTACATTGAAGTGGATATAGTTTATCCCATCAACATTTTTATTAATCGTACACCACCAGCATATGAAGTCCTCCTGCAACTTGGTCAGCTAATTTGTATTGATTAGGAACCCCATGAGGAACACCTATGGCGTTGATGTATATTTTATGTTGGATAATTTTGCCTCTGCCAGGATAAATCTATTTTTTGTCTATGTTCTAGATTGGACAAAAACATTGGTGCCCTTTTCATTAAATCTTGAACAGGGATAGGGTATACTGACACATGCAATATCAAAGTGACAATAGCACACAATCCAGATATATCTTTAGGTAATCTATCAAACAGTCTATCATCTCCGCACCACCACCAGATGTCGCTCCGTGATACTGGCATAAAATTTGGTCCGACTTTTAAGGTTACTTTACACTGTGTGTCATTCAGTGGTCCTAATTTTTTGCCTTTACTAATCATGTTTATACAAGTGAAATTATTTGGTGCTACTAGAGTAGAAAACATCGGTTTGTTTTTATCTGCTTCTGTTACGGGATATATACGATCCCATGATTTACATCCCTTAGTTGGTACAGTAGCGTTCATTAATGGAATAATACAATTTTGTGATAATTGTGCCGGAACTATTCGCAACAAAGGCCTTGGACCCATGCAAACCACACAATCTTTTTTTGCTACATTTGCTGCTTGTTCCACCAATAGTAACCAATTGTTATTTTGTCCTGAAACTCCTGTGACTACAAGGAACCAATCATCAGTAGTTATTTTGTTAACCATTAACATGTGTCCACCTTTCTTTGAAGTTTTTAATGGCATTTCTGGTTTAACGCGGTTCCCATAACACAATGCTACTTGGAAGTGGGGATCTTTTCCGCCAGTATATGCCCACAAACTCACCATCAAACACATTGGGTGACTCGACTTGTATGTCAATATTAAATTATGGGTCGTTTTGCTTAAGTTAAACTTCTTTCTATGTTCTTTTGCTGCTTTTAATGACCAATTGGACCAATCATAACCTGTTTCACCAATGAGGTATTCCCATCCAAAGCCTATAGATGCATACCAGTCATATTTATCTCCCCAATTCTGCCCATTCTCTTGAGCTTCATTGGTGAGAGCCGCATATGGAATTATGATTAAAGTATCTTGATTTCGGGGGGCACAAAATATTAACCTGTTTTGCCGCATTTGGAAGCTATTCCCACAGTTCTGATCATCAACTGTACTCCTTTTGGTACGAGTTAATGATTCAACATTTTTTTTTATTGGTTGGTCATATTGGTCCAGTTGGTAGGTAATTTCCTATCTAAAAAATGCGTTGTATCGTTTAGTGTGGGACTTCCCACGTACCACATAAACAAAACCAACACTATAGTAACCAAAGTTGCTGCGTAACAGCTTATCGAATCTCGTAACCAACGTGGGTGTGCCATTCTGCTGAGTTCTCACTAAACGGGTTGGTGTCTTTTTTCTTCACTGACCAGCAAGCGTTTTCAGAATCTACACATCTGCTCCCGCTCCGTTATCAGACTTTTGCTCACCTTCCCTATTTGAGTACTCAGCTGAAATGACCCTTTTACAGTGTGTTAAATGAACCCACGTATTTCTTTCTGCTATTTTTAGGGCTGTTGGAGTTGTCAATAACACTTGATACGGTCCTTCCCACTTCGGTGAATGCCAGTGCTTCTTTTTGATGCTTCGAATTAGGACCCAGTCTCCCGGTCCAACCAACTTGGTTTCCTGCTGGGAAACATGTTTACTTTCAGCAGATACTTTTAAATCATTTTGTTTCTCTAACAACTTTCTCATGTAATCAGCTAAGTTTGTTTCGTCATCAAGTTCCCATTTTTGTTTAAACAACGGAAGTCTATAAGGTCTTCCAAACAATGTTTCGTAAGGTGTTAAACCTGTGGTACTTGTAATGTTGATGTACATTTTAACGAGGTCCAGACACTGTGTCCATGACCTTCCTGTCTCTTCCATACATTTTTTCAATCTATTTTTTATTGTCCCATTCATTCTTTCCACGAGACCTGCACTCTGAGGGTGGTAAGCACAATGGTTTTTCAAATTAATGTGGAACATGGTTCCTATTTTTTTGATTATTTGATTTACAAAATGAGTCCCATTATCGCTGTGAATGGTTTCAGGTATGCCATATCTTGGAATGATGTCTTTACATAGTGCTTTTGCCACCGTCAGAGCATCAGGTGATTTTGTTGGGAATAATTCGATCCATTTAGAAAATGCATCTATGATAACCAAACAGTATTTCTTTCCTTCACTTTGATTTAATTCTATATAATCCATGTGAATGCGTTGGAAGGGGTATGTAGGCACTGGAAATTGACCTCTAGTAGGTCGTAATTGCCCTTGAGGATTATGTCGTGCACAGATCATGCATGCTCTACAATAATTCTTTGCATATAAATTGAAACCATAGGTTGTAAAGTGTCGATGTATCTGTGCCACCATCCCTCCTGTTGAGACATGTGACACACCATGGCTCAATATAGCAGCCCATTTGAATAGGTTCTTTGGAAGTATTTGTTTCCCTTCTGTGCTAATATAAATATCATTTTGTAGCCTTGAACCTCGTTTTTCCCAATAATTGCGTTCTTGTTGTGGACTCTGTTGTTGCATATCTTTTAGTGTTTGGTCATCTAAGGTCTGTTGCTCAATATTTTTTATTAAACCCAAAAATGGTTTATAGGCTGCCTTTTTCGCGGTTTTGTCCGCAAATGCATTCCCTCGAGAAATTTTGTCAGTGCCAGATGTATGTGCAACACATTTGCAAATTGCCACTTTTCGTGGATGCTGCACTGCCTGTAACAATTGTTTAAGTAATTCAGCATGCGTTACTGGTTTCCCTGTTGATGTAATCATTCCTCTGTTATCCCAATATTGTGCAAAAACATGAACTGTGGAATACGCATATTGGCTATCAGTATAGATTGTAACATCCTTGTTTATCATCATTTTGCATGCTTCGGTTAATGCTACTAATTCAGCAGCTTGGGCAGAGTAGTGTGACGGTAGCGACTCAGCTTTTAGCACAACAGTATCAGTTACTACTGCGTAACCTGTTTTTATCTTTCCTAGTTCATTTTTTTTCGAAAAACCATCTACATACAGAACCTGTCCATTATTCAAAGGTTGATCTTTCAAATCATTTCTACATTTAGCAGTTTTTTTCAGCCAATTCCTGACAATCATGCTGCGTGCCCTCATCAGGTAAGGGTATTAGTGTGGCTGGATTTAAGGTTGTGCATCGCTCAACAGTCAAATGTGGTTGTGACAGCAAGATGGCCATGCAAGATAAATGTCTTGCAGGTGATAAAAACGCCATATTGGTTTGCAATAGGAGAGCAGACACTGTATGTGGCACTTTAAGACTTAATGGATGAAATAACACAATTGTGGAACTGCTCTCTATTGCCATTGAAGCTCAGAATCAGAATCAGAATCAGAATCATCTTTATTTGCCAAGTATGTCCAAAACACACAAGGAATTTGTCTCCGGTAGTTGGAGCCGCTCTAGTACAACAAACAGTCAATTTACAGAACACTTTGGGGACATAAAGACATTGACAAAAAACAATTGTGCAAAAAGATGCAGAGTCCTCTACCACTTAGATCAGTTCGAACGACTAATATTGCAATAGTCCGGTGCAATGACCATTGTGCAAAGGGCGCTGAGACTTCAAGGAGTGTATGCGGTTTTAAAGTGACAAGTAGTGCGATCATCTGGGACAATGTCGGTTGTGCAAATGTTACAGATACTCCTCAATCAGTGTGCAAATGGAGCAGATGCTACTCTGGCATGAGTGGCCAGTATATGCAAATAGTGCAGCATGGCGAGACAACTACAGTGAGTGCACAAGTAATAAATAATTGGCCCCACAGAAATGTGACAACGAACTCAAGTCAAAAAATTGCCAGCTTGTTGTAATGGAATTATAGGTTAGGTGTTTAAGAAGTTGATCGCAAGAGGGAAGAAGCTGTTGGAATGTCTACTAGTTCTAGTTAGCGTTGATCGGTAGCGCCTACCTGAGGGAAGGAGCTGGAAGAGCTGGTGACCGGGGTGCAGACGGTCCGAGAGGATTTTGCACGCCCTTGTCTTAGTTCTGGCAGCGTGCAAGTCCTCAATGGTGGGTAGGGGGTTACCGACAATCCTTTCAGCAGTTTTGATTGTCCGTTGCAGTCGGAGCTTGTCCTTTTTTGTAGCAGCACCAAACCAGACTGTGATGGAAGAACACAGGACCGATTCGATGACCGCTGTGTAGAACTGTCTCAGCAGCTCCGGTGGCAGGCCGTGCTTTCTCAGAAGCCGCAGGAAGTACATCCTCTGCTGGGCCTTTTTGAGGACGGAGTTGATGTTGTTCGCCCACTTCAGGTCCTGAGAGATTGTAATTCCCAGGAACTTGAAGGTCTCGACGGTTGACACAAGGCAGCTGGACAACGTGAGGGGCAGCTGTGGCGAAGGATGCCTCCTGAAGTCCACGATCATCTCTACCGTCTTGAGCGTGTTCAGCTCCAGGTTGTGTCGCCCGCACCACAGCTCCAGCCGCTCCGCTTCCTGTCGATATGCAGACTCGTCACCGTCCTTGATGAGGCCGATGACAGTGGTGTCATCTGCAAACTTCAGGAGCTTGACAGTCGGGTTCGCTGAGGTGCAGTCGTTCGTGTAGAGAGAGAAGAGCAGCGGAGAGAGGACACAACCTTGGGGCGCCCCAGTGCTGATGCTGCGTGTGGATGAGGTTGCCTCCCCCAGCCTGACCTGTTGTGTCCTGCCCGTCAGAAAGCTGTAAATCCACTGGCAGATGGCAGGTGAGACGCTGAGCTGGAGAAGCTTGGTTGAAAGGAGTTCAGGGATGATGGTGTTGAACGCTGAGCTGAAGTCCACGAACAGGATCCTCGCGTAGGTCCCTGCACTGTCGAGGTGTTCTAGGATGAAGTGCAGTCCCATGTTGACTGCATCATCCGCAGACCTGTTCGCTTGGTAGGCAAACTGCAGGGGGTCCAGCAGGGGACCTGTGACACTCTTGAGGTGGTCCAGCACGAGACGTTCAAAGGACTTCATGACCACAGATGTCAAAGCGACAGGCCTGTAGTCATTCAGACTAGAGATTGCAGGTTTCTTGGGGACTGGAATGATGGTGGAGCGTTTGAAGCAGGATGGAACTTCGCACATTTCCAAAGATCTGTTAAAGATCTGAGTGAAGACTGGAGCGAGCTGGTCCGCGCAGACTTTGAGGCAGGATGGGGACACATGGTCCGGTCCTGTTGCTTTGTTAATCTTCTGTTGTTTGAAGATGCGTCTCACATCCTGTTCATGGATGGTTAACGCAGAAGTCAGAGGTGAGGTTGTGGTCGCGGGAGCGGCCGGGTTGGTGTGTGGAGTGAAACTGTCCTTTTCAAATCTGCAATAGAAGGTTTTCAAGTCGTTGGCTAGTGTGCTATTGTTCTCAGCTTGGGGGGATCGTCGCTTGTAATTAGTCAGCGATTGGAATGCACGCCAGACTGATTTCGAGTCGTTCGCGCTAAACTGTTTTTCCAACTTTGCTGCATAGATCCTCTTTGCAATGTTAATTTCTTTAGTAAGCTGGTTTCTAGCTCGATTATACAGGGCCCTGTCCCCGCTCTGATATGCATCTTCCTTAGCTTGGCGAAGCTGCTTAAGTTTAGCAGTGAACCACGGCTTGTTGTTGTTGAATGTCCGAAATGATTTTGTTGGTACACAAACCTCTTCACAGAAACTGATATAGGATGTGACAGTGTCCGTATATTCATCCAGGCTGCCAGCTGAATTTTCAAAGACACTCCAGTCTGTGCAGTCTAAACAGCTTTGAAGTTCCATCTTTGCTTCATTGGTCCCCTTTTTGACTGTTTTCACTGTAGGCTTCGCACATTTAAGTTCTTGCTTGTACGTCGGTATTAAGTGAATTAAGCAGTGATCAGACGAGCCCAGGGCTGCACGAGGTATAGCACGGTATGCGTTTTTTTACCGTAGTGTAGCAGTGGTCTAAAGTATTATTTTCCCTGGTAGGACAGTCGATGTGCTGCTTGTATTTAGGGAGTTCGTGGTTGAGTTTAGGTTTGTTAAAGTCCCCGAGAATAATGAGGGGTGAGTCAGGGTGTTTTTTTCAATTTCGTTGACTTGTTCGGCGAGCGTTAGCAATGCGGCGCTCGTGTTAGCTTGCGGTGTGATATAGACTCCAGCCAGTATAAACGATGCAAACTCACGTGGCGCGTAAAAATGGTTTACAGTTCAGAAACAGCGACTCCAAATGCGGGCTGCAGTGTGTGCTGAGCACCGTGACGTCCGTACACCATTTTTCGTTTATATGGAGGCATATCCCGCCGCCCTTCGTTTTTCCCGATGATTCCATGTCGCGGTCCGCTCGATGAATGTTGAAGCCGGGAAGCGTGACGGCGCCATCGGGTACAGCGTCGCAAAGCCAGGTCTCCGTGAAGCACATGGCCGCGGAACGTCCGAAGTCTTTACTGGTCTTTAACAGAAGATGAAGCTCGTCCATTTTGTTGGGTAGGGAGCGTACATTCGCGAGGTGGATCGACGGGAACGCCAATCTGTGTCCCTCTCTTGCGGAGTTTCACCTGAATTCCGGCTCGTTTTCCTCTGTGGCGCCGCTTCCGCATCCATGCGCCGAAAACCGCGGACGCCGCTCCGGTCAGTAACTCGGGGAAAAAACTGAGCGGATTTTCGAAAAGTTGGTGACAGAAAGTCCGGAGTAGCCTCCTTGATGGTTAGCAGGTCTCCCCTTGTGTAAGTGAGTCGTGTAAGGTCTCCAAAGACGGACGAAAAACACAAAAACAAAGACAATACTAGAGAGCGCGTTACCGAGGCGGCCACACTGGTAGGCGCCATCTGCCACAACTGCTCTGACACAATGCGGTAATGCACACGTCACGTTGTCTAGTCTAGTTGAAAAATAAGCTATTGGTCTCAGCTTATCACCGTATTGTTGTGTAAGTACAGAGGTCATGTAATAGTGTTTACAATCTACCATCTGAATGAATGGTTTATCATAATCCGGAAGGGCCAGCGCAGTACTGGACACCAAATGTTGTTTAATGTCACAGAAGGCCTTTTCTGCCTCTGTATTCCATTGAACAGGTGATGTCATTTTAAGGTCTGCTTCATACATCAATTTTGACAATGGTGCAATAATTTCTGCATAGTTTGGAATCCATGCTCTACAATAATTTGTCAGGCCTAAAAATGACATCATATGTTTCTTTGTTTGCGGTTTAGGGGCTTTTAAAACGATAGTTTTTCTGTTTTCTAATATAGTCCTTCCTCCTACACTCAGATTATGTCCTAGATATTTGACTTGCTTTTTACACCATTGCAATTTATTTTTGTTTACTTTATGTCCCTCCTCTGCTAGATGATGCAGTAAGGCTAATGAATCTTTGATGCATGTCTCTCCATCTGGAGATGCCAAAAGCACATCATCGACAATATAATAAGATTTGGCTCCCTCCTGGGGGAGTGAATGTAGACATGCTTGTTGTCATTATTTGTGAATAAATTGTTGGACTTTCACAGTAACCTTGTGGTAATCTAGTAAATGTATATTTCTTTCCCTCAAATGTGAATGCAAACCAAAATTGACTGTTCTCTTCTATTGGTATAGAAAGAAAGCATTGCTTATGTCCACTACTGTAAACACAGTAGCGTCTGCTCTTAATGAATTTAACAATGTGTGTGGATCTGGTACACATGCTGCTCTCTGTATCACTGCAGAATTTACAGCTTGCAAATCTTGTATCATCCTCCAACCGACTGAAGGTGGGGCCTTTTTCACGGGAAAAATTGGTGTGTTACATGGTGAATCTGGACACGCCACTATAACTCCTGCTTTAATTAGTGCTTCAATTACCGGTTTGATTCCTTCATGTGCATCCGGTTTTAATGGATATTGACGAATCCCTGGCCTATATTCCGTTTTTGGTCTAATTTGTACTGGTAACGCCCCTTTAATAAGGCCTACATCGAATGGTCCTGCGGACCATAACTTTTGTGGAACTGTTTTCAACATCTCTTCATCAATTTCAGTGAGAATCATCTGGTCTAATCATACAGGATGCATGTGTCTCCCCTTCATCACCCTGCATTGTCCAAAATATTGCCTTCCTGATTAGACCAGTTGATGCACTGTATTCGAGGTCGTTTTCTATTTGTTGCCAATCATCTGCCTCTTGTCCTTGTTTTACTAATGTTCCCACACATTTCCACTGTGACTCATAATCTTTGCACAATGAAATATGTGGGACACTTGTATTTTTATACAGTTCCTTTAATTTGTCTGATAAAATAATTCCTGCCGCGACTTTTGCTTTATTGTCTGAGTACAGATAATCCACAGTAATGTTATCATGTGTCGCATGTCGTAACTTGTTTTCATATACTGAGTCTGGACCCGATGTGTTTTTGTACCACAGTGTTATATGCAGCTCATCACTGTTTTTTTTATCTTCTATTTGTGTGATAAGCTGCAAGGCTGCAGACATCAGAGTCTCTCCCATGTTTAACGGTGGTTTGTCAGGGATATCGATTGTGTAATAGAATGTATTCTGTCTGCTTTCCAGTGTCATATAGAGATCTTCTCTTTTTAATTCATGTTTTCGTTTCACTAAAATATTTCCATTTGATGATGGAATGAGTACAAGTCCTAGTTGGAATAAGCCATCTCTTTTCAACAAATTCACAGGGCACTCCGGGACTTCGAAAATTGGCATTCTACATGTTTTCCCCTGTGGGTCTCTAATCCACACAGGCTCAAGTTCCATGCAAAGTAATTTGTCCATTTGCTGATCTAACTATTGCTTTATGTCCCGATAGTTTGGAACCTGGAATCTTTTCCCGACATGCAGTTCTACATGCTCCTGTGTCGCAAAGAAAGTTCATTTCTTTCCCATTTACTGATAAGGTTATTTCAGGTTTCTCAGTGTCCAAACTTAGAATGTCCTGTAAATTGAAATCCACTTCGTCATTTTCCGTAATGTTTACAGAAGCGGAATTTGTTGTGTTGGGAAGCAGGCTGGCTTAGTCATGCGGTTGTTTTGACCGTCTCTTTGTTATCTTTCTTCGGGCAGTTACGTGCGATGTGGCCTTTATTTCCACAGCACCAACAGATGTTATTATCATAATATTTTCGACCATATCTTACCATCCCACGGCCTCTGCCGCGTCCTCTAAAATTATCTCTCTTTTTGCCTTGATAGTAAATTTCTGCTCCTCCGTTGAGGAAGACATCTTACATTATTATTATTTTTTTTCTTCTGTCTTAACACTCTTTCTGCATGGAGGGCATGATTAACATATTCCTCCAGAGAGCCAGTTGCTAGGTTTATCCAATGTTTATCGACCCATTTGTTAATGTGCTCTCTCGAGTTCGCATGTAAAGCATTTTTCAACTGTTGTTGATAAGGGCCCTGAGGATTTGCATCCTCAGTCAATCCGCTGTTTGCTTTAAAACAAGCGGTCATTCTAACCCTGTATTCTTCAAATAGTTCATCGTCTTTTTGTTTTATCCTTGCAATTTCCGTGTAATTCGCCCTTTTGCAGAACCTGGTTGTGGTTCTTTCTATCAAGGCTCTAACTCGATGGTGTAATTCTCTGTCATCATGTGGCATTATAACACCATGATGTTTTGGATCCCAATCTCCACGGCAAAGATGCCAATCAGGCCCCATTGCAGTCATCCAAATTTGTTGTGTTTCTGCACCGTTTAAATGGTAGGAATGTCTAAGATTTTCCATGTCCTCAACAAACTGGACAGTGTCTACTTTGTAGGATATGAGGCCGGCTACAGCCTTTTTCACATCCTCATTAGTCCAAGTTCTATAGACCAAAATAGTTTCTTTGCGATCCTCTTGTACATTTGGATTTGCCACCTCAATCATCGGATATAAATCCATGTCCCCCTCGTTTGAGGTTGTATTTGCCATTTTGGGAACGGGAGAAAATGTTTCCCCATATTTTTAGACCAATGCATTTGTACTCCTCCTGATCGTAAAACTCGATGAGTTTCTGATTCACAAGTTGGAGGATGCTCATGAGGTGGCAAAACCGGGTACAAGGGCGCTGATGCTTGTGTCTCATCATTTTTTTCACTTCGTTTTTCAACTATCTTTGTTTTAACATTTCTTATCTTTAGTCCTGTCTCGTCATCTTCCTGTCTTTGGAACAATATATTTTTATCCTTTTCTGTTTGCTCTTTTAGTTCATCTGTTAAGTTTTTCTTTTTCTCTTCTTCCTTTTCTCTTTTAGACGCCATATTTAGCCAAAAAAGTAAGTCGTCAAATCCATCTTTTCCCATTTGTGATATATTATTATTGTGCCGTTCCTTTATTTTGTTTCGAAGTTGAACTAATTTTCTCGAATTCAGCTGGCCAGCGAAACTGTATTTGGTTATCCACGTGTTTAAATGTTTTATTTTGGAAGGGTTTTGTAGTTGTACATATTTCCAATCTTTACACGTCAGGCTTTCTGTTGGATTCGTTTTACTGTTATTGTTTCCCATTTTTGTGAATTTGGAAGTCAGTTTATTTGCACCTAGAGTGACCTAATACTGACTTTATTCAAAATATGACTGGGTGACAATGAATGTCTGAGTTCTGGTAAACCTCAACCTTCTACCCCGAATGGGGCGGAGGTTTCTTGCCTCTGCTTCCAAACTCAGTTGTCACTTACAATCCAGTCTCTTACATCCAAACTTTTACACACACACACACACGATATTAGTAACGTTTTAACAAACACACGAAAACATGGAAACACGGAAACACGAAGGCACGGAATTTTAAGTACGTCTAGGACTCCGCCGTCCTTTATTTTTTTTATTATTTTTTTTTATTTTAACACGGAATTTCAGCACGTATAGGACTCCGCCGTCCATGCGGAATTTGTCGGACTCCGCCGTCCATCAGTTACTTGCCAGTGACTAGTATTACACAAGGTTTATTTCGCCGCAGACTTCTTTGTCGCGCGATACATTCATTCTTCAAAAAATTTTTAAAAAATTTAACTCACCAGTCGTCTTCAATCCTGTGGATTGTCGTCAACCTTCAGATCCCAGTTGAGAAGAACGAAGACCAGTCCCGGAAAGGGTCTCAATTGCCGTGGCCACGGTCTCTTAACTGGGTGTCGGCTCCACAACTGGAATCCTCGGGTGTGTTGACATCCGGCTCGAAGGACCAATTTAATGTTGGATTTATCTCACCAAACATTATAATGAATAAACACAAAAGGAATGAAGACGTTGGTCATTTTACTCATGAGGAGGGCGCATGGGAGATTGTTCAGGTTACAGCCTCTCAACACGCTCTAAACAATCTCCCCCGTCGCTCCTACATTTATTTGAAAATAGGAGAGTTCTACAAGACATAATATTCTAAGCATTAAGACACAACACAAAACATAGGACCAGACGACACCTGTCCCGTCCCCGACCACATCCGATCACGTCCTTGGTCAAGGCGCCCTTCCATCAAATGTTGCTGAGTCATCTTCTTGAAGGCGAGACATCTTTCTATCTAAATATTGTCCATAATACTAATGCAGGCTACTAATGCAAAATACTAATGCAAGCTAAGCAAATAAATGATAACTACTAAGATATATCTAACAGTGGGTTTTCTCCGGGCACTCTGGTTTCCTCCCACATCCC